>NW_028317968.1:1545000-1865833 GCF_062004578.1 Staurois parvus
GAATGACCCGTATGAAATTTTAATCATTCTTTTTCACTATATAGAGCTTTCTTTTGGTGGTATTTTAAAGGCAAATATGACTTTATTATTTTACGTAAATATAACAAACCGAGCATAGGAAGTATAAAAAAAAGTACAAGTATATTAACAAAAGAAAAACATCAGAGAGGTGGTTACGATCCATGTGGGTAAATGAAAATAGTGCAATATAACAGTAAGAGGGAAGGAGCGATAACCCCTTTATATGGAGGTAAAACTTAACAGATTGTCAGGGGAGTATCCCCTGGCACGATGTATGAAAGAGCTCTGCACAACCAAGATGGTAAACCGTAATTGAGGAGAAAGAGAGGGAAAAAAAGGGGGGGACAGAAGGAAAAAGAAAAGAAGGGGTCAGTGGAAAAGGTATCGAAGGAGAAGAAAGAAAAAAGATGGGGAACGGGGACGTCAGTAAGCAGCAATGGGATAGCTGCCCATGCGTGTATCATGGAAACAACCCTGTCGCACACAGCACAGTGTGCGCCGCAGGGTCCAACCAGTGGATAAGCCAAAATGAGATCGAGTTGGAGGGACCAGGCATAACTCCACTAGAGCGCAGCAGGGGCGCACATATCACGGAGAGACGTAGAGGAGAAGAAATTAAGCCAGACCGACCACAACATCTTATGTTTATCATAGGTATCATTAGTAAACGCCAGCATTTCCTCCATATGCATGGAATCATTAAGCACGGAGACCCACATCAGGGGGGGGGCAGCCGATTTCCAAAAGAGAGTTATTAATTGGCGGGCTGCAGACAGGAAGAAACGCAGCAGACTTTTCTTCTGTGAAGCCCGTGAGCCCGGTAATATAGAAAGAAGAGCAATTTCCGGCGAAGGGGCCAAGGACTCCCCATAGATCTCGTTATATACAGCAAAGACCTGCCACCAAAAGGGTTGTATTCGGTCACAATCCCACCAAATGTGAGTTGTGTACCAACAGCTATATCACAGCGCCAACAAAGATCAGATGTAGAAGGAAACATATTGTGTAGGGAGAGTGGATCCCTGTACCATCGGGAAAGGAGCTTAAAATTCTTTTTTTGTGAGTAGCAAGAAATTAGACGATTTATGAGTAAAGTGGAACGACGTAGACCATTCCTCCTCCGACACCTCCCTACCTAGGTCTCGAGCCCAAGCCTTAGTGTAGGAAGGGAGTTCAGAATAAATTGCATTATGGAGCACTTTATAGAGAGAGGCAAGGACATGTCTTGGCGGTTCAGGGAGGGAGCACAGCTGTTCAATCTTAGAAAGTGGACAATGGATGTTGGAGTGTAAGTGCTTGCAAAATGAAGATAGGTGTAGAGTGGTCAGCCAGTCCCTAGACCCACCTTGAAGGAGCGGAAGACCCGATTGGGGGTAAATAAAGTCCCGAGCTACGGGCCAGGAGGCACACGTAAAGGGTTCTATAATAGAGGAACCCAACCCTTGGGGAAGAGTGGGTTTTCAAATAGGGATGATAAAGGAGAGGGATTGAATGATAAGAGAGCAATTATGCCTCATTTATACCACAGCCGTAGCACAGCTAAGGTCAAGGAAGACAAGGCGGAAAAACGCTGATAGTCCCGATCGTACCCCCATGGTAAAGCCCGAAGATCCACCTGAGAAAGATCTTGTTCAATCATAGATGAAAAAGTCTAGGAAACCAATCGAGCATCTGGGCCAGCAACGCAGCTCTGTAATAAAGCTCAAAGTCTGGTAAACCTACTCCGCCCTCAAACCCACGGTGCCAAATAAATTGAATCGAAAGGGAGCGGAAAAAACTTTTAGGGACAGTGATTGGTATCGTCTGAAAAACGTATAATAGCTTAGGTAAGGTATTCATTTTGAGGGTGTTGATACGGCCGAACCAGGGAAGGGATGAAGTGCCCCATGTAGCCAAATCTTTTCGAATACGTGAAAGTAAGGGTAAATAATTAAGAGAATATAAAGCAGTAAGATCAGCCGAAATCAGGACCCCCAGATATGTGATGGCCTTAGATCGCCATTGAAAGGAAAAATTAGGCCGAAGGTTCGCTAGTACATGAGCAGGTAGAGAAATATTGAGGGCCTCCGTTTTAGAGATATTCAGTTTAAAGTTACTGAAGGAACCAAATCTACGGAATTCGTGGAAAAGACTGGGGAGGGAGACAAGTGGTTGTTGAACGTAAACTAGCAGGTCATCGGCGTATAAGGATAATTTGTGGTGTGCGGAGGGAGTCGTTAGCTCGTATAGCTCGCACAAGATGTTCCATTACTAAAACAAAGAGAAGAGGCGAGAGGGGACATCCTTGTCTGGTCCCATTCAATATGGGAAAGGATGAAGAAATCGTACCGTTAACCAGGACAGACGTTTTGGTGGTATTTAATCACCACTGGGTGTTTTAATTTTTGTGCTATAAATGAAAAAAAAGAGCAACAAATTTGAATGAAAAAAAAGAAAGTTTCTTTGTTTCTAATATAAAATTTTGCAAACAGGTAAATTTTCTCCACTGATGTTAATTGATTAGGCTGCATTGATGATATGCAACACTGATGGGTGGCACAGTTGGGTGGCAGTACTGGGCACTTTTGGGGCTGCACTGATCAAGGCACTGATCATCAGTGCCTTGATTATCAGTGCAGATGTCCTCTGTGACACTTGCAGTTTATCGGCAGCTCTTTGCTCACTCTGTGACAGTGTGAGGAAAGTGCTGCCGATAACTAGGAACTGTATTTACTTTGTGATCAGCTGTGTCCATATAAACAAACCATGTGAAACACATATGCGCCACAGTTATTTCCCTGGTGAAGTAGTTTTTATTGGAATAATTTTATATATGTGATTCTATTTATCCTTCTTTTCTAGGTTGCCATTAAAGACAAACAAGAAGGAATTGAATGAGCTTAATTAAAGATCCCTGCATTGGCTTGAAGTCCTCTGCTGTGATTTAAACATATCCCTTTTCTGCAGGGAATATATCTGACAAATTTGTTTCATTTTTTTTTTTTTTGTTATTATTTTTTTACTAATAAAATAACTTTTGCTTGTTTGTAACGTTCTTTTTTTGCCTGAATATATGGGAGATATGCCCTTTAGTCCTAAAGCAGGACTGCATGTTGGTGTAAATGCTTATCTTTGGAATGTATTGAGACAGTAAGAAATGCTATATCTTGTGGAAATAAAGCCAGCACAAAGTGGAGGTAGGCCATTCAACCAAATTGTCTGTCTGCCTTTTTTTTTGAAAGACCTAATGTACACAGGGTAAACTGTTACAAGGAAACATCCAACAGCTGTAAGACAGTAGTGACCATCCAAAACTGACTTGTCACTCCAAGTTTGAGTTATCAATAATGCATTTTGCTTTGGCTAGTGGCATATGATTAAACAATGGAAAATTGATGCATGAAATTCAAAAACAAACGCACCTGATCCTCGCCGAACTTTAGTGCATAAACTCATGATGCAGTTGGATGGAAAAAAAAAAGTAGGCTTTCAAAGCATGTTGAGAATCTATAGAAAATGAATATGCTCATGCAACATGCCTCTAAGAACCATAAAAAGTGCATGGAGAGTGAATGAGCCTTCAAACATCCAATTATTAGAGTATTCATTTACAGACCAATCCAGTCCTTTCTCTTATTGGAAGAGGTTATTTGTGAAATAAAAAACTTTCACAAAAACACAGGGCTTCATTGTTTTTAAAGCTCCCACATGGCAACCAGCAACATTTCAGCACTCTTAATTGGACATTGACTATAAAAACCTAAGACACTGTACAGATATAACAAAGCAAAGTGATTTTGCTGCCCAGAATATGAATATAATCTTCGGAATTAGCAGGGACAATAAGTAATGCACTCAACCACCATGGCCAGTAAGCACGCTCACCACACAAGACTCCATTGCTGAAGAAAAAACTTGTTTAAAGTTTGCTGCACAACATTTAGACAAGCCTGTGAAATAATGGGAGAGTATAGTCTGGTCAGATGAGACCAAAATTGAACTCTTTAGATGCCATAATACACACCATGTTTGGAGGTCAAATGGCACAGCACATCACCCCAAAAACACCATACCAACAGTGAAGTTTGCTAGTACTGTATGCTGAAAAACAGCCCCACATCATGATGTTCCCACCTCCAAACTTAATATCATTGAAGGAAGGGTGAATGGAAAAATGTACCAAGACATTCTTAATAAAAATCTGCCATCTACAAGGATGATGAAGGTGAAACAAGGGTGGACATTTCAGCAAGACAATAATCCCAAACACAAAGCCAAGGAAACTCATTTGGTTTCAAAGAAAGAAATCTGCTAGAATGGTCCAGCCAATCACCTAACTTGAATCCAATAGAAAATCTATGGAAAGAACTAATGATCAGAGTTTATAGAAGGCCCAGGGAACCTTCAAAAGTTGAAGACTATGTGGAACAATGGGCCAAAATCACACCTGAGAGATGCATGCAACTAGTTTCTCCATACGGGAGGTGTTTTGAAGCTGTCATTCCCAACAAAGGATTTTGTACGTAGAATTAACCACTTGCCCCCCAGAAGATTTACCCCCCCTTCCTGACCAGGCCATTTTTTTGCGATACGTCATTGCGTTACTTTGACAATCGCTTTGTCATGCAATGCTGCATACAAATGAAATTTATGTCCTTATTTTCCCACAAATGGAGCTTTCTTTTGGTGGTATTTGATCGCCTCTGCATTTTTTTAAATTTTTGCGCTATGAACAAAAGAAGACCCCCAGTTTTGAAGAAAAAAAAATATATATATTTTTGACTTTTTGCTATAAACCATATCCAGTAAAAAAAATTGTCAAATTTCGTCATAATTGTATTCTGCTACGTCTTTGCTAAAAGAAAAATCCCAATACATGTAAATTAATTGGTTCATGTGAAAGTTATAGCGTCTACAACTGGTGGTATATATTGAAAATTTTTTTTTTATATACTAGTAATGGCGGCGATCAGTGACTTATAGCGGGACTGCGGCGGGCATTCTGACACTGTGGGAAACTAACTGCCACTGACATCCTCAGTTACACTAAAACAGTGATCAATGCTAATAACACTACTGACACTGGGCAGGATGGGGTTAACATCTGGGACGATCAAAGGGTTAACTGTGTGTTTCACTTTATATGCGGTTTTACCATGTAAGCATGCTGCTTTTTATGGCTCTGCTATGTAGAGCCATACAAAACAGCATGCTGGTGCTGATGGGAGAGATCTGTATTGTTTACTATCAGTGTTCCTTAGCGATCGCCAGGTGCCGGCGGGGAATCTTGGGACCCGGTGGTCGACAGCTGTAGCCGCCAAAGCCAGCACGGGTAGGGCGGCATGCTCGTGCCTCCTGGCCAGAAATGCGAAATCACGTATGTATACGTGATTTTGCACAACCCTGCCACCCTGTAGTAGTAGTTCTGCTATAGGGTGGTCGAGAAGCGGTTAAATAAATTTCAGTTAGAGTGTTCAGTACTTTTTCCCTGTGTCATTCCATTTTAATACACTTAACTTATTTTCGGAATTTATTTGTTTTGGTGTCTTTGCATGTATGGGTTAATACCGACATGTAGTAAAAATTTCATGTCAATAGCACCTTAGAAATATATTTACTGAGAAAGCTGGTGATGTGTTTAATTCTTATTTTACCTGCTATATACAGTAGATATAAAAAGTCTACACACCCCTGTTAAAATGTCAGGTCTCCGTGATGTAAACAAATGAGACAATTATAAATAATTTCAGAACTTTTTCCACCTTTAATGGCACATATAAACTGTACAACTCAATTGAAAAACAAACAAATCTATTGGGATGGGGAGTAAACATAAAAAAACTAAAATAATATGGTTGCATAAGTGTGCACACCCTCTTATAACTGGGGATGTAGCTGTGTTCAGAATTAAACAATCACATTCAAAATCATGTTACACAGGAGTCAGTACACACCTGCCATCATTTAAAGTGCCTCTAATTAACCCCAAATAAAGTTCAGCTGTTTCAGTAGGTCTTTCCTGACATTTTCTTAAGTCGCATCCTACAGTAAAAGCCATGGTCCGCAGAGAGCTTCCAAAGCATCAGAGGGATCTCATTGTTAAAAGGTATCAGTCAAGAGAAAGGTACAAAAGAATTTCCGAGGCATTAGATATACCATGGAACACAGTGAAGACTGTTATCAAGTGGAGAAAATATGGCGCAATAGTGACATTACCAAGGACTGGACGTCCCTCCAAAATTGATGAAAAGACGAGAAGAAAACTGGTCTGGGAGGCTGCCATGAGGTCTACAGCAACATTAAAGGAGCTGCAGGAATATCTGGCAAGTATTGGCTGTGTGATACATGTGACAACAATCTCCCGTATTCTTCATATATCTGGGCTATGGGGTAGAGTGGCAAGGCGGAAGCCTTTTCATACGAAGAAAAACATCCAAGCCCAGCTAAATTTTGCAGAAACACATCTGAAGTCTCCCAAAAGTATGTGGGAAAATGTGTTATGGTCTGATGAAACCAAGGTTGAACTTTTTGGCCATAATTCCAAAATCTATATTTGGTGCAAAAACAACACTGCACATCACCAAAAGAACACCATACCCACAGTGAAACGTGGTGGCAGCATCATGCTTTGGGGCTTTTATTTTTTTCTTCAAATGGAACTGGAGCCTTAGTCAAGGTAGAGGAAATTAGAAACAGTTCCAAATATCAGTCAATATTGATATAGAAGCTTCTGCTAGAAAGCTGAATATGAAGATGAACTATATCTTTCAATATGACATCCAAATCAACAAAGGAATGGCTTCACCAGAAGCACATTTAACGTTTTGGAATGGCCCAGCCAGAGCCCAGTTCTGAATCAATCGAGAATCTGTGGGGTGATCTGAAGAGAGCTGTGCAAAGGAGATGCCCTCACAATCTGACAGATTTGGAGCGTTTTTGTAAGCAAGAGTGGGCAAATATTACCAAGTCAAGACGGGCCATGCTGATAGACTCATACCCAAAAAGACTGAGTGCTGTAATAAAATCAAAAGGTCCTTCAACAAAGTATTAGTTTAAGGGTGTGCACACTTATGCAACCATATTATTTTCGTTTTTTTATTTTTACCTCCCTCCACCTAAAAGATTTGTTTGTTGTTCAACTGAGTTGTACAGTTTATAGGTTACATTAAAGGTGAAAAAAGTTCTGAAATGATTTCTTTGTCTCTTTTTTTACATCACAGAAACCTCACATTTTAACAGGGGTGTGTAGACATTTTACACACACACCAAAAAAAATTAAAGGAACGCTTTTTAATCAGAGTATAGCATCATGTCAATGAAACTCCTGGGATATTGATCCGGTCAGGTAAGTAGCAGAGGGGATTGTTAACCAGCTGCTTTGGTGGTAATGAAATTAATAACAGGTGCACTAGATGGGCAACAATGAGATGACCCCCGAAACAGGAATTGTTTTACAGGTGACGGCCACTGACATTTTTTTTTTACCCTACTCATCTATTCTGTTTCTCACTAGTTTTACATTTGGCTAGGGTCAGTGTCATTACTGGTAGCATGAGGCGATACCTGGATCCTACAGAGGTTGCACAGGCAGTCCAACTCCTCCAGGATGGCACATCAGTATCTGCCATTGTCAGAAGGTTTGCTGTGTCTCCCAGCACAGTCTCAAGAGCATGGAGGAGATTCCAGGAGACAGGCACTTACTCTAGGAGTGCTGGACAGGGCCGTAGAAGGACCTTAACCCATCAGCAGGACTGGTTTCTGCTGCTCTGTGCAAGGAGGAACAGGATGGGCACTGCCAGAACCCCACTAAATGACCTCCATCAGGCCACTGGTGTGAATGTTTCTTACCAAACAATCAGAAACAAACCATGAGGGTGGCCTGAGGGCCCGACGTCCTCTAGTAGGCCCTGTGCTCACTGCCCAGCACCATAGAGCTTGATTGGCATTTGCCATTGAACACCAGAAATGGCAGGTTCACCACTGGCACCCTGTGCTTTTCACAGATGAGAGCAGGTTCATCCTGAGCACATGTGACAGACGTGAAAGGATATGGAGAAGCCCTGCAAAACATTATGCTGTCTGTAACACCTTTCAACATGACTGTTTTGGTGGTGGATCAGTGAGGGTCTGGGGACGCATATCCATGGAGGGACGCACAGACCTCTACAAGCTGGACAAATGCACCCTGACTGTCATTAGGTATTTAGATTAAATCCTTAGACCCTACGCTGGTGCTGTGGGTCCTGGGTTCCTTCTGGTGCATGACAATGCCTGGCCTCATGTAGCGAGAGTATTCAGGCAGTTCCTGGAGGATGAAAGAATTGATATCATCGAATGGCCCCCATGCTCACCTGACCTAAATCCAATAGAACACCTCTGGGATATCATGTTTCAGTCCATCCAACACCGTCAGGTTGCACCTCAGCCCAGATCTGGGAAGAAATACCCCCAGAACACCATCCGTTGTCTCATTAGGAGCATGCCTCAACATTTTCAGGCATGCATACAAGCACGTGGGGGGCCATACAAACTACTGACTACCATTTTGAGTTGCTGCAATGAAATTTCAGGAAAATGGACTAGTGTGCTGCATAATATTTTTACTTTGATTTTCTGGGTGTCTTTGAATTAAGTCCTCTGTAGGTTGATAATTTTTCTTTTCCATCAAATGATGGGGCATCCTTATGTTTCTAACACATTACCCAGTCCATATCAGTATAGATATCCAGCATGATATTTTTCCCCATTGAGATCTGATGTGTTTTCAAAGTGTTCCTTTAATTTTTTTTGAGCAGTGTATATTAGACTATATTGCCAAAATGACTGGGACACCCCTCCAAAGCATTGGTTTCAGGTGTTCCCATCACCTCCATGGCCACAGGTGTATAAAATCAAGCACCTAGGCATGCAGACTGCTTCTACAAACATTTGTGAAAGAATGGGTTGCTCTCAGGAGCTCAGTGAATTCAAGCGTGGTACCGTGATAGGTTGCCACCTGTGCAATAAGTCCATCCATGAAATTTCCTTACTAAATATTCCACGGTCAACTGTTAGGGGTATTATAACAAAGTGGAAGCAACTGGGAACAAAAGCAATTCAGCCACATAGCAGACCACGTAAAATGACAGAGCGGCATTAGTGCATGCTAAAGTAGAAGCAGTGCGCAGAAGTCGCCAACTGACTGCAGAGTTAATAGCTAAAGACCTACAAACTTCATGTGCCCTTCAGATTAGCACAACAGTGCGTAGAGAGCTTTATGGAATGGGATTTCCATAGCCGAGCAACTGCATCCAAGCCTTACATCACCAAGTGCAATTCAAAGCACACCGTCACTGGACTCTAGTACAGTGGAGAAGTGTTCTCTGGAGTGATAAATCACGCTTCTCTGTCTGGCAATCTGATGGAACTGTCTGGGTTTGGCGATTACCAGGAGAACGGTACTTGCCTGACTGCTTTGTGCCCAACTCCTAGAACGCTTAGTCTACAATCGCCTGAGCTCCCACCTCACTGACAACAACCTTCTCAACCCTTTACAGTCTGGCTTTCGCTCTCTACACTCCACGAAAACTGCCCTACTAAAGCTCACTAATGATCTACTAACTGCTAAAACCAATGGCCACTACTCCGTACTCTTACTACTCGATCTCTCTGCGGCTTTTGATACGGTTGACCATCCCCTCCTCCTCAAAAAACTCCACTCTCTTGGCCTCAGAGACTTCGCTCTCTCCTGGTTCTCCTCCTACCTATTGCAGCGCTCCTTCAGTCCCTCTCTCCGTAGGGGTCCCTCAAGGTTCTGTCCTTGGACCCCTTCTCTTCTCCATCTACACCTCCTCCCTTGGTCAACTGATAAACTCCCATGGCTTCAATTACCATCTCTATGCTGATGACACACAAATCTATCTGTCTACCCCTCACCTCACCCCTTCAGTCTCCACTCGCATTACTAGCCTACTAAGTGACATATCGGCATGGATGTCACTCCACTTCCTCAAACTTAATCTTTCCAAAACTGAGCTCTTAGTATTCCCCCCAGCCTGTGCCCCATCTGCTGACTTCTCCATCAAGATCGATAACACAATCATCAATCCCTCACCTCATGCCAGAATACTAGGTGTAATCCTAGACTAACATCTGTCCTTTGAGCCCCAGATTCAATCACTGACAAAATTGTGTAGACTTCACCTCCGCAACATCTCCAAGATATGACCGTTCCTAACCTCGGAAACCACTAAGCAACTTATTCACTCCCTTATTATATCACGCCTCGACTATTGTAACTCCCTCCTCATTGGCCTACCTCATCGCAGGCTATCCCTTCTTCAGTCTTCATGAATGCTGCTGCCAGACTCATCCACCATGCTAACCGTTCTGCATCTGCCACCCCTCTCTGCCAATCCCTCCACTGGCTTCCCATTGCCCAACGGATACAATTTAAAACACTAGCAATGATGTATAAAGCCATTTATAACACTGCCCCAAATTACATCACCAATCTTATCTCTAAATATCACCCAAACCATACTCTCCTCCGTACACTCCTTGCAAGACCTCCTACTCTCTAGTTCCCTTGTCTCCTCCTTCCATGCTCATCTCCAGGACTTCTCCCATCCTTTGGAACGCTCTACCCCAATTTATCAGACTATCGCCTACTCTGCTCACTTTTAGGCGATCACTGAAAACCTCTCTCTTCAGGGAAGCCTATCCTGCCCTCAGCTAATACTGGAATCCTCTACTCTTTCAACAACTCCATCCCCCACAGTTACTACCTTTTGTACCACTAACCCCTCCCTCCTAGATTGTAAGCTCCAAGGAGCAGGGCCCTCAAATCCCTATTGTATTGAACTGTATTGTCTCCCGCTGTAATGTAAAGCACTGAGCAAACTGTTGGCGCTATATAAATCCTGTATAATAATAATAAAGTGTAAAGTTTGGTGGAGGGGGGATTATGGTGTGGGGTTGATTTTTCAGGGGTTGAGCCTGGCCCCATAGTTCCAGTGAAGGGAACTCTTAATGTGTCAGCATTCCAAGACAATTTCATGCCCCCCACTTTGTGGGAACAGTTTAGGGATTGCCTCTTCCTGTTCCAACATGACTGCACACCAGTGCACAAAGCAAGGTCCATAAAGACATGGATGAGCGAGGTTGGAGTGGAGGATTTTGACTGGACTGCACAGTCCTGACCTCAACCCGATAGAACACCTTTGGGATGAATTAGAGCGGAGACCTTCTTGTCCAACATCAGTGCCTGACCTCACAAATGCGTTTCTGGGAGAATGGTCAGACATTCCCATAGACACACTCCTAAACCTTTTGGACAGCCTTCCCAGAAGAGTTGAAGTTGTTATAGCTGCAAAGGGTGGGCCAACTCAATATTGAACCCTACGGACTAAGACTGGGATGCCATTAAAGTCCATGTGTGTGTAAAGGCAGGCGTCCCAATACTTTTGGCAATATAGTGTAAATACAGTACTGTGCAAAATTTTTAGGCAGGTGTGTAGAAATGCTGTATAATATGAGTGCTTTGAAAAATATATAATTGTTTATTTTTATCAATTTACAAAATATAAAGTGAGCAAACATAAGAAATCAAATCAATATTTGGTGTGACTACACTTTGGCTTCAAACCAGCATCAATTCTTCCACGTACACACTTTGTACACTTGCACAAAGTCAGGTATTTCCTAACATTAGAGTAAGGTGTACGATTAACCAATTATCCCAAACAGGTGCTAACAATCATTGTCACGTACCTTATAGGAGACTGAAATGATGAGGTCGGCCTCACTTGTGTCACTAGCCCTGACCCCACTGGAAGTGGAACAGAGGGTGTCTAGGGACCAGGGGGACAAGAGCGCAAGCACATATTGTTTGCAACTCTTGCGGTTGGTGACCTTGGAAGACTGATGAACCTTCGATTCAGGCACAGTAGTAATATGCAGAGCTGGTATGGTAAGTCGCCAGGTGTGCACCAGAGCAAGGCAGGAAGCTGGGATGCCAGACAGGAGCAGTGTCAAAGGAATAGCCAGGGTAATCAACGGGCAGAAAGCGAGGTACCAAATCATAAGCAAGCCAAAGTCAGGAGCAGAGCCGAAGTCAGGAACAAGTATCAAGCAGGAGAGTAATAAGAGTCAGGTCAGGAACAAGCCGGGTCAGCAACAAGGAAATCACACAGGAACGAGCAGGAAACAGGGAACAGCTGAAGACCAGTTGGCAGAGGCACCTTTTAAATAGTCCGTCTGGCACCAATCTTCGCCGTGCGTGTGAGCGATCGTGCATTTCTGTGCGCATGCGCACATCTATTTGCCAGCCATCTCATGGGAATTCCCTTCATCAATATATATAGGTTGAAACACAGTCATTAACAGAAACAGCTGTGTATGGAGCTTAAAACTGGGTGAGAAACAGCCAAACTCTGCTACCAAGGTGAAGATGTGGAGGACAGTTTCATGTCACAGGTTATACGCCATGGCATGACTGAGCATAGCAAAACAACACAAGGTAGTTATACTGCATCAGCAAGGTCTCACTCAGGCAAAGCTTTCAAAGCAGGCTAGGGTTTCAAGATGTGCTGTTCATGCTCTTTTGAAGAAGCACAAAGAAACAGGTAATGTCGAGGACCATGGACACAATGGTCGGCCAAGGAAACAATGCAGCAGATGACACATCATGCTTCCCGTCAACATCGGAAGGTGTTCAGCAGTGCCATCAGCACAAAACTGACAGAAACAAGTGGGACCCAGGTACACCCATCTACTGTTAGGAGAAGTTTGGCTAGAAATGGCCTTCATGGAAGAATTGTGGTGAAAAAAACCATACATCCGACCTGGAAATAAGGTTAAGTGACTGAACTATGCACGAAAACAGGGACTGGAGTACAGAAAAATGCCAGCAAATGCTCTGGACTGCTGAGTAAAAATTTGTATTATTTGGCTGTAGCAGTGGGCAGTTTTTTCACCAAAAGGCTGGAATGTGGTACAATAAAGAGTGTCTGTGGACAAGAGTGAAACATGGTGGAGGTTCCTTGTAATTTTGGGGTTGCATTTATGCAAATGGAGTTGGAGATTTGGTCAAGATCAATGGTGTTCTCAATGCGGAGAAATACAGGCAGATACTTCTCCATCATGCAGGCTTGTGACAACGACTCCAAACATACAGCCAATGTCATTTAGAACTATCTTCAGCATAAAGAAGATCAAGGCGACCTGGAAGTGATGGCTTGGTCCCTACAAAGCCCTGAACTCAACATTATCAAGTCTGTCTGGGAGTACATGAAGAGACAGAAGGAACTGAGGCAGCATATATCCACAGAAAATCTCCAAGATGTTTGGAACAACCTACCAGCGGAGTTCCTTCAAAAATTGTATGCAAGCATACCTAGAAGAATTGATGCTGTTTTAAAAGCAAAGGGTGCTCACGCCAAATATTGGTTTGATTTGGATTTCTCTCCTGTTCATTTACTTTCCGTTTTGTTAACTGATAAAAATAAATCAATAAAGGAAAAGTATAGCCAAAGCTATTTTGATGGTACTTCTCATGCATCAGAGGACTGTGGTTCATTCTGCACCCCTGTAACCTGTTTTCAGCCGACAGCAGGCTAAAGCGCTGGAGGGGCAGGGCAGAAAGCCAGAGACTGACAGTCACGGCTCTCTGCTCAGAGCAGAGGGGGAGAACTGAGAGATCAGCAGTGTTTGATTGCTCAGTTCTCTGTTCAGAGCAAGCAGGGGACAAATGCAGCATTGGATCAATGTTGCATCCACCTAGGTGAGTATGTTTTTTTGGGGGGGTTTCGGAAAGCATTACAAAATTTGTATGTGTCCAGTCATGATCACCTCATGTTAGCACCAACTTTATAAACAGGCATGAATAGCTACATACCAACCATGTGGTGCGCTATCACTTTAAATCTCTTAATGCCAAAAGAAACCCTAAGTGATTAAATATGTCTATTAAAAAACGCTAAAAACGTTCATAATAGTTTGTATAGTCCATTATCACAAATTCGGTGCTGTGCAAACAAAAAGTGTGCTGTCCCTCCTTTGTGTGATAAACTTGCTCACCTTGTGATTAGACCTACAAATCAATATAGGTCAAGTGCTCTATGTTAATCATTGGTATTGTTTCAGACCAACTCTTCCATCCGGATTCTCCTTGATGGCTCCAAAGATGTGGAAAATATGCTCAAACAAAAAACATATAGTACATATAGCACATAGTGCAACACTTTATGACTACTATGATGTGAATAACCTTAATAAGTGCACTCACATAAAGTGTTGTTAAAAATGTGCTCATTCAACCAAAATATCCTCTCTTATGGGTGGTGGCGATTTTCAAACACCTCCAAAAGGTGCTCAATACCCAATCACCACTAGGTGCAACGCACGCTCACCTTCTCATTAGACCCGTATAATCATAGGTCAGAATTGCTTGACATTCATCCCACTCAGTGTATTATCTTCCACATCTTTGCAACTACTTCACTCTTCCTGTCCCTTTAAGGGACCGGTATCTTGCTGTATCCACCCAGATGAGTATAGGCTCAAAGGGAAAAAGGATAATTCATACTGCAAGCCCCTATAAACATAAAATCATTTATTGAAGTAAAATATCACACTCACAGAGTAAAATCAAAAGGAAGGCTGATTCCCTATATCAAAATGGCTCCAGCAGTAACACTTCCGGTTTCCACAGTACCAGAAGTGACGTCACTAGGCTCCACCCAATGTGCTGCATCACTGGTCACATAACTTCTTCAGGGACCTGCGGCGACCAGTGACTTATAGGGGGACTGCGGCAGGCATTCTGACACTGGGTGGGAACTAACGTCCATTGACACTAATACAGTAATCAGTGCTAATAAAAAGCACTGACACTATACTGACACTGGGCAGGAAGGGGTTAACATCTGGGGTGATCAAAAGGTTAACTGTGTGTTGTGTTGTACTTACACTATGTGCTGTTTTACCAGGAAGACTGCAGCCTCATTAGCGCACATCAGTGAAGGAGAAAAATCACTTATTTACAAAATTTTATAACAAAACTAAGAAAAAACTTTTTTTTTAATTTTCTGTTGTTTTTGGTTTGTTTAGCAACAAAGAAAAAACCCAGATGTGAGTAAATACTACCAAAAGAAAGCTCTATCTCAAAAAATTTATAAAAATTTAATGAGTACAGTGTTGCATGACTGTGCAATTGTCATTCAAAGTGTGACAGCGCTGTAAGCTGAAAACTGGCCTGGGCAGGAAGGCGGTATAAGTGCCCTGTAGGCAAGCGGTTAAAGTCTCTTTCCTTCCCCTCGTCTCCACCTGAAAAAGTTTATATACATCGCCCTCCCTTCTGTCTTCTCCCTATTACTGCACTCACTAACTCCTACTTATTCTAAATCTACATGCTCATAAAACATCCAGGATGCTGAGGCATGTTCCCTCATATAAATCGCACTCCCATATTACCTTCCTCACCCTTCTGCTTCTCCTAACCTCTGGAGATATATCCCCAAACTCTGGGCCTCCATAAACTAAGCGTGCCCAACTCTCCCATCACCCTGCATCCTCTGGCAGCAGCTGCAATCCAAAGAACTTAGTCTCCATTCCTCTTCTTCCCAAGGCCAGCCACCCCTTTTCCTGTGCCCTCTGGAATGCCCGCTCTGTCTGTAACAAGCTCACCTCCCTCCACGACCTCTTTATCACAAATTCCTTTAACCTATTTGCTATTACCAAAACCTGGCTTCATGATTCTGACCCTGCTTCCCTTTCTCATGGGGGCATTCTCTGGACTCACTCTCTCAAACCCTGTGGATGGAAGTGAGGTGGAGTAGAAATCCTCCTTACCCCACAGAACACCTATCAGGTACTTCACCCACCTTCCTCTCTGACACTCTCCTCTTTTAAGGCACATTGTATATGTCTATTCTCTCCTGTTTCTCTAAGAATTGTTGTGATCTGTGGCCCCCTGAACCGGTATCTACCTTCTTTGATGACTTCTCTGCCTGGCTACCCTTCTTTCTATCTTCTGAAATCCCCACAATCATTCTCAGCGACATCAACATCCCTTTTAATGCTAACACTCCTGCTACTTCTAAACTTCTTAATCTATCCACCTCTTTTGGCCTGAAGCAATGGATACAGGCTTCTAATATCTCCAATGGCAACACCCTTGACCTTGTATTCTCCATCTATGCACTCTGTGCAACCTCTCCAACAACCCTCTCCCGCTCTCTGATCACCACCTTATTAGCTTCACTCTCTCCGTGTCCCACCTCCTCTCCCTCCAACCACCTAACAGCTACCAATAGAAACCTTCGCCACCTCAACCCTTCTCTACTCTGCTACTGACCACCTCTATGACACAATATCATCCCTGTCCTGCCCAGATCTAGCCACTTTTGTCTACAACAGTTCAATGTCATCCTCCCTAGACAAGCTCTCCTCCCCTCACTACATACACAGTCAGGCCCCGACCCCTACAACCTTGGCAAACAGATGGCACCAGAGGTCTCAAACAAAATAACTGCGCTCGAGTGTCTGTGGTGTAAGACTAAGTCTCAGAAAGACTTCAACCAATAATAATCTGCCCTCCAGAAATACTTTTCCTGCCTCCACACTGCCAAGCAGACCCAGTTCATTACTCTCAATAACACCTTCTCATCCAATCCCCGTCAACTCTTCTCTGCCTTCAACTCTCTTCTTCATCCTCCACCCACTAACTCACTGCCCAGGAGATCTCCAATCACTTAAAAAAGAAAATCAGTACAATTTGTGAGATCTCCGACGCGCAGATACCTCCCCTACTTAACACTCCACATCCACAGGGATGATCACTACTTCCTGCATTCAACCCCACTACTATAGATGAGGTTGCTAAACTTTTTTCTAATGCCCACCTAACCACGTGCCCCCTGGAACCTGTTCTGTCGCAAATGCTGCGTTCACTCGCTGGCTCTATCCTACACTCTCTAACCCACATCTTCAATCTCTCCCTCTCTTCCGGCATCTACCCAACTTCTCTAAAACATGTAGTAGCCACCCCCATATTTAAAAAACCCCCACTAGAACCCACCAATCTTAACAACTTACGGCCCATCTCCTTACTCCCCTTTTCCTCCAAACTCCTTGAATGCCTAGTCTACAACCAGCTGAAAAACCACCTCACTGAGAATACCCTTCTTGATCCTCTTCAGTCTGGATTTCGCTCTCAGCACTCCATGGAAACTGCTCTCCTCAAACTTACAAATGATCTACCAATGGTTAAAAGGAACAGACACTATTCTGTACTCCTACTCCTAGACCTCTCTGTTGTCTTTGACACAGTGAACCATTCCCTCCTCCTCAAAAAACTCTACTCCTTTGGTCTCTGTGACTGTGCTGTTCATTGGTTCTCATCATACCTATCCCATTGCACCTTCAGTATCACTTATAATTCAACTTCCTCTTCCTTTCTCCGTTAGGGTTCCCCAAGGTTCTGTTCTGACCCCTCCTAATCTCAATCTACACCTCGTCTCTTGGTCATTTGACTGCCTCCTATGGCTTTCAATACTATTTCCTTTCTGATGACACCCAAATCTATCTCTCAACCCCTCAGCTCACTCCATCAGTCTCCAAACGTATCACTATGCTACTAACAGACATATCAGCCTGGATGTCACACCACTTCCTTAAATTGAATCTATCCAAAACTGAACTCATAATATTTCCTCCCCTACATGCCCCTTCCACTGACTTCTCTGTCAAAATCAACGGCTTAGCAATCATCATGTCCCCACATGCCAGGGTGCTAGGTATAATCCTGGACTCTGAACTACCATTTTGGCCCCACATCCAATTGCTGTTCACAGCTTGCTGTCGCAAACTCCACAACATCTCCAAGATACGCCCCTTCCTAACCAATGACACCTCAAAGCTTCTAACTCACTCCCTGGTCATCTCTCCCCTTGACTACTGCAACTCCCTCCTCACTGGCTTACCTTTACATAGGCTATCCCCCCTTCCATCATGAATACTGCTGCCACTCCTCCACCTTGCCAACCACTCTGAGCTTGCCGCCGCAACCTCTCCAAGATACGCCCCTTCCTAACCTATGACACCATAAAGCTTCTCACTCCCTGGTCATCTCTCACCTCGACTACTGCAACTCCCTCCTCACTGGCTTACCTTTACATAGGCTATCCCCCCTTCCATCATGAATACTGCTACCAGACTCATCCACCTTGCCAACCACTCTGAGCTTGCTGCCGCAACCTCTCCAAGATACGCCCCTTCCTAACCTATGACACCATAAAGCTTCTCACTCCCTGGTCATCTCTCACCTCGACTACTGCAACTCCCTCCTCACTGGCTTACCTTTACATAGGCTATCCCCCCTTCCATCATGAATACTGCTACCAGGCTCATCCACCTTGCCAACCACTCTGAGCTTGCCATTGCAACCTCCGCAACATCTCCAAGATACGTCCCTTCCTAACCAATGACACCACAAAGCTTCTAACTCACTCCCTGGTCATCTCCTGCCTTGACTACTACAACTCCCTTCTCGCTGGCTTGCCTTTACATAGGCTATCCCCCCTCCAGTCTATCATGAATGCTGCTGCCAGACTCATCCACCTTACCAACCGCTCAGTGTCTGCCACCACTCTTTGACAATCCCTCCACTGGCTTCCGCTCACCCAACAAATAAAATTTCAAGATACTTACAACATCTTATAAAGCAATCCACAACTCAGACCCTAGCTACATTAACACTAACCTGGTCTCAAAATACCAACCAAATGGTTTTCTTCGTTCCTCCCAAGACCTCCTGCTCTCTAAATCCCTTATCACTTCCTCCCATGCTCACCTCCAGGATTTCTCCAGCGCCATGCCCATCCTCTGGAACTCCCTTCCCCAATGTGTCTATCTCCATCTCTGTCCACTTTTACAAGAGCTCTAAAAGCTTATCTTTTCAGAGGCCTATCCTGCCCCCACCTAACACCTGTACATGTATTTTGTCCATCAGACCATCCCCCACAGTAATTACCTTTTGTATCTCTCGACCCTCCCTCTTAGAGTGTAAGCTCTAACAAGCAGGGCCCTCTTCTATCCCTCCTGTATTCATTTGTATTGTAATTGTCTGCCCTCGTGTTGTAAAGAGCTGCTTAAACTGTTGGCACTATATAAATGCTGTATTATTATAATAATAATACTGCTTGTGGGTCAGTAGCTCCCAGTACAGAAGGCACAGGGTCAGCCTGACATGCAGGTAATCACAAGGATCTGTAATGTGAGCTTAGCTCTTCACACATGTGCCTGTTGTCACCTCCCCGCTCTCTCAGTCACGTGTCACCTGCCCCGCACTGCTGGGGGCGGAACCGGATGAATCTGTTCCCAACCGAGAGGGGCAGGCTAAGCCGGTCATATGACTTCTACACTCTTTGCCATTGGTTGGCATCGCTGCTGTTGACGTAACGCTCTGAGACGAGGAAGTTTTGATGCTTCGGACAGGAAGATAAACACAACCATCGTCATCGAACAGTGCTGGGGGCTCGGGCCGTGCAGCCGACATGCTACGAGGGCTGGGCAGCTGGCTGGGCCTGGACCCCGAACCGGACATACAGTTTGCCGAGGAGAAGGAGCAGCTGGCTGGACAGAGAGCCGCCGAGCAGGAAGTGGTGACCGAGCAGAGGGGGGAAGACAAGAGGGTCTGTGTACAACCTGAGGAGGAGGAGGAAGAGGCGCCTCCTCCACACGAGGAACCTGAGGATGTGCTCATCAAACAAGCCAAAGGCTTCGGCAGTGAGTGTTCTCAGGGGGTGACCCCTCATCTTCACTGCAGTCTGACTGGCCTCGCCGTACGTCCATACTTCTGTGTTTAACGAGTATCTGCAGACAACACTCAGTATAGGGAAGGGTTAACACTGAGGAGATCTCCCTTCACTTCCTGTCCTGTAGACACAACAGGAAGTGAGAGGAGATCTCTCCAAAGTCAGCAGTGTCCCCATTGGAAGAATTTCCTGCTGTTTCTGTTTTGGTGACAACTGCTGGAGTTTCTGCCATCAGTCATCAAGAGAAAGAGAGAACACAGACTCAGTGTATGTAATGGTCAATATTCCCATCACATATGTTCCTCAGAGGCTCAGTAGCAATGGACCATGGACAGAACAATGTAAATATTTTCCAGCACACCTTGGATCTTCAGCTAAAGCCCAAAGATTTTTTTTTTTATTATTGAAGAGGAATCACAGCAAAGAAGTGCAGCATTTTGGAGCCGTGCAGAATCCCGAACAGGTCCTGCGTGGCTCAGAGACATTGCACTTGCTGTAATATCATTTCTCTTCTATAAAAAAACGTTTGGACTTTAACTGAAGATCAGTGGTGTGCTGGAAAATATTTACACAGGCACAGTATAATCCCAACAGGTCACTCCAAAGCCTGGTACACATGATGAGAATATCGGACCAACGATTGTCTATTTTTTGGGGTTTTTTTGCATTCTGGTCTCATATCAAAAAAGAATATGTTACTAAAGTTTTAAAAATTCTTCTAAGAGAGTACAACTCTCATGATGTTGTAATGTATTCTTTAGTTTCTGCAATGTATGGTCTTGGTTGATTTTTGTTTTTTAATGGGTTAATATTGTACTGATTGAAAATCGATCAATCTTCTGAGAGAAATTTTCATTCTTGTGCCTTCGGATAATCTCACATGAACTGTCATGATTGGCTCTCGAAAGCTGTGTACTAACGATCAGATTATCGGACAATCGCTCCAAAACCCTTTTCATTTTTGGCTGATTTTCTCATCCTCTTGTCATGATGTGCCGAGTCTTCTCCATGACTTCTTCCAGGTGTCATGTCACTTTTTTCTTCAGTCATTGGGTGGCCATGGATGATGTAATCTCTGCACAGGAGTGACATCATCTCTGGAGCTCAGAGCCATTCCTGGCATCCGAATGGTTGGGAGTGTGTGGTGCACTGTGGATACACACCATATGAAGAATTGCTAGGAACAAAGGGAGGATGTTTTCATAGAAGAGACTTTACATATGTCTTTTGTCAAGAAAAAAAAAACCTGCCTCCTAGTAATCCCCCTCCCCCCCCCCTTTTTTTTTTTTCTTTTGGAATTCAGTTCTGCTTGAAGGTAAGTTTGACTTACCCATCCACCTAAAATCAGAATGATTTTACTCAGATGCCATTGTCCTATAGGTTTGCTTTTTTAGTTAAAGCAGAGCTCCACCCAAAAGACTGGTCGCCGCTCCCCATTAAGGATTGGCACCTTTTGGGGAGCGGGTACCAGAAATTGACAGGTACCCGCTACCACTTCTGCTGCGATCGCCTAGGCGATCAGAAGTGTTAGTTGTCCTCCTACCCTCCCTCCCTGTAGTCTTCTGGGACAAGTGACAGGTCCATTCAGTAAGCGCAGTGCTTCTCATGCATGCGCAGTGGGCACCCGGCTGTGAAGCCGCAAGCTGTCACAGCCAGGTGCCCACACTGAAGATGCCAGTGCCTGGAACACCAGACGGCTGGTGAAAGGGGCTGCGGGGAGGACACTGTGGGATCGTGGGACAGGTAAGTGGCTGTTTTTTTACAGTTTTTGTAGCTGCTGACTTTTATTTTTTTACAGTGTGAGTGGAACTCTTGCTCTAATACCAGTGGTGGGCAAATATATAATTTCAGTTCAAGCTGGACTCCAGGAAGAAAATGTTGAAAACTTTGATCTTCCAGTTGGTGATTCATCGACATCCCATTTCTTACAATGAGTATAGCAGGTTGTTCACTCAGCACCTCCTCCATCCAAAAAAAGTCTCATATTCTTTTCAGGGAATGCAGGTCTTTCTGTTATTGGACAAGACATAGAGGAGGGGCAAATGAATGTCTTGCTCTACATTCATCCAATCACAGAAAGCTTAAAGCCTTAAATTTACTAAAAAAGAATACAAGACCCTTTTTGGATGGATGTGGCACCAAGCCAGAGTCCTGCTATACTCCCTGTAAAAGATGGGAAGAAGGCACCAGCTGGAAGATCCTATGTTGAATGGACTACTACTGGCAACATGAGCACCCCTAGCAACCCTGCAGGTGTTGCATAGCAGTCATCTGAGGCAACAACACTAGCCCAATATGACTTTTAAGAATCAGTTTTCCTGAAATTAAACTTTGCTGATTTTCACTCCTGCTGGTTTCTGGCGATCTTTGTCCTCACAAGTTCCTGTTGACACGTCTGACATAAGGCCCCAGCATATGTTATTTGCTCCTTTGATTTTATCACCAGTCATAGAAGTAGCTCAATACCCATCTTCCTAAATACATGCTACGCAAATGTGAAAATGGTTTGCCTGCTAGATAGCTTGTCATGATAAAAGTAGGGGCTGTTACTACTGCACTTGTGTCCTTAAAGGGTAACTCCACTTTCATGGGGAAAAAAAATTGCAAAAAGAAAATATAGCGTATATAGTTGATACATAAGTCATATTATGATTGATTTGTTATAAAAAAAATGACCTTTGCTTTTCAGTTTACAGCATTGTAATTATCTGTAAAATGCAATGCAATTTAGAAACCTGGAGGCATTCTGTACACAGATGGTGTATGAAATGCCTATCAGAAATGTAATTTCTTCCTTGTCATTGGCTCACTGATTTTCCCAGAAGATACAAGTCAGATTTTGGGCATTTCCTGCAAAACAAATTTCATTTTTGTTGAGCTACCCATAAAGGGAAATCATGTCTTATGCAGGCCTTACTTGGGTAGAATTCTGAATGAACTTTCTTTAAAAAATTAGAACTTTTGTGCATTTTGTATTCCAATGATGCCACCATTGATTTTGAAATTTGACCAACCAAGCTTTCAATTTCACCTCATGTTGCTACAGAAAATCATTTTCTTTCCAGGTCAAAGCTCAGGCTCATTCCTTTTCTTATCTGTCTCACGCGATTTTTTCCATCGTTGATTAGAAGTTTGTTCTTTTTGCAAAAAAATTCCAACATGCCCGATCACTCAAATTTGATGGCCGCATGAAAGCCACATGTAAATCGTTCAATGTTGCAGCCCACTAACTGTGCCAAATTCAAATAAAAATTCTTAGTTACGATTTTCGTAGGAAAATTCATTTGGAATTCGACCTATGTATGGCCTGCATAAAGGGATGCAGACATTGCTACTTTTCTCATGAGAACCCTGCAAGTGTAGCTGATTTATTGATAATTATAAAATTATTCACGTTCACTCTGCACATTGACACAGACAAACAAGCTGCTATTTCTTCAGAATAACAAAAGCTAAAGAAAGAAGTTTGTTAAAATCCCTGCAGTGTACATAGATCACCTAGATGGAAATGTTTTTTCCTCAGCAGAAGTGGAGTTGCACTTTAAAGGTGAAGACTGCCATGCTTCTTCTTACTGGACTGTTTGGTGGGTCTCTGACCTGAACTAATGAGCATGTTCATATCAGGGGTCTGAAAACTCAAGCACATGCTTTATTGGCACTACACTTCAAAGGCATGGCTGAGAATGACATCTGGATGATGTAGCTTCAAATACAAGTCACCATCTATTCCTAGCAAGTCTCATTATTATATTCTAGCAGATTCTAACTGCTAAAACCTTTTGATTACCTTGCCACCACCCTTCAGGTTTTTACAGGTGACAATTGTGTTTGTGTGCACTGGGCTGGCTCCTGGCATGAACACTTGAGAGGGCACATTATGAAGAACAATAGCTACAACATCAAAATGAATAATTGCTCCTGTCCTCACTATTTTATAGCTTTTTAATAAATGCTTCATTTGGCTCAATAAACCAAGGCACCCTTTGTGGTCATAAAGCATGTGCAGCAGTGTGTGAAATAAATAAATATATATCTATCACATTAGCGAACATTGACCTGCTCCAGCAAAACTAAAAAAATATTTTTCACCTTCCACCTCTTTTTAGGCATTGCTATAACATTGCATAAAAATACATGACAGGACTCTTCTTATAATACCTTTTTTATTCCACACTTTACAATGTACCTTTACCCCAAGTCTTATATGTGTTTTGTTTCCCTATAATAGTTAACAGAGCAGGAAAATTAGAAATTCACATGTTTTGTAAATTGTACCATTTTTACATGTATTTTTAGGTACTCTGCTGTTTTATTTTTGTAATTTTTACGATTTTCCTTTTAGGTTATCTCCTGAATTTTGCTTCAGTGGCCACAAAAAAGTTATCTGATTCAGTTGCTGAAACTGCCCACACCATTAAGAAGTCGGTCGAAGAAGGAAAAATTGATGGCATCATTGAGAAGGTATTGTGTTAACATTCTACAATAGAGTGTATATATAAAAAGAAGGTGGTGTTTGGCTTCCTGAGCTATATGTGCTTTAAGGCTTGGTTCACACCAATGTGCTTTTTAGTACTTTTTTCAGAAACGCACGACAGTCCATTTAACATGGTTTCCTATGCAACATGGAAAGGGTCAGGGACTTTTGTAAACGCAAAAAGCAGTGTTTTTTCTGAAAGAGCGTTTAATAAGGAAGCTGCTGAAATGAATGCAGTGCGTTTTTGCAGCACTTTGCATTTTTATTCTGCCTAGCAACAAAAAAAAAAACCCCAAAACACGGCAAAATCACGCATGCAAAAAGCACAACAAAATGGAAAAAAGCACAATGTGTTGGTGTGAACCAGGCCTAAAGAGAGATGCTTTCATTTTATATCAGCAAACAATATTTATTATTGACAATCCAATATAAGGTTACTTGAAAAATCTCCTTTCATGTTGTGAGTGCTGCCTGTCTGCTGGTCATCTCGTCCCACAACTTCCTGGATTCCCTGCATGCTTTGCAGCTTTGCCTTTGCTGTTTACTTTCCATTTCTAAGGACTACATATCCCATGGTCCCTTGCTGCCTGTAAGCAGTGATTTCTGTGATGACTCCTCTTCACATTCCTCTACACATCTGTAGTTCAGAAGCCAGGCTGTTATATCTCTTCACCAGTCATGCATGTGCACCTGTGATGCTACCCTTATCTCAAGGAATAATATTGACTGGTGGGAAAAAATCCAGCCCAGCCAGTTATCTTTTTCCCAAGACAAGTCAGATGTTAGGAGACATTTAAAGGTGTGCAGAAATAATGGGATAGTCCAGTGTTTCTCAAACTTTTTTCAGTCAAGGCATCCTTTAAAATTATGGACAATGTCAGGGCACCCTCTAACATTTTAGACCGTTCTGAGGCACCCCATTCTAAATGTAAAAAATGATTCTAATAGTTTTATATAACGCAGCAACATTCACACATGTAGGACACCCAACATTAGAGGTGATTTATTCTTCCAAAGAAAATACACTTTTGCACACTGGTACTGACTAGTATTCCAATGTTTCTCTTCTCCCTCAGTTTTTCTCCATCACTGAGATAATGTGACCCCAGCACTGATGGAGAGGGGCAGGGGAGAGTCAAACAAAGATGATGTGCAGGCAACCGTCATCCTCCTTATCGACTGATGTCAGGATGCTGGCAGCTAGAAGGTCTTAATGGTGCACAATGAAAACCTGTGGCTTTGTGTAACTAAAAGGCAGGCTTGTTCAACCCGCTGGCATGTATACAAGTTTTGGGCAATTTTTAGACATTTTGCCAAGGCACCCCTGAAGAAACCTCAAGGCACCCCAGGGTGCCTGGGCAGCCTGGTTGAAAAATGCTTGGATATTCACTCACTTCTGAAATCCACTGAGAGTGACACAGAGACAGTTAGCTAATGTCCACTTGGTGGATAAATTGGTGAATTGGGAGGTTGTTTGTGTAATATAAAATTTGCTTTCTCTATGTCCTAGCCCTGTCACATTTGTATGTTACAGATATAGTCCTCATTACACAAGTGAGTGTTTTTGGAAGAGTTCGCTGTAATTCTAAGAATAGAAAATCAGAATTGTTTAACATTTGCAAACTATGAAATTATTTCTTTATTTTTAACTTTTCAGACAATTATTGGAGATTTTCAGAAGGAACAGGACAAGTTTGTACTGGAGAAGAATGTAAAAAAGACAGGTATATTATGGGGCTTGTTATCTACTACATTCCATGTATGCAGCCATAGTTGACCTAAATTCTGAGTTTATTTTCATATAATATAACCTATAATCTATTAAATTATAGCTGTGTATGTTAAAGAGGCCTCAAATATTGTCTCAGGTTTGTGGAGGCTAAATTAACCCTTTCCATGGTAGGGTAAGCTGTGCCTGCTGATTTATAATAACAGAATACAAAAGGGCTAAAGTGTTAGTAAGTTTGGAACGACCACCCAAAAGTTTGTTTGTGTGTTATTTGTACTGAGGACAGATAAGTTTTCATGTTAAAGAGGAACTGTAGTGCATTTTTACACTTTAGAATACTGACCAGAGTATCAACAACATTGCTAGTAAGACGATCGCTGCAAATAAACCTACAGCGAGCCTTTTTGTCATCGTTCCAGATGATCCTAGGTGGTTTGGTTCATATTACAGGCAATACATCTCTAAACTCTGCATGCCCCTTGTAACATATGTCATAACTGCACACATGCGCATCAGTTTCAAGGGACATTAATGCTGTGTATTGGCTGCTGCTGTGGGACCATTTCTACCCATACACAAACCAGGAAGCACATGAACTCATGGAAGTTCATCTAAATGCTGGGTGAGTGACTCTGTCACATTGGCATTCAAAAATTCAAGTTCCAGCATCTGAATAAAGCAGAGTGTAGAACATGTGCAGAACATTGTGAACCTTGAAGAACCCTAATTTACAGCCTACAATATTTTCAGTATTGAAAGAGCTTCTGCGTGTAAGTGAAACTATAGAAAACAAACATTAAAAAAAAATAAATGAAATGCCAATAAATCTTTGTAATATCATTTACCCTAAGGGCGCACTCTGGATGCGTTTTTTTTGCTTACAGTGCACATTGCATTCCGGTGCGTTTTTCATGCATTTTGCTGTGTTCCAGTACAGTTCTGCGCATAAAAAAATACAGCATGTTTTACTTTTTTGTTTTTTTTCTGCTCCAGAAACTGACTGCACTGGTGTGAACTAGGGCCATTGGAATACATGGAAAACACTGTGCATGCATTTTTGATGCAGAAAGAAACGCACTGGACTGTATCTGGTGTAAACCAGCCCTTATTGTAGTAGCACCTATATTGGGATCCTGATTAGTTGCAACCCACAAAATGCGCTGTGACAAAATCGTTCAATTATCCCCTTCCATAGCCATTTTAAACTTTATTGCTGAAGCTTGAGAATATAAAAGTTCAGAATGGCTCTGACGGGGAAAAATTGAACAATTTTGTTTGGTATGTTACGTGGATCCCAAATAACCCAATCAGTATCCCAGTATTGGTGTTACTACAATAAAGGTATATAATACAAAGATATTTATTGATATTGTAATTACGTTTGAATGAATATTGATGTTTTCTATAGTTTCATGGAATCTGAAGAAATTGCGTATTTGGCACCAACGAAACGCGTCAAGCCAAAATCATTCAATTTCTCCCTGCCAGAGCCATTATGAACTTTTATACTATTATGTTTCAGCAATAAGAAAGCAGTCAAGTGGTATTGAGTAAGGTGGGAACGGTAATGACATGCTGTGAAACTTTTTATGGATTATATGTCTGTGTATAAATTAAAAAAAAAAAAAAATGTTGGGAGAAGTATGCCATATATGTTTTTCTGAATGGAATAAACTGAATTTAACAGTGTTGTATATGCATTGTATTTGTAGGCACCTTAAAATTCCCATGGTTAAAGAATTTTTGTTGCTCATCCGTGATTTTAGGGATGATGGTGCTTACCCAGGCAACCCTGGCAATACACACTATATTGCCAAAAAGTATTGGGATGCCTGCTTTTACATGCACATGCACTTTAATGGCATCTCAGTCTTAGTCCATAGGGTTCAATATTGAGTTGGCCCACCCTTTGCAGCTATAACAGCTTCAACCCTTCTGGGAAGGCTGTCCACAAGGTTTAGGAGTGTGTATATGGGAATGTTTGACCATTCTTCTAGAAGCGCATTTGTGAGGTCAGGCACTGATGTCAGATGAGAAGGTCTGGCTCACAGTCTCTGCTCTAATTCATCCCAAAGGTGTTCTATCGGGTTGAGGTCAGGACTGTGCAGGCCAGTCAAGTTCCTCCACCCCAAACTCACTCAACCATGTCTTTTATGGACCTTGCTTTGTGCACTGATGCGGAGTCATGTTGGAACAGAAAGGGGCCATCCCCAAGCTGTTCCCAAAAAGTTTGGAGCATGAAATTGTCCAAAATGTCTTGGTATGCTGACGCAAAAAAAACCCCAAAAAAACTCTACACTTGGCACAATGCAGGCAGATAAGTACCATTTTCCTGGCAACTGCCAAACCCAGACACGTCCATCGGATTGCCAGACAGAGAAGCATGATATGTCACTCCAAAGAACGTGTCTCCACTGCTATGAGTGCAGTGGCGGCGTGCTTTACACCACTGCATTCGACGCTTTGCATTGCACTTGATGATGCAAGGCTTGGATGCAGCTGCTTGGCCATGGAAACCCATTCCATGAAGCTCTCTACGTACTGTTGTTGTGCTAATCTGAAGGCCACATGAAGTTTGGAGGTCTTTAGCTATTGCCTCTGCAGACAGTCAGTGACTGCTGTGCACTGTGCGTTTCAGGATGCGCTGACCCCGCTCTGTCATTTTACATGGCCTACCACTTTGTGGCTGAGTTTCTGTTGTTCCCAGTTGCTTCCACTTTGTTATAATACCACTAACAGTTGACTGTGGAATATTTAGTAGCAAGGAAATTTCACGGATAGACTTAGGCTGGCCATACATTATACAATTATCTGCAGATTTTCTGCCCAATTTCCTTTTAGATTTACCTTCAACTATGTAGTGCAAGGGCCTGCCTAATTGGATACAACTGAAAGTGTTGTTTAGGTTTGTCCTCCTATTATATGGTTTTTGGTAAATCTAAACCAAAAATCTGCAGATAATTGTATAATGTATGACCAGCCTTACTGCACAGGTGGAAACCTATCACTGTACCACTCTTGAATTCACTCCTGATAGCGACCCATTCTTTCACAAATGTTTGTAGAAGCAGTCTGCATGCCTAGGTGCTTGATTTTATACACCTGTGGCCATGGAGGTGAATGGAACACCTGAATCCAATGGTTTGGAGGGGTGTCCCAATATAGTGTACATACATATGGTTGTTCAATAATAATATTAGTTTGCAGTATCAGAATGACTGACTGATTTTTATTGCAAATTACCTTCTAAGTTTTATAAGTACACTAGTGTGTTTACCACCAGTTGAGGATCTGAGACCAGAGAACGTATCAAATGTGACCATTATTATTCTTCTGTAGATGGCTCTGAATAGTGTGTTGTGCTGCATGTTAGCCTAGCTAGTTTTACCAGTGCAGCATGTCATTGTGAATATTGCTGTGTTTTCTTTTCCATTGTTTGTTTGTGCTGCCTGATTTGTAAGGGTAAATTGCATTATTGCAATTTACCCTTTCAAAGAACAGCTGATATTTATACATATGCAATGATACAATAACTGGATTTTGGTTATTGATTTATTTTGCATTTTACATATGCTAGAATACAGACAAAGTGAGCAAATGGGGAGTGAATGTGAAGAAAGCCACAGTACATTATCTGCAGGATTTTGTGCTCCATAGGATCCAATAATTCAGGGGTGGCAAACACGCGGCTCTCGAGCCGCATGCGGCTCCTGGCCAAAATGAATGCGGCTCTTTGCTCTTCTTTGATCTTACCTGTTCCTCTATCCAGCGGCGCGCTGCCTTCCGGCTTCTGTAGTGTGGGCACTGGGCATGACAGCCGGGTGCCAAGTGCGCATGCGCAAGAAGCGGTGCTTTTTGTGAATGGTAAGGCGGTACCTGGGACACATGACAGATCCCAGAAGCCGCCAGACAAATCACAAAGCGCAAGTGCTTCTCGCTCATGCGCACTGGGCACCCGGCTGTCATGCTGAGCGCCATTACAGAAGCCGGGAAGACAGCGCGCGGCTGGATCGAGGAACAGGTAAGATCAAACAAAAACTCTGCGGAAGTAAGAGCGGGTACCTGTCAAATTCAGGTAACCGCTCCCCACCTCCCCAAAGGTCAGCAGTCATCTGTGCTGTCCGCAGTCTCTGGTCATCCCTGTGCTGTCCGCAGTCTCTGGTCATCTCCTTTCCTGTCTGCAGTCTCTGGTCATCCCTGTGTTTTGTAAGGGGAAGAAAGTGTTATGGTGAATAATATGGTTTTAATTATGTGTTTTTGTGTGAGTGTTTGTCTGTTTTGGCAGGTCACTGCGTGGTGTGGCTCTCTGACTTTCACAGTTTAAAATTTTGGCTCTTTGTGTCTAACTTGTTCGCCACCCCTGCAATAATTCCACACTAGACTTGCCTTACAAAGGCACTTTTTAGGCATTTTTTTTAACCAGCATTAGATTTCTAATGTAATCAAAGGCAATTGATATAGTGATGGCAACCTACTATTAACAAATATTGAAAGCTATGATTGATTTCACATTCTCTTACATTTTAACTCTCCATTAGCCCTGGCCTCAAATTTCAGAGGGCATTTGGCTGGACATGTATGATCTGGCAACCAGAGGCAGTTCCATTTTTCAACGCTTTCCTAAATATGATTGTTCAGGCTGAGAATTTCTACTAGGTTAATGAAGAGGGGAGGCATAAGGAGAGGAATGATGCAGGCCTATGCTAATCGCACCACTTGTTATGGTGGGAACAACTTCATTTGGAACAGGTCTGCCTGATTTATTGTTTCTGCTGAGAACAGTTGTGCAGAGGTTATGCTAGGAACTCATAAGCATGAAAACAGCTGCCATCTTATGTCTATGGACAGCTGCCATGTCCTGGATTTCATTGCTAACCTATCTGAAACTCCCGAGTCTATTGTTTTTTGTCCAGGTACTAGAAGCATAAACCATATATTTGTTTTGTCTTACTAGAAGCCGCAGTTCCTCCTTGGGTTGGGTACAGCGAAGAGGAAACCATTCAGCAGCAGATTTTGGCCCTGTCCGCAGTAAGAATTTCTTTCATTTACCTATGAAGTGTTTTAGTGTCTGAAATTGGAATAATTTGCCATCTCCTGACAAGCAACTTTTTCAATTAGTGCCTTTTAGTAAAGTCTATTTTAGTGCCACCTTTCTCTGGGGTGAATACAGGTTCATTATTAATGGACACTATACTGAATGTGGGTTCAGTATTCAAGGACACAATAATGAATGCTGGTTCAATTTTCAAGGACACTATACTAAATGTGGATTTGATATACAGGGACACTATACTAAATGCTGGAGTTGGTTGTATTGTAGGAATGGTCCGTGACTAATGAACCTGCATTGATTACAAATCACTGTTTTACAGTATTACAGCTTACAGTATGTGGTAACTGTTCTGTTTTTTATTGTTTGTCCATTCACTTCCCCCTTAAGTTTTATGTGGAATAGTTTTGTGGGATTAGGTTGGAGCTTTCCACTGGCACGTGTCCGGGTTGCGCCAGATAATTACAGTGTACCTGTAAAAATGCACCGTGTTTATAGAGTAATTTGTCAAGCTAGACATACTCACCAGCCACTTTATTAGGTATACCTGTTCAATTGGTAACACAAATTGCTAATCGGGCAAAAAAATGCCAGAAGATCAGCAGTTTTTGAAATGCTCAGACCAGTCCGCCTGGCACCAACAACCATGCCACGTTCAAAGTTCCTTAAATCGCTTTTCTTCCCCATTCTTTTTTTTAAATCAGATCTTTTTTTATTTGGCTTTTGAAGATGTAATTTTTTAACAAACAAATGCACAACATTACAAACAATACAAAGACAATAGTCATACAGTGATAAAACAACAATCAGTAAATACACCGTGTGAACATATATCCTACAACAATAAGCCCATTACACCAGCACAGGTTGACCCAATTCAGTTTCTCCTTCCTATTGTATCTAGCTGCACTTGTCTTTTTCACAAACTTGTAAATTCCAGCTGTTATATCTTACAATTAAGGCCCTTATGCGTTTTATAGAGAAAACAATCTATTTGCTATCATATGGAGCGGAGCCAAACCGGGTGTTGCCAGCCAGGGACCCCATATAATTTAAAATTTCTAATACAGTTTCTGTGTTGAAATATTAGTTTTCCTCTGGAGATTACATTGTTAACCTGAGTTTTCCATTCTGTTACGGATGGAGGGCTGAGCGATATCCATTTTTGTTCTGTCAATTTCCGTGCTATATAAACTAGTGACAGAAGGCATCAGCTCCATGGGTACAATAGACTCATCAAACATATTAAGCAGGCATATTTTAGGTTCTGAGGACAAGGTAACTTGATAAATGGAGGATATGAGAGAGACAATATCTTGCCAATATCTATGAAGTTTCGGGCATCTCCATAGCAAATAAATAAGACCTGTCGGACCTCTGTCACATCTAGGACACAAATATGTGTCTCTACGTTTCCATCCGTACAATTTTTAACCGGTGTATGATAAACCCTATGAAGTATAAAAAGTTGGGTGAGTCTCTGCGTTGGCAACAAAGATACCATAGGGAGGGACTTCAACGCCTGCTCCCACAGCTCCTCTGCCAGTGGTCCTAAATCTTCCTCCCATCCCCTTCTAGCCGGGATAGATGTGCATGAGTGTATCTCCATCATCAAAGTCCCATATAATTGAGAAATGAGCCCTTTTTTAGAATTGGTTCCTTTAAGCAACCGTAAGATTGGATGTTTTTTTTTTTTTTTTTTTTTTTTTTTTTTTGTGCTGTATTATATGTATGAGCCTGGGTAGTTAGGGCATGTCTCAACTGTAAGAGGAAGTTCCACTTTAAGCCTTTGTACCCGAATTTGACAGGTACCCACTCCGACTTCCTCTGCTATCGCCTAGGCAATTGGAAGCGGAAGTTGTCCTCCAGCCCACCCCCCTCCCTCCCCGTAGTCTATTGGGATGCGTGACATGTCCCAGAAGACTACGGGGCCATTCACAAAGCGTAGCACTTCTCGTGCATTTGCAGTGGGCACCCGGCTGTGAAGCCGCAAACTGTCACAGCCGGGTGCCCACACTAAAGATGCCAGCACCAAGGAGAGAAGACAGTCGGTGAAACCAGCGGTGGTGAGGACACCGCTGGACCGAGGGACAGGCAAGTGTCTGTATTTTTAAAGTCAGCAGCTATGGTTTTCTAGGTGCTAACTTTTATTTTATTATTTTCAGGTGGAACTCAACTTTCATACAATTGGGACAAATATCTTACCTTCCTTTCTTGCCACATCCCAAAAACCATTAATTTGTTGACATCCAGAAGGAGGAAGTTATTCCAGTGTGGGGTACTATCAGTAAAACCCTCGCATTTCAGTAGCTTATTAACAGACCATAACTGATGGAAAAGAAACAGTGTGGGAGAGTGTTGGGATGATGCGAACATTGCAGCTTCTATCTGGGAAAGCAGAGAGTATTCAGACCTAATGGATAATAAAATCACCTGAATAGGGTCTGCGAAATCAAGGGTATCCCAACCCAGAAATTGCTGAAGCTGGGCAGCAAAAAATACATTTTGGGGCTTGGGATGGCCAGTCCACCAGCATCCCTTCCTGGTTGAAGTGTGGATAGTTTAATTCAGGGAGATTTCTTCTTCCAGACAAGTTCTTGGAATAGAGCACCAACCTGTTTATACCATTTTTGTGATATCCAAGTGGGAGAGTTATGCAGGATATATAATAATTGAGGGGCCCAGGTAATTTTAATCAAATTAGAGCGGCCAACTACTGTTAGGGGGAGCCTACACCAGCAAGCAGACTTTTGATTAAATTTGGCTAGCAGAGGGCCCAAATTCAAAGTATCTAGACACTACAAGATGAATAAGAACTCCTAAGTATTTAAAGGAGTCAACAACGTTAATTTTAGAGGCATCAGGGGGTAACTCCTGTTTTAATGGGTCTAATGGAAGCAGAACAGATTTGTCTCAATTGATTCTAAAACCCGAGAATCTGCCAAAGAAACAGATCAATTCCATGAGGGTAATCAGATGTTGTTGTGTATCACCTAAATATAATAAAGTATCATCAGAATAAAGGCTAATTTTGTCTTCCCTGGTACCCTGTCTAAAACCAGTAATGTTGTTATTCTGTCTAACAAGTGGTTCCACTGCCGGGGCGAACAGCAGCGGAGATAACGGACACCCTGCCTTGTGCCCCTATGGAGATTAAGCGACTCCGATAGCACTCCATTATTCCTGATCCTAGCTCTTGGGGAAGAATATAGCAATTGAATCCATTTTATGAAAATGGGGCCTATTCCAAATGCCTGCAAGGCCACCCACAAGTAAGGCCACTCCACACTGTCGGAGGCCTTAGCAGCATCGAGTGACAACACCACTCTCCCACCCAAATCGTCAGCAGGTATTTGCAGATTAAGAAATAGTCTTCTAATATTCGTGGCTGTAGATCTAGTTGGGATGAATCCGTTTTGAAACATAATTTGTAAGTCTGTTGGCTAACGCCCTAGCAGGAATTTTAACATCTGTATTGAGGAGGGAGATTGGCCTATATGACTTTGGGAGTGTGGCATCTTTTACCAGGCTTGGGAATCATCACTATAATTGCTTCCTGCATGGTATCGGGGAGGGAGCCCTGAGAAAAGGCTTCCTCCATCTCCTCCAACTCCGGAAGCATGGCCTGGCCATATCTATTATAAATTTCAATAGAAAGGCCATCGAAGCCAGGAGCTTTATTATTGGCGGCGACTGCCTCTACGCGTTTTCTCCCCCACTCTGATGCACGGTTTGAATTTCAGAAAGTCGTCTTCACCATGTCTACATGCCTAAATTCATTGAGTTGCTGCCATGTGATTGGCTGATTTAGCAATTTGTGTTACCAAGCAATTGCTTAATAAAGTGGCCGGTGAGTGTATATTATTATTATACAGTATTTATAAAGCGCCAACAGTTCGCTCAGCGCTGTACATTACAATGGGAGACAGAACATGCGACAGTACAACAATACAATGCGATACACAAGGGGTTCGAGGGCCCTGCTCCTTGGAGCTTACAATCTAGGAATATATGAAGTCTCGTTCATGTGAACAGTGTGTTCCAAAGCTGGAAGATGTGGAATATGCAGACAGCAGTAACACTTCTGTTATCTTGGCTTTATTTTTTATCTCTGTAACTTGCTCATATTATAGTGTTTGTGTTTGACATCTTAGGATCGAAGAAACTTCCTCAGAGATCCTCCTGCTGGTGTCCATTTTACTTTTGAATTTGATCAGATGTACCCTGTTGCTCTTGTAATGCTTCAGGAAGATGAGCTGCTTAACCGTATGAGATTTGATCTTGTCCCCAAACTGTAAGTAACCTGAATCTGTTGTCATTTCTCATAACAAAAATGTAATCTGTTTTCCATTTCACTGGGACTCCCACTGCTGTTTATCACTGGCCGTACAATGAGTGAAAGACCTCAATCACAAACAAATACTGCATTCTGGCCCCTAGATGGAGCTGACAATCAGTCATAGGCGATGAGAATTACAGCATATGGTGAAAATTTGTTGTGCCTGTGTACACACTAAAACATTCGTACGGCATTTTTTTTAATACATAAACCCCTTAAAGTTTTACTAAACCCAGGACCCTGCATTCACTCTATCTGGTCTCCCACAGTACACAGAACATGGAAATGCAATTATTTTAGTAGATACAAACTGCTAAATACCTTTTCTCATCAGCAGTTAGAACAGTCTTGTGACTTCTATCAGTGTCCAGCAGAGCACTGGTTAAAGCTTGTAGGAGGAGTTTTCATTCAGCTCCAGGAGGCTACAAAACCCCTGACTTCTGTGTGACCAGTGCTGATTGGCTCTGTGCTGATCACATGCACTCTCCAAAGCAAAAAAAAAACCCCCAAAACCTTTCTAGCAATACACACCAAACCTAACATGTGCAGAGTGTCTCCACACGATAAGTCTTATCAGGAGATAAAAGGGGGGAATCAGAGAAGACAGGATCAAACAGCCTTTTTACACAATGCATAGGATTAACCCCTTAGGTTCCACAGTGAGTATAACAAGCATGCTTTACTGCATATGCAGACTGATTTTACTGTTGTGGGCTTAGTAACACTTTAAAATCAAATGTATTATAAGTCTATGGTAATCCATTTTTTTTCAGAGTGAAAGAAGAAGTCTTTTGGAGGAACTATTTCTACAGGGTATCACTAATAAAACAATCTGCACAACTAACTGCATTAGCAGCCCAGCAATCCACAGGCAAATCGGACAAGACAAATGGCAAGACCGATGATGGTGGTTTAGAAGGTACTAGAAACATGGCTTTTGTAACTAGAATTATATGTTTTGTAATTAGAGGGTTGTCTGGGAAAGTTATTATCCAGGTCATAATATAGCCAGTAGTAGTCTGAATGTGACTAATTACTTTTATTTATCTGAGTTATTTACTTCACTGCGTGTAATCATGCATGCTGGTCTTCCCTTCCAGTATAATGTAGCTAAAGGTATTCTGAAGGTATCGGGTATCCAGTTATGTACTCATTATTATTTTAAGCAGTGTCTGGCATTCATATAGGAAATCATTACTAATACATTCTGATGATAAGGTTGGAAAATCATTGTAACAAATTAAAGAAAACTGGAAAGTGAGCAGCCTACAGACACACAGTTAATGAATAATTTTAAAATCTCGTCTGTGGAAGAGTCAAGGCAAGACTTCTGGAGTTTCCTGTGACAGAAATCATTTTTGCTGCGTGGTTAGGTGGGGGACTAGACCCTTGAGTTGACTTATGGGAGTTGAGGTAATTGGCAAAGTGGAGCTGCTTTCACTGGAAGGAGTTGATTGGAATAGCTGGGGCACACGGTGCTCTATGGGGTAGGGTTTTGTAGGCTGGTATCTAATGCAGCTGTGGTTTTAGGCACTCAGAAACTCAGCTCTGCTGAGATGATCGTGGGAAATCAATAGCTCTTTGCTGCTTAATCGATCATGGTAACTGTGCAACTCAGGAAGGAAGCATAGAGTGTCAAAACAATACTTTTAGGTCCCAGGTATTCTCAAATGTTCTCATGTTTCTTCTCTTTCTGATCTTGTTTAGAAACTGTCAGACCAAAGACTCCACCTGTTGCTATTAAAAATCAAATGAAAACTCAGGAGGTAACTCATTTTCTCTATCGCATAATCACTGTGAAATACCATGCCATTTTTATTCTGATTACTACCATGTTTGTCTATCATGAAAAAACACGACAGAAATCAATTCTACATCATTCAAAATTATTGACACAGGCTGCAGTGTTTTAGCTAGTGTTCAGAAAACAAAGTCATCATTTGCTGTTACATTATTTATTATTTGTTTTGCTATTCTTTGTACAAATGGTTAAAGTATTTATTGTATGTTTATGTAATCTAGTAATCGCTAATGGCAGTTTTTTTTCAGCTTTATCCACTGCTTGTGTTTATTTTATGTTACTACACAAATACACTAGTTTCATGGAGTACCAAAGATCTATTTCTTTCCCCAATGTCCTATTCCCAGGAAGAAGAGGAGATTTCTACCAGCCCAGAAGTATCTGAATTTGTGAGTGAAGCATTTGATTCCTGTGATATAGACCAAGAAGACCTACGGAAAGAAATGGAACAGCTTGTGCTGGACAAAAAGGACGAGCTTGACACAGCAGAAGGTGACCAATTTAATGTACTATTGTTTGGCATTGGAAAGGAGTATGTACAGAATGTGTGGTTTGTGTTTTTTTTTTTTTTTTTTTTTTTTGTTGTTTTTTTACACTTTGCAATGTGTTATTTTTGTATTTTTGCTGATTTATTCTGCACTAAATCTGTTTAATTTTGTAAATGCCTCTATACTTTTGCCACTTCAAGGTATGTTGATTTTTATCGTAGAAAACCCAACACATGCAACCTGCTTGGAGACAGCCAGGTCAAATATTAAAGTAGACTTTGCACAAATAAATTAGTCACATGACCCGTTATACAATGCTCCAATGTTTATCAATAAATTAAATTGAATCCTTGAGCTCCAGGCAAGTGACTGACCAGGCTGAAAGGTCATCAGTCTGCAGCAGGCAAGATGAAGCATTCGCTCAGTCTCCTATCCTTCAGCCATCAAACTGCAACATTGAAATGTTAACCCCTTGACGCCAATGTAACACAAATATGCAGCCTCACAGAACTGGGCTATTTTCCGTGGGCTGCATATTTGCTTACCTGTCTTTGTGCTGGGAGTGCGCCGCACAGCGCGCTCCCAGCACAAAGATCCCGGTGTCACTGAGAGCCCTAGGTCCGGTTCTAACGATCGGGACCCGGGACTCCCTATTCCGGGTCACATGATCGCTGTGACAGCCTCTGATCGGCCTGGCCCCCTTGTGTTTTTTTTTTTCCTCTCTATGAATAGAGGAAAGAGATACATTGTATCTCTCTAAGTCCTGGCATAGAGGGGTAAAAAAAAAAAAATTAAAATAATAAAGAAAAGAAAAAAATACATAGACCAAGGTTTGATCTAGTTCAGTGCCAGGGTAAGTGTTTGGGTCAAGGTCAAAAGGTCAGTGTCAAAGGTCAGGATTGGTATCGGTGTCAGTTAGTGTCAGTGTGTTTTAGGTAAAATTAAAAAAAAACAGCAGAATGCACGCTTTTGTTTCTGGGCTAACTACGGGTACAAACAACAAATAACATACACATATGTGGTATTGCTGCAATCGTCAAGAGCTGGAAAATCTATTTTGGGTTGTTCTTTGGTGGTAGGTTATGGTAGTAACAAAAAGCACACAGCTAAATAAAAAAAAAAAAATGATTTTATTTATTTTTTTTACTATTTTGGGCCAGTTTTCCTTTTATAATACAAAAAAAACACAGGAGATATCCATTACCATTTACCACCAAATGAAAGCCCAATTTGTCCTGAAAAAAACAAGGTATAATCCACCTGGATGTACAAAGTAGTTGTGATGATATGTACGGTGTTACTAACACATGTCAACATTGCAAAATTGTGCTTGGGCATTAAGATTTGTTTTACCCTTAGGTGTGAAGGGGTTAAAGCAAGTTACAAGGTGGAAAGCTGAAGCAGGGAGCTTCAGCTTTCCACCGCCCCCAAATCTACACAGGCTCCAGGATTTACATGACTGTGTCAGTGTTTTAGTGTGTCAATCCAGGAAGTAGATCCTGGATAAAGCCTGAACAAAAATGTCTCTGTCTTTCTGGAGAGAAAAGAGAATGAAGGCCTTGTTAGTATTGTTAGAGGGGGTGTACTGGGATCTCTGTGAGCGGTAATGAATATATCTATGTGATATACCTGCATATTACTTTAGCATGGATGTAGTTTACATGAAGAAGGTCCACTTTAAGCTAGGTCCACTTTAAGCTTGTCATCAACAAAGATTTTCAGTTAAAGTACAGTCACGTCAACAAATGCATGAGATAAAAAATGGTGTCAATCATTTAAAGTGTATATAAATAGAGGATTGAAAATGTAATATATTGCAGCTCACTAGAGCTCAGATGTGGTGGCTGCATTGGTTTTCTTTTTTCATGCTTTTTTTTAATCCTTTTACTCTTTCTGGTCCTAGATTGACCACGCTCATTCACTGTAACTTTGCAGGAGCACTGTTGTCACACTAGGTTGGTCTCCTAATCTCAGTAACATAGGGGGAGGTGTTTTGTAGTTCACGGAAAAGAACTGGTGAGAGCTGATAACATTGTTTGTACCTTTCTGTACACTGAACTGAAATCCCAGACGTTGGAAATCTGGTATGATCAACTGGCATTTTTCTGTACTTGCAGATGTTCTTCATCTATAAGAAGAAATCTAATGCAGCCAGCACATCTAAGCACTTGTAATCTGAAATATATTACATTTGATTCAGATACACTTTTTAAGTACATGTTTTTAAATGTATTTTTAAAAAATGCTGAGTGTGTAGTTAACCTCCTCCAATAGTTCAAGACAGCGTACAATGCCTCATTTGGTTTTTACCTACAGTGGGGCAAAAAAGTATTTAGTCAGCCACCAATTGTGCAAGTTCTTCCACTTAAAAAGATGAGAGAGGACTGTAATTGGCATCATAGGTAGACCTCAACTATGAGAGACAAAATGAGAAAAAAAATCCAGACAATCACATTGGCTGATTTGGAAAGAATTTATTTGCAAATTATGGTGGAAAATAAGTATTTGGTCACCTACAAACAAGCAAGATTTCTGGCTCTCACAGACCTGTACCTTCTTCTTTAAGAGGCTCCTCTGTCCTGCACTCATTACCTGTATCAATGGCACCTGTTTGAACTTGTTATCAGTATAAAAGACACCTAGACACCTAAGAACTTGCACTAAATACTTTTTTGCCCCACTGTATCTGTTCCTTTTTAGAATGGGGAAATAGCTTTTGGGAAAAGTTCTGTATTAATGAATATACTTTTTTTCTTTCCCCCCCTCCCCCCCCCCCAAAACCAACGTGTGGGGGTGTGTGTGTGTTTTTTTTTTTCTTCTTAAGATGGATATATAAAAGGGTTGTTTTTTTTTTTTTTTACCATATTTGCATTTTCATATTTTAATGACATTTTTTATCAACCCAATTTACATTTTTTAGTGTCCTACTCACATTTTTTTAATGTACTTTTTAGAATGGGGTCTCATCAGGTTTCTCCTATTGTGCAGAATTTACGGCTATCGACTCCTAGTCAGAATAGGAGAGGGTCGTTTTCTGATCAAAATGGGTGGCGAAATTATATCTAAACAGAGTGATGATCCTTCCTTCCTCCCTCTCCCAAAAATGATCTGTAAGCCTGGACATGTAAACTGCCCATATTCAAGCTGGTTGTGCTATCTCAGAAGGAAACCTCAGACCCATAGGGATGTTCACATATAAACAAGTAGAGAGGGTTCTCAAAATTGGCAGCTTATCCATTTTGGATGTAAACTGGCTACCCATTATCTTGCTTACATTGTTGAAGGAATTCCCATTCCATAGGTGATCAGTAAAATCCAGATTGAACAGCTGGGTGGGTAACCTGGCCCTACAATTACTTTTTTTTTTTCTTTGTCCCAGTGGGTGATGTTGGTTTGGTCTGCTGGGATGTGACTAACTTTTGTTACAAACATAAAGTTGCTGAACTGGTTAAGTATACTTACCAACCTGTTTGTTATAATTTATCCTTTCATTTTCAACCATTTTTAGGGTTTTATTACAGATCATTTAGAACATTGATTAATAGTTAAAATTCTTGGTTTCTGAATTTCAGAGGAGTCCGAAGACTGGATCCATGAATTGCAACAAGTGGTTCAAGAATATGAAGTAGTTTCTGGCTCTGACAAAATGAAGGATGAGAACTGGGACAAAGAGATAGAGGAACTCCTCCAGGAGGATTAATTGCACTCACTCTGAGTACAGCCTGAACTAAAAGAAAAATCTCTTCTCTTGTTTAAAATCCTACAGTCATTCCCGCACAAAGGCAGAATGGCCTTTACTTGCTCAAGTGACCTTGTCAACATCTGTGTGGTTTTTTTCCTGATCATCACCAAATGTAGAAACTCAAGGAATATGGTTGATGAACTTGCTGTCACTTGGAAATACATGGACCTAGGAGATGATCTCTCTGTTATGGTTTTATATTGTAACAATTATTTTTTTCATATGGAATTATTTCATGATGTAACAAACTAAAGTGATTTAAAACTGTATGGTATATGGGTTTATAAGTTATGCAATCTGTTCGTGGTTTTTTTTTTTCCTTGATGTAATATATTCAAGATTAGGTCTGTAGAAAAGTAAATGGCACATGAATTCTAAATGTTCAAGCTTTTACACCCCTGGCGCCAAACAATTGTTTACTTCTTTATGGTAATGAATTGTCTTATGCATTTTCTTTCTAATTTAACACCATTACAGAGTATAATTATTTGGCCTTATACAATTATTGGTTAAGACCGACAGTAAAAGTTTTACATGATTTTAATTTTAGTAGCGTCTTTTTTTTTTTTTTTTTTTTTTTTACCCCCTCAGTATTCCTTTTAACCACTTGACCTAAACAGTAATGGTAGCATATGTTGGCTTGTCTATGTGAAGACTCCAAAATATGAGCGTATGGTAACAATATTTACATTGAAATGGTCAACATTTACTATGTCAAATACAAGGACAGCCATTCACATCTTGGGTTTCTCTATGCTTGTAGCAAATGTCCAGACCAGCACCAAACATGTTCTTGTCTCTCTAGCATCAGTTGTACACTAACTGTCCACCTATCTCTTTATTCTCAGGGGGTAACTACAGAGTAAAGACTAAATTTAGTCTTCTGCTGCTCCTACACTGTCCAGTCACAGACTGGAATCAGAGAGGTAACTTTGCTTTGATGTTTAACTACGGTGACTAAAGTCAGACCACTGACCTTTCTGTTCTATCTGACAGGGCTATGTAGATCTCAGGACTGTTTCAATAGAATGACAAAGCTTTTTTGTTTTTTTCAGAAAATCAGCTCCCATATAAGTGTTTAAATATTTTCCTGGAGTTATACATCAAATCACTACAGAAAACAACATATTTATTATCTGTTTCTATACTAATCTAGAGTAATTTTTCTTTTTTTGGTATTGTATTGCCATAATGCCATTTTTCACCTGTAAAATCTCATTCTGTTTAAAAGGAGAAAAAAAAACTTGTTACTAGTCCCAGTGAAGTCCCATGAGGCATGATTATCACCTGATCATTGTAAGGCTTTACCTGTTCCAGAACTGGGCTTTGTATAGCTACCCTTTATTCTATTCGTATGTTTTGGTACACTTACCCATGTTTCCAGCTTAGTAATCTAGTACTGCAACTGCTTCCCTTATTACAGGTAAGGTCAGAGACCCATAAAGATAATTGTAAACAAAATCTCTATGTTGCCTCCATGTATTGGAGTATCTAGTATGCAGTTATCAGTTTTAATGATAATCTCGAGCCAAGGCATTAAGTAATAAGTTATCCATGAATAAGGGCATTGTCAGAAATGTAGACCACAGGGGAGTTTATTTCCTAAAGCTGGAGAGTGCAAAATCAGGCTCACGTCTACATAGAAACCAATCAGTTTCTATCTTCAATGTAAAGTAGGGTGCAGCGCTAAAACTCTAAATAACCACATTTGTGAAGGTTCCATATCTCCAGCATATAAATAAAACACATAAATAAAGTGACTTGTGATAAAGTGCAAAATGTTATTCAAAATTAGGGTGACTCAGCGGTATCATAAAACCTGTCGCTGTATAGTGACCAATAGTGCTTTATGGTGCTAAAAATTGTCCAAGTATAGGTGCATGGAAGATCTGATAATCTTCAGTTATTGGTGTTCTATCCAGTATAATGGTGATGTGACCAATAGTATAAAGACTGCGCACTCACCAGATGCGCATTTAGAGACAATGCTCTCAGTAGATGAACTGGAGGCCCCTTTAATAATGAATATCATTAAAGAGCAGGAGCATGTATTCCCCCTCACTGCTCACTCCGCTGTCAATATTGGCTCTATCACTCTTCTCCTGTAGCTCTGTGGGTTAGAAGCTCACAAGAGCCCAGAAAAGAGGAGGCCAATAGCGTGATACTGTTGGGTAAGGTGTACGTTTATTCCAACATGTATAGCAAGCATATAGGGAACAGAACAAAAACTACTGACCATATGCAGAAATCCAAGATGGCTACCAGGACCTACATGGTGCCGGTGGCGTGATGTCATGATGCTGTAGCTCCTACCTCGTGTGTGTGTAGAAAGGAAAATAAAAGGCTAATTACAGTGTATGCAAAAGAAATAAATAAATAATTGCACCAGTGGTGATTAACCCCTTTGTGCCGAAGTCATACAAATATCCGGCCTCACAGAACTGAGCTTTTTTCCGTGGGCCGCATATTTGCGCACCTGTCTTTCTGCTGGGAGCGCGCCGCACAGCGTGCTCCCAGCACAGAGACCGGGGTGTCACTGAGAGCCCCGGGTCCCATTCTAACAATCGTCACATGGCCTATCAGAGGCTATCACAGTGATCAGTCACTGTATAGTCCGCTCTCCTCCCTTTTTTTTTTTTTGTTCTGTATGAATGGAGGAGAGAGATGCATTGTGTCTCTATAACTCCTTGCATAGAGAGGAAAAAAAATGTTGTTAAAAAGATAAAGAAATATTACAAAAAATACCTAGATGAAGGTTTGCTCTAGTTTAGTGCCAGGGTTAGTGTTTGGGTTAGGGTCAAAGGTCAGGATTTTTTCTTTCTAATTGGTGTCAGTGTGTATTTAAGTAAAGAAACAAAATGTGCACTATTGTTTCTGGGCAGTACTACGGGTACAAACAAATAACATACACATACATGGTATTGCTGGTATTTTATTTTGGGGGTTCTTTAGTGGTAGGTTATGGTAGTAACAAACACACAGCTAAATTAAAAAAAAACATATTTTATTTTATTTTTTTTACAATTTTGGGCCAGTTTTCCTTTGATAATAAAAAAAAAAATCAGGAGATATCCATTACCATTTACCACCAAATGAAAGCCCAATTTGTCCTGGAAAAAAAACAAGGTATAATCCACCTGGATGTACAAAGTAGTTGTGATGATATGTATGGTTTTACTAACACATGTCAACATTGCAAAATTGTGCTTAGACATTAAGATTTGTTTTATCCTTAGGCGTGAAGGGGTTAAAAAACAAAATGGCATTTATTATTGGTGTTGGAGCCTGCAAGGCATTACAACCAGCAACGGATTGCCAGTTCAATTCTCAGGTGCCTGCAGACTATTTCTCCATACTAAGGTATGGACTTTTAATAATAGGGCTGAAGAAAGCATTCATGAAGTACAAATGTAGTGATGTTACTGCGCTTGTTCTTTATTGAGATCTATGAATCTACTGTGGTGGCATATGGGACTCAGTTGTTTCATTCACAGATTTTGTGAATGATGTGGAATTTACAAAGAATTTACAAAGTTGTACAAGCTTGCACCACACTTCTAAACATAAAGAAATGGAGAAGATGCTGCTCCTAATGAACAAAATAGATGCAAGCCCCATTTAGGCTGGCCATACACTATACAATTTTCTTTAGAAAATTGTTTTGGATTTACCAAACACCGTATAATATGAGGTCAAACCTAAACAACACTTTCAATTGTATCCAATTAGGTGGGCCTTTGCACTACACAGTTGAAGGTAAATCTAAAGAAAATTGTATAGCCAGCCTTAGGAGCACTCCGTTCTCTGTTCTGCCATGTCTGACAGGCCGCACAGAGAATGTGAGAGCTGAAGTTGCATGTCTGTCCCGCACCTCTCAGCAGGAAGGAGGACAGTTGTTAACCCTTCATGCTCTGCTCGTGTAGCGTAATGACTGCACATGCATACATCGAGGGATGTGAGTGGTCTACTGCCAGGTGACGGGAATCTGCTGCAGTTTTCTAGAAAACAAATTGCTGTATTCCCTTTTGTTAATTAGGGGCAGACAGGCATTGATGAGTTCTATTCCATTTTTCACATCACTTTCTCAAATATTTTGAAACAACTGTACATTTTCCTTTACATTATTGCCTTATTAAATGGCGTTTAATCAACTGGGGTGTGGCTTAGTTGCCTTGTTATATAGAAAGATTTATCTTTGGTGATAGATAGATATATATATATAGAGGGAGAGAGATATAAAATTGTATTTATTTTTTCAAGAAATACATCGAAGCAGAAAAATGGGGTGGGGTATACATAAATAAGCAAGCGCTGAATTGAAATCCAAAATGTGTTTAATGTTTATATACACCATTTACATGGAGGCTGATTAAAATAATAATAATAAAAACAAAAACACAACTTTACTCTCCAGCGGTGTCTGTTATCTACCATATTTATAAATGGAACCAGAATGTACAGTTATGAGATGCTCTCTCAAGCTTGTAATAACAAGTCTATAACAATTATTTCCCACAGTTTTGTTAGTCCATGTGTCACCATCACGACCTTTACATCTTGTACCCTTATGTAATACAACATTGATTTAGATGTCTGGAAATCTGTGTTCCTTTGGGATACCGTACATGAGCATCAGAGTCTGGAGCAGAGTGTTTTCAGGGATAAAAGTGATGCATGGTAAATACAGCAAAAGTAAACACTGCTTAATATGATCCAGTTCAAATTAAAAAAAAAAAAAAAACCCAAAAAACAAACATGTTATACTTACCTGCTCTGTGTAATGGTTGTGCACAGAGTAGCCCTGATCCTCGTTTTTTCAGGTTCTCTGCTGGCACTCCTGGCTCTCAGCCCCCCTGCTGAGAGCCCTAGAGAAAGTTGCTTGCTTTGGGGGAAATCATGCAGCCTCATTTCCATGGCTCAGCTCCCGCCATAGACTGCACGAAGATAAAAAGCCTTCAACCTTTAGAACCACTTTAAAGCATTGAACACACCCAAATACACCCAACCAAGCCATCTACTGTACAAGGTTTGGCCACTTTCTGAAGAACCTGGATGAAATTTGCTCAGTGGGTGGCCCTGTCGTCCACCTCTTGGCTGACATCCCTTGATTTAAAAAAATGCCACACAGAAAATTATCACCCAAAAAGTGTCTGCACCCAATAAGCTTTTTTTAAACCATTAGGGCTGGCTGTCAAAATGTAATAGTTACAGCAGCAGTTTGTTCATCCATGCTGTATAAGGTGAACGGAGGAATTCATTACTATCCATGTATGGCCAGCTTAAATATTTGGCTTTGGGGCATAAAAGGGCCAAAGAAAGCAGTTGCAGTCAAGTAAGTAAATGTACTTTTTTTTACTTACTAGCAGCTCATTTTTTTAGTGACTCACTTTAAACATGCATTTTCCCTTAAAAAGTAATTCTACACAGAAACCCTGAGCTCTCCCAACTTTCAGATGACCAGAGACTGCGGACATAGTACAGGAGATGACCAGAGACTGCGGACATAGTACAGGAGATGAGCAGAGACTGCAGACAGTACAGGAGATGACCAGAGACTGCAGACAGTACAGGGGATGGCCAGAGACTGCGAACACAGTGCAGGAGATGACCAGAGACAGCGGACACAGTACAGGGGATGACCAGAGCCTGCGGACAGTACAGGGGATGGCCAGAGACTGCGGACATAGTACAGGAGCTGACCAGAGACTGCGGACACAGTACAGGGGATAACCAGAGACTACGGACACAGTACAGGAGATGACCAGAGACTGTGGAAATACTACAGGAAATGACCAGAGACTGCGGACACAGTACAGGAGATGACCAGAGACTGCGGACATAGTACAGGAGATGACCAGAGACTGCGGACAGTACAGGGGATGACCAGAGACTGCGGACATAGTACAGGAGATGAGCAGAGACTGCAGACAGTACAGGGGATGACCAGAGACTGCAGACAGTACAGGAGATGACCAGAGACTGCAGACAGTACAGGGGATGGCCAGAGACTGCGAACACAGTGCAGGAGATGACCAGAGCCTGCGGACACAGTGCAGGAGATGACCAGAGCCTGCGGACACAGTACAGGAGATGACCAGAGACTGCGGACACAGTACAGGAGATGACCAGAGACTGCGGACACAGTACAGGGCTGACCAGAGACTGCGGGCATAGTACAGGAGATGACCAGAGACTGCAGACAGTACAGGGGATGACCAGAGACTGCAGACAGTACAGGGGATGACCAGAGACTGCAGACAGTACGGGGGATGACCAGAGACTGCAGACAGTACAGGGGATGACCAGAGACTGCAGACAGTACAGGGGATGACCAGAGACTGTGCACCTTTAGGGAGAGGCGGGTACCTGAATTTGACAGGTACCTGCTCCCACTTTCGCGGAGTTGTCCTTCCTTTAGTGTTGTGCCCACTGCGCATGCGCGGGAAGCGCTGCACTTTGTGAATGGCCCAGCATATTCTGGGACCTGTTGTGTCGCAGAAAAAGCTGGACCATTCACAAAGCGCAGCGCTTCTCGCGCATGCGCAGTGGGCACCAGGCTGTCACAGATGCCGGCGCGGGAAGACTGCACAGCGCTGGACCGAGGAACAGGTAAGGTCCTGCAGCAGAGAACAGCTGAGCAGCCGGCCCAGTATTCTGACACGGCGGGGGAAATACCGGACCGGCCGCTTTATATTCACTCCATAAGACGCACTGACATTTCCCCCCCTTTTTTGGGGGAAAAAAGTGCGTCTTATTGAGCGAAAAATACGGTAAGTAAAACCTGCATGTGACCTAACGCTTTAGTCTCGATTTTCAGAAACACGAGATGTAAAATGGAAACCTTGTTCTTTTTCTGAGCAAGAGAGTTTCCTTTTTATCTCATCCTAAAGATTTTACATAATAAAAACACATAGAACCCTAAAAAAGTATACTTACGGATTCTTTTACTTTTATTTAAATCTGATTTATAAATATAAATTACCATCTTCTTTAAATATGTTGTTGGTTAAATATGTTATTACTTTCAGGTTACCATACATGTTGCATCATAAGGTGCTGTGTGGTAGTAATACATCTGCACTACAAGTACACTAAACATTGCACTCTGTTTATTCAAGAAGACAATTCAAAGAACTATGCTGATGTGCAAAAGGGTGATAGCCATTGAAACCAATCTAACCTTAAGATGAATGCTCTAAAATCAGTGAAATATTAGTCTGATTGGATACTATGGGGTACTTAAAGAAGTATTAAACCCAAAACCAAAAATTTAATATACAGTATTGTAGTTCACCAATCATTAGATGTGGTAGCTGCATTAGTTTTCTTTTTTAAGCAAGTTTTCACCTGGTGATCTGGCCAGTAACACACCTGCTGTATTAGAGTGCCTCCACTCTAGATGAAGGAGCTCAGAGGGCACCTTTGGACAGCAGCATTGTCAGTCTGTGGGTAGGGGAGTGTTAGTGTATTTAAATCTGCCAGTACATCTAACAAATTGAAGCCAAACTCCAGCTAATACCTTATAAGCAGTTAAAGTTTTCTTCCTTTTGGGATAAAGGTTTAACAAATAAAAGCTGATCATTGTTAGCACCCCTGTCAGTGCTTAATGGTTTGTCTCATCGCTGTAGCTGTGACATCTGCAAGACAGCTTGTTCTTTTTGTACAAAAGACTTATTGGCTGGATCACCAAATGAAAATAGAAGAAAGAAAGCCTAAAATATAAAATTAATGCAGCCATCATATCTGAGAAATGGTGAGCTGCAATATAATAAATGTTTGCTTTTGGGTTTAATCACTTCCCAAGCACTCTATAGCAGAAATACTGCTACAGGGTGGCACGAGTGCGCAAAATCATGTGTATATATACGTGATCTTGCATTTCTGGGTAGGGGGCTGTGTGAGGTGCAGCACAGCCATGCAAAGCAGTGTGCTTACAGTGAAGCACACTGACTCAGCTTATAGTAAAACAGCACACAGTTAACCCTTTTGATCGCCCCTCATGCTAACCCGTTCCTGCCCAGTGCCATTAGTAGAGTGTCAGTGCCTTTTTTTGCACTGATCACTGTATTGGTGTCACTGGAAATGTCAGTGACACCAAGTCAGTTCCCCCCCAGTGTCAGAATGCCCGCCGCAGTCCCGCTATAAGTCGCTGATAACCACCATTATTAGTAAAAAAAAAAAAAATCCCAGTATATATACCTCCATTTGAAAACGCTATAAATTTCACGTAAACCAATTAATTTACACGTATTGGGATTTTTTTCAGCAAAGACATGCAGCAGAGTATATTTTAGCCTAAATTTATGACGAAATTTGATTTTTAAAATTTTTTTTGGATATGTTTAAAAGCAAAAAGTCAAGAATATTGTTTTTTTCTCAAAATTGTTGGTCTTTGTTTAAAGCGCAAAAAATAAATGCATAGGTGATCAAATACCACCGAAAGAAAGCTCAATTCATGAGAAAAAAAAAAGAAGTAAATTTCATTTGGATGCAACGTTGCATGACCGCGCAATTGTCAGTTAAAGTAACGCAGCACCATAACACAAAAAATGGCCTGGTCAGGAAGGGGGGTAAATCCTCTGGAGGGCAAATGGTTAATACTGCCTTGAGTCCATGTAAATATCACAGCTGGCAAATTTTACTTCTGAGCACACTGAGATGTCTACAATAATATTGTGACTGGTGACGACTTCTGTGCAGTGACTACATTTTAACAGCTCACTATCAAATTTGAAAACGCTAATAGTGATATATACTTTCAACGTTTGGCTTCTAATCCTCCCTGCATTCCACTGATTCTGTTCTGAGCCTGCCATAGTGTAGAATTACAACACAACCATGAATGAGGAGGAAGCAGAAGGTGATAGTTACCCCACTCTGGCTGTTTCCAACTCAACCAGGCAATGATCATGTCTATGGGGCAGGTAATTGCCCACCAGCCAACAGCTGGATCATTGATCAAAACAGGTTAGAAAACCTTTCCCCCTAAAGACACACAACACCCTCAGCTTCTGCTGTCTTGCTCCACTTCTGATCCTGCAAGTTTCTGAAGTGCTCTGTAGTGCTTGGAAGAATTGTAGTCATAGGGGAATCTGGGCAAGTCTGCATGGGTGACTGCCACAGGACTGAGCCTAATGTCATTATACCTGGAGTAGTCTGAGTGATGCATCCTGGGATTATCTGAATGAAAATGTGCTGCATCTGCTTGTGTGCTGTTGGGACAGATTGATTCAAACATAATCACTGTTCTTGTGTAGCTTACTTATCAGACACTATCAAACTGGCAATGCCAATAGTCATCCTAGATCTGAATAGAGATAGCCCAGAGCAGAAAGAGTCAATTGTTCCCTTTCTCTTGGTTACACCTTTCGACTCTCTGGAAACCAGCCATGAAAGAGTGCCATCACCTCTGCCATCACCACTACAGTTTGTCCTTACATTGTAGAGATGCTATTTACAATTCCAACAAGTATTTCTTCTCTTGATCAGCTATACTTGGAGAGTCAGATAAGAAAGAATCATGGGCAGCCTCAAGATCTTGCAGTATCTGGAAAAGCAGGGTAACACTGTCTGTCTTTGCAGGATCTAAAAGAAGAACACAATTTGTAAGAATTATTATGTGGTCATATTTTTTGCTGGATGTTTGAAAAGTGACAAGAATTCTGTAGTTCCACATGTATTGTATAGCCATTATTTGAAATGTAGCCATACTCCTCTGTGGAATGAATACATTATATGCCTACATTCCTTGTCAACCCAGTGTTATCACAGCGACATCCATGGGGTCACACTGTACAGCACAAATTACATATTACTCAGTTTGATGCTGAAATAGAACACACAGCGCACTGCAGTTCTTATAAAGGGCTATATTCACAAGTTACATTTTTTGGGGATGCTGTTAACTTTACTAGTAAATATTACTAAAGTATAACTGAACTTGCGCGTAACAGCAACCCGTGTGCCCTCCTTGCCCTCTGTATCAAAATGGTATACTTAAAGTATAATTAAACCCTCCTATTCTTTAGAGTATTTAGTGTTTGCTGTTCTGAAGTTGCCATTGTGCTGCAAAGTGTGCTGCTCACCTGCAATTTGATGGCTTGATAGTTTGTGAGTTTTGTTTTTTTTTATACTCAATCTTTATTAACATTTTCAGGCAGTGCAAAAAAAAGGAAATGAACCCAGAATAGGATATGTTCAAAACACAGCATTGTGTAAAGATAATAAATGCCTAAAGTATGACAGTCAAGGTTCAGATGCAGGTCAATTCTCAAAGAGTAAGCCAGACCACTCATACACAGAGGCATGCAGGTCTAATCAGGCATCCATGGGTCCAAGAAAGGGGTAGGCAACCTGCGGCTCTCCAGCTGTTGCAGGACTACAAGTTCCATCATGCCTCTGCAAGTCATAGCTGTAACTGTCAGTTTTGTAATGTTGCAATGCCTCATGGGAAATGTAGTTCCACAACAGCTAGAGGGCCGCAGGTTGCCTACCCCTGGTCCAGGAGAATCATCAAGATTGCAGCATTGCCTGGAATAGTAGTAGCACACTAGGACAAACCACATAAAGCATGTACACTGTCAAAGAAATCACTATACAATATATATATATATATATATATATATATATATATATATATATATATATATATATACATACATACAGTTGTGTTCAAAATAATAGCAGTGTGTTGAAAAAAGTGAATAAAGCTCACAATCCTTCTAATAGCTTTTATTTCCATACACACAAATGCATTGGGAACACTACACATTCTATTCCAAATCAAAACACGAAGAAAAATATATCAAATTTGTGCTGTTCCTCTAAAACAAATTGAAGAAAAGTGAATATTAGGCTGTTAAAAAAAATAGCAGTGTTTGTATTCTTCTTTACAAACTCAAACATTCACTATATAAACTGAAAAATGTTTGAAGATTTTGCTTTCCTTTGAATCACTTAATTAATATTTAGTTGTATAAGCACTGTTTCTGAGAACTGCTGTACATCTGTGTTGCATGGAGTCAACCGACTTCTGGCACCTGTGAACAGGTATTCCAGCCCAGGATGATTGGACAACATTCCACAGTTCTTCTCTATTTCTTGGTTTTGCCTCAGAAACTGCATTTTTGATGTCACCCCACAAGTTTTCTATTGGATTTAGATCCGGGGATTGGGCTGGCCACTCCATAACATCAATCTTGTTGGTCTGGAACCAAGATGTTGCACGTTTACTGGTGTGTTTGGGGTCGTTATCTTGTTGGAACACCCATTTCAAGGGCATTTCCTCTTCAGCATAAGGCAGCATGACCTCTTCAAGTATTCTGATGTATTCAAACTGATCCATGATCCCTGGTATGCGATAAATAGGCCCAACACCATAGTATGAGAAACATCCCCATATCATGATGCTTGCACAACCATGCTTCACTGTCTCCACAGTGTACTGTGGCTTGAATTCAGTGTTTGGGGGTCGTCTGACAAACTGTCTCCGGCCACTAGACCCAAAAAGAACAATCTTACTTTCATCAGTCCACAAAATGTTGCGCCATTTCTCTTTAGGCCAGTCAATGTGCTCTTTGGCAAATTCTAACCTCTTCAGCACATGTCTTTTTTTCAACAGTGGGACTTTGCGGGGGCTTCTTGCAGATAGCTTGGCTTCACATAGGCGTCTTCTAATTGTAACAGTACCCACAGGTAACTTTACACCTTCTTTGATCTTCCTGGCGTTGATTGTTGGCGGAGTCCTTGCCATTTTGGCTATTCTTCTATCCATTCGAATGGTAGTTTTTCGCTTTCTTCCACGTCTTTCAAGTTTTGTCATTTTAAAGCATTTGCGATCATTTTAGCTGAGCAGCCTATCATTTTCTGCACTTCTTTATATGTTTTTCCCTCTCCAACTTTTTAATCAAGGTACGCTGTTCTTCTGAACAATGTCTGGAACGACTCATTTTCCTCAGAATTTCAGAGAGAAATGCACTGTAACCAGCATGTACAACATTTGCTGCCTTCCTTCCTTAAATAAGGGCAATAATTGGCACCTGTTTTTGAAAGAATGAATGACCTCACTAATAGAACTCCACACTGCTATTATCTTGAACATGCCCCTTTCAATTAGTGATTCAATTACACAGAATCAGCAGCATGCATGTCATGACTGTTGGGTCTGTTGGATTTCTATTACTCTACTACACCTGCTAGTAAATTATTTGCCATGTAGAAATATCATTTCTACAAAAAACAGTGATTGATCAGGTTAGTGATGTCTGACTGCTATTATTTTGAACACAACTGTATATATATATATATATATATATATATATATGTATAACAACCCAGAAGTAAAAGAAAACAAAGGGAGGGGGAGTGAGGTAGATGAAAAAATTGCCCAATGAACAGTACCCGGGTGGACAAAGAAAAAAACACAGTGGTAAGCAATGATGCCCATCTGTTTGAAAGGGGGCAATAGAACTGCTATATAGTATACAGAGAAATAATCATCTGGTATCTCGGAAGAGTAGTACACCCATCCCATCCATACTCTTCTTGATTTTTAACCATATGCACCCATTGTTCACCTTCCATAATTACAAATTCTTCCCTCTTTCAGTCAGAAAGTGTAGGATAAGTAGTTTTTTTCCAAAATCTAGAAATTAAAGTGGTAGGAAACTATTTTTTTATACTTTTACCTACAGCTTTATTAGCTTACCTGTAGGTAAAATGAATACATTATATTGCCAAAAGTATTGGGATGCCTGCCTTTACACGCACATGAACTTCAACGGTATCCCAGTCTTAGTCCGTAGAGTTCAGTATTGAGTTGGCCCACCCTTTGCAGCTATAACAGCTTCAACTCTTCTGGGAAGGCTGTCCACAAGGTTTAGGAGTGTCTATGGGAATGTTTGACCATTCTTCCAGATGCGCATTTGTGAGGTCAGGCACTGATGTCAGACGAGAAGGCCTGGCTCACAGTCTCCTCTCTAATTCATCTCAAAAGTGATCTGTTGGGTTGAGGTCAGGACTCTGTGCAGGCCAGACAAGTGCCTCCACCCCAAACTTGCTTATTCATGTCTGTATGGACTTTGCTTTGTGCTCTGATGAGCAGTCATGTTGGAACAGGAAGGAGCCATCCCCAAACTGTTGGAAGCATGAAATTGTCCAAAATGTCTTGGTATGCTTAAGAATTCCCTTCAATGGAACTAAAGGGCCAAGCTCAACCCCTGAATAACAACCCCACACCATAGTCCCCCTCCACCAAACTTTACACTTGGCACAATGCAGTCAGGCAAGTACTATTCTCCTGACACTTCTCCTACATGTAAAAATCATCATTTTTTTTTGCTAGAAAATTACTTAGAACCCTGAAACATACAGTTAGTTCCATAAATATGAATGCGAACATGTTTTCACATGTCATACACTCAGTTTTTTTTTTCGTTCAACCCAGCGGGTTGGTATGGTGATCTCCCCCACTATGCATTTGTGTTCTGACAGGTTGATTCACTGATCAGCATTGTCTGCAAGTGCTGATCTTTGTTGGTCTTACGAACAAGTTGGACTTAGGAACGAGCTCTCGGAACGGAACTCACTTGTAAGTAGAGGACGTACTGTATATGTTTTTTAAGCAGAGGCCCTAGAGAATAAATTGGTGAGCATTGCATTTTTTTTTGTCACAAGGTATTTGCACAGCAACGCAAATATTGGGAATAAAATGCACTTTGATTCATTTTTGGTGCACACAAACACAATAAAATACCTATTTGTTTTGTAAAATACAAATGATGATGTTACACCGAATAAATAGTAAAAAGTAGATACCTAACATGTCACACTTTAAAATTGCATACACCTGTGGAACAACGGCAAACTATGGTACCTAAAAATCTCTAAAGGCGACGCTTTAATGCCTTTATAGATTACTAGTTTAGAGTTACACAGGAGTTCTGGGGCTAGATTTTTTGCTCTCGTTCTGATGATACCTCACATGTGGTGTGATCACTGTTTGCATATGCAAACATGTGTGTTCGCCTTTGTGCACAACCATGGGAGGATGGGGGCACTTTCAATTTTTTTTATTATTATTATTTACTTTAATTTTTTACACTGTCTCTTTAAAAAATTTTTTATTGCTGTCACAAGAAATGTAAACATCCCTTGTGGCAACAATCAGCAGTGACAGGTCTACTTTACTGAGACATCTGGGGTCTGATAGACCCCAGATGTTTCCTCTGCCCTTTACAGCATCAGATAAGACCAAGATCAGTTTGATCTGATGCTTGTACAAGCTAGGAATAGCTTGTAAACAAAAGACTGGAACTAGAAGTGACAAAATACTGGCCGCTTCTTAATACCATAGAGGTGACCGGAGACATCTGGTTTCCAAAAACCTCTATGGTAAGCTAACCCAACTGTCGGCTTCAGTGCAAGGCTCCCTAATTGCACAGGAGAGACTGGAGAGGCACCGGAGAGCGGCGGGTAGGGGATGTCGACCCCTCCTGCTGCCTGTAAAAGCAATACAGCAGCTACTTATCCACTAGGATGGCTTTTAAATACAACAAAATCGCTGGCTGAAAAAAAAAATACTGGGATAATGCCTGATCATTCCAGTAGAGCCACTTCTACCAGAGGACACAAGGGTACATCCTATGAGAAAGAAGTGGTTAAATAAGAAAGATGTGACCAAACAAACTGAAAGGCAGTAAAGTGCCATAGTCTTATTGTTGCAAAATACTGTAAGTTTTAATTAGTACCTGAAAGACTTACCTGAACTGGAATGAGATTTGCCAGTATAATCATGCTTTGTCAGCTCCACGTATTTTTCCCTGCATATACAAACATATTATTTTATTATTATGTAAAGGATATTCAGTAGAAAGCTATACATTAAAGGAGTATTGCAGCCTTGACCTAACTAGTTTTGAAAATGCTTCCCCCCCACTCCCCCAACACCTATGTTGACTAAGCTGTGTACAAAAGGTTTTTATACTTAATTATTATCAGCCTGCTCCGATTGAGCTCGACACTGGCTGGGAACGACTGGGCATGATGCCGTCACTCATAGGCTCCTATGACCCAGCCGCTGTGGGTGCACCTTCCACTCCCCTGCAACAGTCGCTGGCTGACACAAGGGAGCCAGATCACATGACCTGACTGGAAAATAGGTAAGTGGCTTTTATGCAGGTTAGTCAGCAGTTGTTGGGGGGGGACATTTTAAGACTAGTTAGGTTTAGCCTAGAATTATACCCTAATTAGTAGGCTTTAATATATCAAAAATGCTGGATTTGTGAAACCCTGGTATTTACTTATTTAAAACAGGGCTAAAGCCTAACTAGACGATGTTTACTTTAACACACTGTGTATTTTAAAGAACTGCCATGTTTTTTTTGTTTTTTTTTATGGGGGGGGTCTGACCCGCCAAATATAACAGTATTATAAGTAAGTCTACTCTACACCATTAAATGTCTAGGCCCAATACTTAATTTTACTTCAAATGCCTTGAATTTTCCTGTCCTTTCCCCTCTCATTCAGCTCAGGCTAAACAAGAAGACTGTCAACCATCTTTATCTGTACATAGGAACTGTATATTACTTCTCATGCATGACTCGAGTTAATAGATCATAGTTTGGTTTAAAAGTGTGGTCAAGAGTATACATGTAACAATGTGCCAGCTGGAGACCCCCAATTTGCTTCCCTCCCCCTACCTTCCCCTTTCTAGTTTTGCCCCCTTTCTGTTCTTATCCTTCATCTGTTTTGGTATTCTTTTCTTCTTGTCAACTCTATTTTAGGTCTTAAACAAAAGGTAGATTGATTGACCAACAGAGCCATCCAGAATACTAAGTTGAGTATGGCTACCATAAATTTGTGCCCCGGTCCAACAGGCGTGGTAAGCTGACTGTATGACCCTTCTGTGGGAACCCAAGGAAGCTGAAGTATTGACATGACAAATGTTATGTTGTTGCGATGTTGGGTTGTTTCAATGTACTGTATCTTTAAACAGTAAAATGTACATTCACACTGTGCTCTTGCTCTGTATATCGAAAACCTAATAAACTTTATTCCTAAAAGAGTGTACATGTAACAGGTACATTAATTTGTTCTGGTAAGCTCACAGGAAGTGGAAGGGATATCCCCAACCTGACTAAGGTTTTATGCACACTGGGCATTTAGACCTGGTGAGCAAGATCCTGTCATTATGCTGTGGGCAGGAGGCACAGATGCACCATCCACTGTCAGCAGCCTGTAAAACTCTGTGAGAGGCTGAAAACTAATAATGGATAGGTCTGGACAGTGATCCTAGTGGTGCTAATGTCTAGGGCAACATACACTCAGGGAAGAATGCCCAGGGACGACAGCCTGTGTCTTCCACCTGCACCAAGCCTAAACATCTTGTGTGCATGAGGCCTAAAGGTTTGCTCTGAAGGCCAGCCTCCCTTGAGGCTATGAGCCCTCCTACCTGCTCAGTTTCACTTAGTGTCCTCAGGAGATTGTGTTTTCTTTGGCTCTGCTGCTTTATGTTAAAGCGGAGTTCCAGCTGAAAAAAAAATAAATAAAAGTCAGCAGCTACAAAAACTGTAGCTGCTGACTTTTAAAATACAGTCACTTACCTGTCCCTTGGTCCATGGGTGTCCTCACCACGGCTGGTTTCACTGGCTGTCTTCTCTCCCTGGCACCAGCATCTTCAGTGTTGGCACTCGGCTGTGACATCTTGTGGCTTCACAGCAGGGTGCCCACTGCACATGCGTGAGAAGCCCTGTGCTTTGTGAATGGCCCCGTAGTCTTCTGGAACCTGTCACTTCCACTTCCTATTGCAGTGGGAGCGGGTACCTGTCAAATTCGGGAACCAGCTCCCCAAAGGTGCCAATCCTTAAAGGGGAGTGGGCGACAAAGACTTAAAGCGGAACTTCCCCTTTTGGGTGGAGCTCCGCTTTAACTTTGAAGATTTTTCTACTATGAACAGATGTTGTTAGAATTTGGCCAGATACTGAAAATCAAGAAGTCTCTTCAGTTAGCCAACTAGAGCAGACTTTCTTGGTTCATGAAGTATACTGACCTTCTCTCTGCAACAGCCCTGAATTCTTGGAATTTTCTCCAGTCAGTCAGTCAAGAAGCATAGATAGATCCAGTTAATTAAATAAACTGGTGTTCTCTCCGTGATGGTTCTGCAGTTAGCAGTGACTACCTGTCTCTGCCCTGTATGGAAGGGACTTCACTTTTGGGTCAGATCTAGGGTTTTCTTGTGGAGCAACTGAGCCAGAGCTGTGGCAGCATTCCTGTCCCTATCTCTGAAGACTCACGGTCTCCACTGAGTGCCTAGCAGGCTTATGTTGTGTTGAGGTTTTTTCCTTTGTTTGGTACTAGGGAGCCATTTGTGGTATTTTCTACAGAAGTAGTTGTAACTTATTGACCATTTTGTGAAGGAGTTAATATTCCCCTTTTACTTCTTGGCCTAATTTACACTTTTGTATAATTCACTTGCTGGCCACATTGGAGGGATTTTCTACTAAGGCTACACAAGAAAAAAATTTGTCTCAGGCAGGTTCTTCTTATCCTGAGCTGACATTTTGATTCTTTTGCCTCCTCCTTCCTCTAACTCTAGGAGGAGGGGGGGATGCATGGAATTGTGCATGTACACATTAGACATTGTTTTTTAAGTCTTTCCACAACCCAGGCTAGCAACTCTCCTACTCAGCAAGTACATGCAGTAATCAGTGCATAGTGGCCAGTGCATACAGTGACTAATGAATGCAGCAGCCAGTGCTACAGCAGTCCTCCTCCTCTGTAAGCCAGCATTTAGGACTTGGCAAACACCGTCCTAGGGGTTACTGCACTTTGCCTACTTGAGTGAATAAGCCAGCCTTAATATTTCCTCACGTAAACTTTAAACTTTGCTGATTAAGAGTATTCCAGGAAGACTGGGCAGCAACTTTGCCTTAAGGGGCTTTACCATTTTTATTTTAGCAAGATTTCTGCCATTACACAGAAAGGCGATCACCCTACCGCTGCAGGAATCCCACAAATACAGATTTCAAGTTCCTCCTTCTAACATGGTGCATAGGCTGAGTTTTTCCTTAGCCCATGATCACTTGCATTCATTTCCCAAACTTTGAAGGCTTGGTCAAAATCTATGAACTTTCTACAAGGGCTACACAAGAGAAAGTTTACACTTGTTTTTGTCTCAGGCAGGACTGGACTCTGCTTAGCCTGAGTTGACATTTTAATTTTCCTGCTTCCTCCTTCCCTTAGGTCTAAATGGAAGGGAATGCAGGGCAGCAAGCATGTACACATTGGACAATGCAGTAATGCATGCACATAATGGACATTTTTCTTTTTGAAAGTCTCTTCTAGCACAAAACGTAGCAGCTCTCCTACTCAGACAGTACATGCAACAGCCAGTGTATAGTGGTCAGTGCATGCAGTGGCTACTGCACTGCTACAGCAGTTCTCCTCTTCTGTAAACCAGCATCTAGGACATGGCAGATACAGTCCTAGAGGTTACTGCACTTAGCCTACTTGGGTGATTCAGCCCAAGTTCTGCTGGTCTGCTATTACACGAGATTGGTTGCCCTACTGCTAAAGGAATCCCACAAATTCATATTCTATTTTCCCTCTAACCTACTGCATGGGCTTGGGTGTTTCCTTAGCTCATGCTAAGATCCACATTTATTTCCCAATCTTTGGAAGTTTGGTTAAAATCTCTACAAAGGGGCCTAGAGGTGGCTGGCTTTGGTACTCAGCTTACTTAACGTGGTTGACCAGAAGGCTGTTGCATTGAACTTTATTTTCAATAGCTGGATGCTATCCGAGTTATGACTCAGGTAACCCTTTCTCTTGACCTTGAGCAGATGCAGCAGATGTCCTGGTAGTGCCATGGGATCAATATTCCCTGATCTATACCATTCCTCCTTTAAAGCTTTTACTTTATCTTCTCTCATGATTGAAGTTGAGAGTATTCCATTCATTTATATAGCTTTAAACAATTCTTTTTTTTCTCAGAAGCTTCTATGAAGATCTGACTGCTTACTGCCCAGGGCTATTTAGCAGCTTTCAGATCAGTCTCCTCAGTGCTATGTGAGGCTGGCCTGTAATGTTTGCTTCAAGAACTGGATCCTGCATTAGACGCTCACCTTGGCATGTAGTGCAAAATGTGTAGTTAGCCACAGGGTGCTAAAACGGTCCAGGGCCATGGTCCATTTCCCAGACCCTAAAGACCACTTCAGAAGTATGCCCACTATGACGGACCGAAGCCTGAACCCTTAGTAAGATCAGTGTCATGGATAAAGTAAGACTGGGATGACACTGGTTCCTGGCTTTTATTAATACAATCTGTAGTGCATAGCACAGTATGTGGTTTTATTGGCAGAGGATTTAGGTATTATTCACTTTATTGTAATAACCCCTGCCATTTTGTCTCTAACATTTCTCAACATGAACATTTTAAAATCTGTGGTTTTTCTTCTCCTAGATACAATAATCTCACAAGGATGAGCTAACTGCATCACACTTCCTGGAAGATGCATTCTTGTCAGGCTTTTCCATTGAAAATACACACATTATATTGATGCACTCCTGCTGCCATTTTCCACAGATACTCAGCCACAGAACACTGTCAGTGCCTTGGTTTAGCAGTTCTTTTATCCAGACACACAAAACCCCTTCCATTCTGAACTCCATAATATGAGTACCCCACTCAAGATCCCTTCAGTTCGCAATGGTGGATCACAGGTGCAAAGGGAGCTGGAAGAAAAGGGATGAATAGCACGCGTTTGCAGATGGCCACAGGAAATTCAAACTACTGCTCACTATAATGGCTGTTTCTTTGTCCTGGAGCAATGTCCTATTATAACATCAGTTTGCTTATCTGAATCTAGCTTCCTCTCAGGCATGCACCATGAGGCCTGCCTGAGAAAAGTAGATTTCTCTGCCATTAAGTCTGGATTCTTTGGCAAACTCTTGGCATTTCTACAACCTTCGGTTTCCTGAGGTCAGAAACACTACACATCCTCTATTCCCCTTGACCCTATTTAGGAATCAAGAGGCTGAATCTCAATTACTTGAGGATATTATGGAGGGAAGTATTGAGGACTCTTTGTTGCAGAAACCACAGAGGATTTTCCTTCCCCTGCATTTTATGAGGTAGAAGCCATGGCTTTGTGTCAAATGTTCTCTACTGTGGACACACTAATTAACAGGGTAGCAGGTGACTCTCCACAGCTTGAACAAGTCCCTGTGGGCACTATAAAACTGGTTAACTTAAGAAAGACATTTGCAATACACACACAGATTGACTGTGCACTTTATGAGGACTGGCCGCATCCTGAAAGAATATTTCACTACTCCTAAATTTATTGCTGAAGTTTATCCTATGGAATGGGAATTTAAGAAGAAATGGACTGTTCCAGTAGTGGGTCCAGCCATTTCAGTTTTCAAAACATCTTACAGTTCCTAATCAGAAATATGAAAAAATGTATCAGCTGCACTTCACTTTTAGCTCCCCTTACCGTATTTATTAGTTGTCAACAAAATTACTGCATCAACCTTCCTTGATCAATTTCCCCACTCCTGGCTTGCTCACAAGGATAAGGGAAGATACATTACATTGTTGTAAGCAGTCATTTTGTTGACAACTAATAAATACAGCAACAGGAGATAAGAGTGCAGTTACAGGAGCTAAGAATGCCGATACATTTTTTCATATTTCTGTTGGGGAGTGGAAACAGACTACAGTGGCCAACACCCAAATTGTCCATGTACAGGAGGGGTGAGTCTTGAGTGGAGCTGTGGATTTGGATCTGTTACCTTACAGTTCCTATTGTGGATGTTTCCTTTTTTAAGGATCTTATTGATAGGTGGCTGGAAGCCATCCTAAAGGCCTTCTTTGCTCTTGCCAGCCCTGTCCTGCAGCCAGCTACTGCTGCATGTCTATTTGCCAGACTATTTATAACTGGACAAGACAAAAAAAAGAAACCAGGAACCTGTCCTTGAGGACCCTGCTATCTTAGAACATTTACAGCTGATGCACTTAGCTTTATTGTTTGGTGTTGATGTTCTACAGATTGTGCATATGAGTAGAACGTTATGGTTAAAAGTTTGGTCTGCTGAACCTACTTGTTATCTTCTACACATGCCTTTTGATGGTGAACGCCTATTAGGGGAATCCCTTGATACATTTATCAAGGACGTCACTGGGGAAAAGGTACTTCTACCTCACAAGAAACAGCATCCTCTTCTACAGCTACTACTTCTGCTCAGACAAAAAAGTTCATTTCACTCTCCCCAGACATCAGTTTCCAAACCACAGCATTACACCTTCTTTTGATGCTAGTCCTGGGATCCAAAGTCCACCAGGCCTGTCCAGAAACCTTGCAAGTTTCAGAAAAACAAAAGAAAGCAGATTTAATGACTGTCTTGCACCAATTTCCAGCATGAGGAATGGCTTTTCCAGTGCCTTCAGAAGAAAGTTACGTATTCAAGCCAAAACCATATGAGCATCAGTAAACATACATGTTTCCTATATACACATCCCCATCCTTCCCTCACATCAAGACTTTCTGTGTTTTGCCATGGAAGACCAACACTTCCAATCTGTAGCAGTACCATTCATGCTCTCCTTTCCACCCTGAGTGTTCACAAAAGTACTTCCCTCCTGCTGGCTGTTCTGCAGACCCAGGGCATTTATGTCACAGGTTACCTGTAAGACCTCCTACTGATACTCTCCTCTGTGAAAGCTCACATTCCAGCTCTCTCAGCCATCATCATTCTTGAAATGGACAAGTGGCAAGTTGACTTCCTAAGTCGTCAACGTACAGACCTGGGGAAGTCGTATCTGCACCCGGATATCTTTTTAAAATCTCTGTAAAAGGTGGGGAAAACCAGATGTGGACATCCTGGTAATCCAGGTTTAACAACAATCTTAACAAAATAAATATCCAAGACCAGGGAATCTCTAGTCTTTGCAGTAGATTGATTCCTGGAATTCAATTCAAACTGGTTTATGCCTTCCCTCTAATGAAGATCCTCCCACAACTGCTGCGTGAGATAGAGGAGGAAAAGATTCCAGTGACTCTCAGTAAATTGGCCCAGAAGAACATGGTACAGACATACTCAGACTTTTGGCAGATGAGCCTTGGTCTTTTCCAAACAGGTTCATGCTTACTGGCCCAAGGCCTCTTAATTCAACCTGCTTTCAGTCACTGGATTTACCAGCACAGTTGTTGAAACTCAAGTCCTAAAGGCTATAGGTATTTCTACCTCTGTTATCCCCACCCTACTCAGAGCAAGAAAATACAACTCTGGCAAGATTTACTGTCACTCATGAAAGGCTTACATTGCTTGGTGCGAGGACAGGAAACTAAGTCCCAGTGAATACTCAATCATTCATACTTTCGCCTATGTTTTTCTGGTCTTGGGCAGCATCTGGCCTTGAGTACCCTTAAGGAACAGATTTCTGCCCTATCAATTCTTTTCCAAAAACTTCTTGCCTCACAATCTCTAATCAAGACTTTTCTTTTGGGAGTTGATCGTATAAATCCCCCAATTTGACCTCCTATGTCACCTTGGGATCTCAACCTGATGCTCTCTGTACTTCAGACACCCTCTTTGAATCGTTTAGAGATATTCCATTGGAATACCCCCAATTGTAAATTTGTCTTTCTGGTGGCCATTACATCTGTTCGGCTAGTTTCTGTGTTGGCAGCTTTTCCTGTAAAGAGTCTTTTCTTTCTTTGCACAAGGAAAAGGTGGTTTTGAGATAAAAACCTGCCTTTTTACATGGTGATTTCTTCTTTCCACCTTAATTTGTACATTGATCTTTTTTCCCTTTGTCTTTCCTCAATACTTGACAAGGAAATTGCCCTACGATGCCTGGAATTTACACGTAGGTCAACATTCTTATTTTCATTGGTGTGAGTGGACGTTTCCCCAATGTCTTTTCTGCCGTGTTCCTTCCTTCCTATATTTGGAATAGACAAATATTTGTTCTTTAGCTCAATCAAATGTGGTAATGTGGCTGCACTGTCTGATTCTTTACAACATGCTTTAGCTAATAATTCGCTGATGCTATGCAGGCAGCTGACATCCTCCTTATCAACTGATGATGTCATTGGTTGTCAGGATGCTGGCGACTAGAAGGTTGTAATGGTGCACAATGATAACCTGTGGCTTTGTGTAACTAACAGGCAGGCTTGTTCTACCTGCTGGCTTGTATACCAGTTTTGGGCCATTTTTAGACATTTTGCCAAGGCACCCCTGAAGAAACCTCAAGGCACCCAGGGTGCCTGGGCACTCTGGTTGAGAAAGGCTGGTGTAAAGAATGTGCTCAGAAATGTCATGTCTTGCTTGTGTGATTGGCCTACTGATTTCCTCAGGAGTCTGCACTAAGATAAAAGTCAAATATTAGGCATCCCGTGCAAGAGATATTCCCTAAAAATCCCTAAAGGGATGTTGACACTGCAGCTTTCCACACTAGAACACAGACCATGTATCAACTGATTATAATGAACTGGTGACTAATATTCAGAATCAGTTATTTGCAATCAGAATGGTGAAACAAGCAGCTATTTTTTCACAGCAACAAAAGGTAGTTTGGTAAAATCCCTGCAATATACATTTCTCAACAAATGTGGAGGTACTCTTTAAGGTTGGTGTTGTCCAAGTTACAAAGCCCTCCTTTTATACCTATTTGTGACATTTTCTTGACATTACTGTCCTGTATGGGTAGCCTTTCTTGTGGTCATCACTTAAGTCTAAAGGGTTTCTGAGTTTTGAGACCAAGGACCTCCTTTTTTCCCCCACAGTGGTTTATGCCTCTCACCTTAATGAAGATATAGGGATTGATTTACCAAAGGCAAATAAGCTGTTCACTTTTCAAGGAATGTGGCACTATGCCTTCCCCACTGTTAGATCAATTTGGTTTGTTGCAGGCTGGTCGGTAAGTGAGCTGGGAATTTTTGTTCGGAGCTGGGAGCTGGGAATTTTTGTTCGTTGTTTTTGTAAGGGGAAATTCATTCTCTCAATCAACATTAACTGGTTTTAATCCTTACACTGTTAACATTAGTAAATAGATAGGAAGATATAATATATTTACTGGTTTTAAACTTTTTTTTACATGTCTTCAGTTACTTCCTGGTTTCCAGGCCTAGGCAAATTATGTCACACATTCCAGTCTTCAGGAGGAAAGGAGGGGTTTTCTCAGTGTGCATGCCTGAGCTAAGGGGATATAGATTCCAGGAAATAAATGCTACATGAATCATCTCTTTTTCTAAATGCTATGGGGTGTTTTTCAAAGAGATTTATCAGCAAAAAGACTCTCAGAGTTTGCTCTGAAATGTAAAAATTAAATAAATAGCGTTTTTGGTTTGTGATGCTCAGATACAGTGTAGTTCCACTTCAAGTACTGCTGACCTCCATCATCCAATCATGTGCAAGTAAAAATGCAGTTTTTTTGTTATTTACCCGTGATTGGGTATTCTTTGCAAACTGAAATTTTACCATTTACATTCACTAAGCTTTGGGGATATATTTTTTGCGGAGTGCAACTTCACTTGGAAAGTGAACACTGTATTTGCTCTTAGTAAATCATCTTCATTGTGTTACCTACCCTTTGTCTGGCACTGGTTATCCCCAAGGAGGTCTTAGTCTTTCCAATGCCTGGCTGTTTACCTTTCTGTCAGTATTTCCTTTAGGTAGACAGATTGATCCGTTTGTTATTCGAGAACAATCTAAAATAAGGTCTCTAGCTCCAGATCCACTATTTATAAGTGGTTTTGATAGGTCGCTGTGTAGGCCTGTGAGTTGTGAGAAAAGTGTCTCTTTTCTTGTTTAAGCCCATTCCACTAGAACAGTGAGTAATTCTGCATTTTTCATCACCAGACTTCTATGTCTTAGATCTGTAAGACTGCACCCTGATCTTTTGTACATACGTTGTCTACGTTTTTATGGCCAGGGTGTCTGCTTTGGCAGATGCTAGTTTTGGTCAAAAGATCCTGCAAGTGTTTTTTTCTTTTTGAACTGTTAGCAACAACTCAGAAGGTGTGAGGGGGCATAGCTTCAATGGGTGTTGGCCTTCAATTTTCTATGTGTCTAGTGTTCATTTTTCCTGCAGGCAGCAATATAACCCTAGGTTACTTATCATCAAGCTGTATGCCTCGATGGACTCCAGGCAAAGGATTTTATGGGGAGCACAACATTTTATTATGTGATTCTCGTTATGATACTCATTATGAATTACACAGCATTTCCTTCTAAATTCTTAAACTGAGGGAACATTCCAACATATACTGGCACAGATGTATAAAAATATTTGCTCCCACTTACTTCATCTGTTCTCTCACTCCAATGAGGTGTCTGAAAATGAGCTGAGCCTCTAGATCAGGATTCAAGAGATCATTCCATTCCTGTAATGTGACTTCATGTCGTGTTTTGTCACAGCCAGCAACTGATTTACACAAGACCACAGAAAAACAGACAGGTCACTGTACTGTACTGAATCACAGATTTGCTTTTTATTTACCTTTAATATCTGGCATTTTACCTACTATGTTTTGCAAATTCTACTTTCCCTTTTTATTGTAAGTAAAATACATCCATAAAATAAAGGCTTTTATTACTGTATGCATTACACTGTAAATATTGATACCATAGGAAAATAATGCCTGTATGCTGTATGGAAAGCTGTTAGGGGGTCATACAATAGACTGGGAATAAAGCAGTAAAAATTTCCAAGGAGACTATCCTGGAATTAATTTAGAAGAGTCTGTGATGGAAGCAATCACTTCACCATTGTTTGCTGGTTTTGGAATTCGAAATTTACTAATTGTGGGCGATTTCTACATAATTTTATTTTTTACATACGTGCAGGATCTTCATTTTAGAGTTTACCTCCCAGTAACACAGTATCGGGAATGGAGTCATATTTGATATACACATTCTCCACAGAAGCTCAAAGAAAATAAATGCATTAACTAGGCAGCTGCTTTTGTACAAGTAAAGGTCAAGTTTAAACTTCTTAATCATTGCTCTTATGAACAGAGAGTGCTATTGTAGAAAAAACAAACAACATACACTGTATGGTACTGAAATTACTGTGGACTCTGATACCACATTAAAAGTAAAAATAAATGACTGGGTCATTTGCACACGTTTGAACCAAACTGTGCAATTTCCTGAGGGATGGTTTAGCAATATATATACACCATATATTTATACATACACACATTTTATATGCCTGAGATAGGTAGGTTTCCTTGATCCATTCAGATGTTTTTCTGATTAAAAAGCTCTTTTGAAAGCGTTTTATTATGACAGAAAATTGCCCACATGTATTGCCTTGACTTCTCTTCCCAGCCTTCTCTCAACACTATTGGTAATCAACTGAGCTCTTTGGGAATGGTGGGGTTGGTTACACTTCTTGCAATATATTACAGGTAGCTGCAGTTCACAGCACCACAATTTAACAACTCTGTAATACTTTAAAATTTAGCTATTACAACTGGTCCAAAAAAAGCCAAGTTGCTAGATGACAGTATGTTAGGAGCATGAAAAGCAATCATAACCATGACATTTCTCAGTTCTAATGTCTTACTGAATATTGTAACAATTTGTACTGGTTTAAACAAAAGCAAGTGACACATTTGCTTGGTTGAATTCTAAAACAAGATACAAATGCAGTGCTAACTAAAGAATCATTAATAATCAACACCATTTCTTGTGTATTTCTATAAATTGTGAGCAATACCTCCTTTGTCCTTCTGGTGGCAGCAGCTCCATTTCTCTCCTTTAAAAACTCCAGGATGATATGAGCACAGCATGTTGGCGTTGTTGACACAAGCCTTTCGCAAAGCTGACAGCCACTGATTCAGTTCATTAACACACTAAAATAGATCGATATATTTATTTTACTTTTTAAACATACAAGTTTTAAAAGGGGGTGCTTGGCAAGTATTTTTTTACATCCGTAAGTGGCCAGTCAAAAACTGGGTATGAAAGATTGAAGTGTGTGTTCTGCTCATTATTTATTTATTTCAGGTACTTATATAGCGCTGTCAATTTACGCAGCGCTTTACGTATATATTGTACATTCACATCAGTCCCTAACCCTCAAGGGGTGTGCAATCTAAGGTCCCTAACTCACATTCATATACAAGGGCCAATTTAGACAGGATCCAATTAACCTACCAGCATGTCTTTGGAGTGTGGAAGGAAACCAGAGTACCCGGAGGAAACCCACACAGGCACAGGGAGAACATGCAAACTCCAGGCAGGAGGTGCCGTGGCTGGGATTCGAACCAACGGCCCTAGTACTGCCAGGCGGAAGTGCTAACCATTTAGCCACTGTGCTGCCCATTACACCTGTGCACATTTGGTGGGCATGCCTTCATATTGTGAACCTGAACTTCACATGTAACATTTGAGCCACACCAACCTATAGAAAGGACACTGACTAGCTGTATATGTTTCTTTTTTTTCTGCAAAGTGGTTGGTCCCCCAAAAAAATCAGTGGACAGACAATGATTAAACAATTCTGTAAACTTTGACTGTCAAAAAAATCAATTGAAATCTGTGCCTTTAACATTCACCATACTATAAATATGGAAATGTTAAAAAGACTTGCATTTCCCTACTGAAGAATGAGAAACACAGATATTTGTCAAATGCTATGCAATCCAGCAAACACACAAGAGATGGGTGTTTGGCAGTAAGTATCTCCAATACTAACAAATAGTAACAACATAATGTAACTAAATGAATATGTTAATGTATACGTTCATTGCTCAATCCTATTTACACAATAATGTTACAGTCTCAGTGACATTGTTTGTTCTTAAAATGCAATTTATCAGTACCTTACACTGCAAATATAACGCTTCCAGGCTCCCAGTTTCATCTGTGTAAATGATCTGCATTACGTTGGAATTTCCAAAACACTTTTCTTCTACCTTTTCCAAGGCTCGGATTCTTGATAGAGGTATAAATGAACTTGTCTGTAAAAAAAAAATAAACCCTTCCATAAAGTAGAACTAGCAACATAATTTTTTTAATTTTAGATAAATAAGGGAGGGTTATAACCCCTGTCAGGCTTACTTTTGTCATCTGTGTCCCATTGGAGAAATTTACCTTCATTTCCTGTCCAGTAGCCAAAAGAGGAAGTGAAAGGAATTCCCAGGATTACCAGATCTAGTCATTGGAAAATTTCTATTACTCATTTATACCTCCTTTATTACTGTTCTGGGGAAAACTCAACTTATGGGATTTTCTTTAACTTTCACTTTCGATAAAAACAGTAAATATGGCAAATAGCAAAGTCATTCCCTGGTGTCCAGTAGTGCTTTTCTTCCCTCCTGCATGGCTGGCTCAGTGGAAGGAAGTGTAGATATATGTTACTTTCTCGTAGCGCTGCCACGGAGTAGGAGTAAAGATGAATGAGCGCAAGGGCCATGGGACCGCTTTGTACGTGCACCATGCGCATCACCTTTATGGGACAGGCTGGCCGCAATAATATAAATGTTAAGGCTGACCGTATTTGCGGTCCCAGCCTTCTTAACAACTATATTAGTGCGGCCAGCGTTTTTTATTAAACTATGTTGTCCAGGCACTGGATGTTTTATTGGGACATTAGAGAGGCCTGGGGGGTACTTACCCTGTGGCTCAGTCCGCCCCTGGTCACGACCCACTTTTGGGTCGTGACCCATTACTTTAGAGACATGGGATTAGAGGAGGCAAAGTATAAATTGATGCTATCTGTCAAATCAAAAGTAGTGCTGGGTATAGGTTATGGTGAGAAAAATAGAAGGTGCCAAAGGCATTGGTGATTTTTTAAGGGTATGTAATGTTTCTTCTCTTTTGCAAAGTAATTGAGGGAATATTTGAGAGAGTATTGGCATTGGCTATATCTGTCATTGATTCATAAAAGGTCTTAAGACATCGGGTAAGGTTGGCTTTGGCTTTGTAAGTTTAAAGTTATGTGAGTTGGTGTCTTAGGTATGATAGTTTTTCATTAAACCTCTGGGTTTAGAGTACATTTATGACGGAGTTCTGATTTGTGGATGTCCACAAGAACCTGTTTGATTTTGTCCATTCTTTTCCCTTTCACTCCCTTCTCCCTTTGTACTCATGGTACATGTTTTATAAATATATATATATATATATATTATAAATGTTGAATTTATTTAAAACCATAATAGGTTATACACTACATTCTTGCTCCATTGTTGCAAGAATCAGGTCACAAGTCACATAATGTATATTCTTTTGAGAAGTGCAATACACTGGAGGAGAATTACCAAAACTAGAACACTAAGAATCTGGTGCAGCTTTGCATGGTAGCCAATCAGCTTCTAACGTCAGCTTGTTTAATTAAGCTTTGGCAATAAAAACTGAAAGTTGATTGGTTTCTATGCAGAGGTGCACCTGATTTTGCACTCTTAAGTTTTAGTAAAAACCTCTACTGTATTACAGTGATATATTGTTTGCACTATATTATTCCTGCATATGGAGTGGGAAAGGATAAGAACCCCTGTCAGGTTTTACTGCTATCCTGGGCTCCATTACGGACATTTCCTTCCAGTTATTGTTGTGGTGACAACTGTTCCAACAGACAGGAAGCAAAAAACAAAATCTCCCACAGCAAACAAGGTTGTAAGAGTATTTGTTTTTTAATTGAGCATGGTAATGCTAGAACTTTGGTCAGCTTCCTATTTCTGTCTATCTAATTGCAAATTTTCCCTCACTTCCTTTATGTGAAACTGTTGTCAGCAAGAGAGGAAGTTAGAGAAAAACACTCTAATAATGCCCCTGAAAAATTGATATAAGTTCTTATCCTTCCACACTAATAGAAATGGTTTTGGCTCACCATGACTTTATTTATCTGGTACACATTACTATATCATTGGTAACTCTTCTGACATGTAGGAGTGAAATAGTTCATTTAACCCTCATCGCTTCTCGGCCTTTTGGCTAAGATCAAGTGTAGTATCGACCTTGCCTTTAGGGGTGTCCCGGCTTCCAGCTAGGACGTTGAGAAACACTTGTATCTATCCAAGCCATTTGGTCTGTGTGGGGTACCCTCTTCTCGGCCTTGTAGGATCGTCGATTAAATTCGGCTTCACCTACTTGCTGCTATTGGGTTTGAGGCTTAGCCCCCACACAGAACGAGTTTGTGATCTTCCCCCCCCTTGTTCACTCTGCGTTACTACCTCCGGGCAGTAGACGCTCAATAGCCTTTTCAAAGGCTAAGCAAGCGAGAGTGAAGCCGCCGAGGAAGAAGAAGGAGAAGGAACCCGACCAAGATCTCTGGGAAGCCCTCCTGAGAACTCCTCTGCACCAAGATGGGGAAGAAACAGACCGTGAAGAAGCCACGGAACGCCACCACCGCCAAGACCCCGGGAGAAGCCCCCTCCGCCTCCACCTCCACCCCAGACCGCTCCGGCCCTGCAGACGGTCTCCCTCCCTTGGAGCCCTGGATGAAGCAGACAGTCGTGCTGCGGCTGAAAGAGGTGGACGGCAGAATCCCGGAGATGACCCCGGAAGTCTTTGGCAAGAAAATGATCCTTGAACAAGGATTCAGCAAAGCAGAGACCCTGTCGGTGCAGTCATTCGTGAAAGGTTTGTTCCTTGTCACATTTGTCTCCCTACAGGTGTGCAGAAGGTACTGGGAGGCAGTGAAGACCGCTGGACCCGACTCCCTCTTCCGAAAGTTCGCTGCGAACTCTCCCATTCAAAGGGACGAAAGAAGGATCACGGTGTCCATGAGGAACCCTCACGTCCCCGGCAGAGACATAGCCACCTACCTCCAAAGGTTTTGTGTCGTGTTGAAGGACCCAGTCCGGATACTAGACACCAACGGCTTCTGGACTGGTAAGTGGGCTGTGTTTTGCAGGCTACTAAGAGATCGTCCCGCTGGAGATCTCCAACACCTGCAACAATGCTTCTCCCTGGGATCGTCATCAGGACTCCTACACTACCCAGACCTACCCCAGTCATGCCGCAAGTGCGGCCAGCCGGGGCACGAGGGTAAGGAATGCAGTGTGCTTTCTTGTAGGTTCTGTAGGTCTGCAGGTCACGAGACCAAGGATTGCCCAAGGTCCAGAACCTGCAACCTCTGTGGACGGTCCGAGCACGTCTACAGAGACTGCCCAGAAAGAAGCAGGACGTACGCCGGGGCCCTGAGCAAGGGCCCGGCCACCAAACCAACGCCACAAAAGCCTCCAAAAGACCCGGGTAAGAGGAACCCCCCCCAGGCCCCAGGTACCCCTGCCCCTGGCCCCCCGGGCCCCCCTGCCCCTGGTCCCCCTGCCCCTGGCCCCCCTGCCCCTGGTCCCCCTGCCCCTGCCCCTGGCCCCCCCGCCCCTGGCCCCCCTGCCCCTGCCCCTGGTCCCCCTGCCCCTGGTCCCCCTGCCCCTGGCCCCCCTGCCCCTGCCCCTGGTCCCTCTGTCCCGGCCCCCGGCCCCTTGGCCCCTGGTCCCCCTGCCCCTACCCCCCCTTGCCCCCCTGCCCCCGCCCCGGTCCCACCCCCCCCGGACCTGTCCTCCCAGGAGGACTTCCCGCCCCTTCCCCCTGTCACCCCTGTCAGCAACTCTGCGGCGGGGTACAGGAAGCGGAAGAAGGAGCAGGCCAGCCCGGAGGCGGAGGACACCTCCTCTGCCACCAAGCGGCCTGCCGTCCTCCAGAATGCCGCAGGCCCCGACCCCGTGGGGGAGGACCTCGACACGCTGGAGGAAGAAGAGGTGGAGGAAGAGATGGCTCTGACCCAGTCGGAACCAGATCTCTCCACCGACTTCAATGAGGTCCTCAACGAGGTCCTCAATCAGATCGGTCTGGGCCAGGACACCTGTCAGGCTGCAGAGGTCACAGAGGTCGCCCCCCCTCCCCAGGGGAGGTAAGCACAGCCCCTGCCGACTAACCCCTTCATCTCTTTCCCATGATGGCTGAGATATCTATCTTTTCCATTAATGTGAGGAGCATAAAGGACGTGTCTAGGAGGCAGACTGTGCTGACCTTTCTTTCCACACAGCAGAGTGATGTGTACATGCTTCAGGAGTGCGCACTTCCCCCTCTGAGGAGGTACACTCATTTGTCCTCCCAGTGGACCCACGGTCCCTCCTACTGGTCTGGGGGTGGCGATTGCAAGTCCGCAGGGGTTGCGGTTCTTATCAGGGGAAGACGTTTCACTGTTGACTCCGTCCATGAGCTCGTCTGTGGCCGCCTTCTGGTCATAGATGGTTCGTGGGCGGGGGAGCCCGTTAGGCTCATCAACGTGTACGCTCCCCCGGAGAAGAACGCACGGCTGGAACTTTTCCAAACCCTGCGGACGCAACTCGCCACAACGAGAACAGTAGTAATCGGCGGTGATTTTAACTGTCCGATAGAGGAGGATGGGCGCAGCTCCAGCATGTACGCAAAACTCGACGCCACCTCGAAGCTGCTCCGGGAGATGATTGCAGAGGCTTCCCTGCGAGACGCAGTGGGATCCGTGGGGCGCGGTTCCGTGAACTACTCATGGAGCCGCCCCGATGGATCTGTGCGCTCCAGGATTGACTTTGTGCTCACCTCCAGGGCAGTCAGGCACCGCGGGTTCTCCATGGTTCCCTGCTTTTTCTCTGACCACAGGGCCATTCACTTTCAAGGTGATCTGGGAGAGGGCTTTGCCCCGGGCCCAGGCTCCTGGAAGCTGAATTGCACCCTGCTGGGCGATGAGGAACTGCTAGCGGAGCTCAGGGAAATCTACGGTGCCTGGCGAGAGGAGAAGTCTTTCTTTCCTAAGGTCAGCGACTGGTGGGAGTTCGTGAAAGTCAAGCTGCGCAGCTTCTTTCAGGCCAGGGGACGCCAGCAAGTGTGTGCCAGGAGGAAGGAACTCAGGAGGCTGCAGCGTCAGCTGCAGTCCCTGCAGGACCTTCACCACTGTGGCTGGGACGTGAGGCAAGACCTGGAGGACACCAAGAAGTGCTTGAAAAAGCACTTTGAGGAAGAATCCAGGCACATTGTCTTCCGTGCCAAAGTGGAGCATCTCGAGAAAGGTGAGAAGTGTAACTCTTTCTTTTTCAGGAAACTCCACTCAGGACACACACCCCTGTCGGAGCTGCGTGACAAGACTGGAACACTCCAGAAGGGGAAGGAGGCCGTGATGGAAGTGGTCAGCGACTACTACTCCGACCTCTACTCCCCTAAAGAAACAAACTCGGAAGCGGCCGACAGGTTCTTGTCAGGTATCTCTAACACTATTGATCCTGCAGGTTTGTCGGCCACCAACGCCCCCTTGACGTTGGAGGAGCTGCACTCTGCCGCTAAATCCTTTAGGCAAGGCAGGACCCCGGGCTGCGACGGTCTCCCAGCGGAGCTTTATGTAGCGCTGTGGGATCTCGTGGGCCCGGACCTGCTCGAGCTGTACGAGGAGATGGTGGTGGAGGGCAAGATGCCTCCTTCGTTGAGGGAGGGGATGATCACGATCCTGTACAAGCGTAAGGGGGAGAGATGTGACTTGAAAAATTGGCGTCCCATCTCTCTTCTGAACGTGGACTACAAGATCCTCGCCAAGGTCATGGCGAACAGACTGAAGGCTGTCATCGGACAGATCATCAACCCGGATCAGACTTGTGGCATTCCTGGCCGCAGGATTGCGGACAGCCTAGCGCTTGTCCGGGACACGGTCCAATACATCAAGGACCGCCGTGTGCACGCGGCCCTGGTCAGTCTTGATCAGGAGAAGGCCTTTGACCGTGTCTCCCATGGGTTTATGTGCTGAGCCCTGCGCAGGTTTGGTCTCGGGGAAATGTTTTGTTCATATGTTGACATCATGTATAATGACATCTGTAGTTCCGTGCAGGTGAACGGCTGGAAGACTGACCCCTTCCCGGTTCTCTCCGGGGTCAGACAAGGCTGTCCTCTCTCACCTCTGCTTTTTGTTTGCTGTATAGAGCTCTTCGCCGAATGCATCAGACAGAATCCAGAGATCGGGGGAATCACCGCACCGGGACCAGACAGACGGGAAGTGAAGTGCTCGCTCTACATGGACGACGTGACGGTGTTCTGTGCCAACCAGCGCTCCATCGACCTGCTCGTCCAGACCTGCGAGGACTTCGGCCAAGCTTCGGGGGCAAAGGTCAACTGCGGGAAGTCGGAAGTCATGCTCTTCGGAAAGTGGTTCCTGCCTTCTTCTGCATCCATGCCCTTTGGCATCAAGACAGACTTCATGAAGATTTTGGGAGTTTGGTTTGGTGCCGAGGGCGCAGCCCTGAAGTCTTGGGAGGAGAGACTGGCCAAGATGCGCCAAAAGTTTGGACTCTGGAGCCTCAGAGACCTCACCATCGAAGGGAAGACACTGGTACTCCGCAGCGAGATTCTCCCTGTGTTGCAGTACCTCGCCCAGGCCTGGCCCCCCCGGGTCAACACCTGCAAGGCCATCACCAGGGCGGTGTTTCACTTCATCTGGGGCTCCAAGATGGACAGAGCGAAGCGGGCAGTCATGTTCAAGGAACCCCTCAAGGGCGGTAAGGGCGTGCCCGACATCGCCACCCAGCTGAGGGTGTTCTTTGCTTGCAACTGCGTCCGCAGAACTTTGCCAAGACGGACTACGGACTCTGGCGGGAACGCAATGTCTCGCTTCTTCCTGTTGCCTCTCTGGAGGTCCCTGGGGTGGGACACTTGGGATAGTTCCATCCCCTACAACTGGGACACTCCTTGGTTCTACTTGGATACCTTCAAGTTCATCAGGGAGCAAGGGCTGCAGGGAGTCAAGCCGGACTTGTGGAAGCCAAAGACGATCTACAAGCTCATCCGAGCCAGCGACATTTTGGAGTCGGTTCCAGGCCTGCCTTCAGACACCTGCAAGGTGGTCTGGAGGAATGTTTCTTCCAACATCCTCACCAACAGGCACAAAGACCTGGCATGGATGGCTATCCAGGGGGGACTGCCTCTCAGGACATTTATGCATGCCAGGAACCTGAGCAGATACAGACACTGCCCCTTCTGCATCATCCATGAGGAAACGTCTTACCACGTTTTCTGGGAGTGCTCATTTGCTCAGGCCCTGTTGGGGGCCCTGGAACCTGAACTCAAGGACTTTGTGCCACAGACAGCCATCACTCACTTTGGGGTGTTGAATGGACTGTTCTGTGGAACTTTTTCTTTGGAGGACATTGACGGCGCCTGGCGGGTGCTGTGCTGTTTTAAGGACGCTTTATGGTGCGCCAGAAAGCGCCTCATCCACCAGCGGGAGAGGATGTCCATTGAGGACTGCCGCAGACTGATCCTCAGTCTGCTCAGAGACTATTCCTTGTTGGACTTTAAGGAGGAAGAGGACGTCTGAAGATTTCCCCCTTCCCCCTACTCCCCCTTGCGTGTCTTTGTCCCTTCAATAAAGCTTCGGGCCTGTGTTTCCCCCTTCCCTCCCCTTCCCCCCCCCACACACCCGATGCCTATTGTTGATAGTGTTTTTTCAGTTATCGTTTTCGTGCATGACATAGTGACTAGGAAATGTATAGTGTATTAGGATGCTACAGTTTTTGGGGTAAGCGGAGTCATGCATGACGTGGTGATCCGGGGGATTCATCCTCTGTGCACATCACGTCAGGCATCATACCGCTGAGCGAATGTATTTATTTGCCTGAATGTATTTATCGTATGTTTGGAACTGTATTGCTATGTGGTGCGCTGCGTCGCAGTACAGGGTGAGATGTACCCCGATTACACGTAACATGTTGTTTTTGATGCTTCTGCAATAAAAGTTCATTTAACCCTCATGTCTACTATTTTAGTAAGCAGTGCCTGGTTTCTTTGAAACTAAGTTCTTTTGCACTGCTCCAGTGAAAACTGGTGCAGTGCAAAAAAAAAAAAAAAAGTATTAGCAGAGACCTTTGTACTGGGCAAAGCAGACATGTCAGATGAAAATATTTGATTGGACTGTGCTTTCACTTAAAAATGCAAAAAGTAGCTTTACAAAAAGTTTGAACATTACAAAGGAATAAAGAATATGAAGATAAAAGGTGATATTTTATATTTTTTACCTTTGAAAACTGAGTCTTGGCAAAATTTAAGGCATCAACAGTTAGTGAGAGGAAAAGCTTTTTGAAAGATGAAGTCAGTAGGTATCCTTTGCATTTAGTTTTGTAGACCATTAACTGACCTTCTTTAACAGTAAGGCTCTGAAGATTTAGTGACTTCTGTAGATCTAGCTCTGCAAGATAACAGCCCATATAATAAATGCAATGACCAGCTTAATTAAACATGCAGATGTGCATTTATCCTTAGTGTCCTGTTACATCATGATATTACAAAAGCAGACACGCAGCTTAAAATACTGACAATTGTAATGATCCTTTCAGATCCATTTGGTGTCAATGGAGTCAATGTATTTTTTCGTCTCTCTGTGCATTTCCTTGTGTATGTTATTTTATCTCTTCTGTCTATACCTTGCTATGTTTTCTCTTTACAGTGGGGTTTATTTACTAAAGCTGGACAGTGCAAAATCAGACTCACTTCTGCATAGAAACCGATCAGCTTCCAGGTTTTATTGCTAACCCTTAGTTGAACAAGCTGAGGTTACAAGCTGATTGGTTTCTATGCAGAATTGAGCCCGATTTTGCACTTTCCAGCCTTAGCAAATAAACTCCAGAATGCGTCTTGTTTCTTAACCTGTGATTCCTGGTTACAATATACACACTGTATACCGCTGGGGGGTCGCTAGCCTCTGGTAAGCTGCCTGCACACACAGTGGTGGCATGTTGCATTTCTGGAACTTGTGAGGGAACACTAAAATATTAAGTCTAGGTTCACACTGTGAACCGCATGTGAATCGCACAGGAATCTCACCGCATTCCTGTGCAATTCACATGTGATTCTGTGTGGTGCGATTTGAGCCCATTCATTTACACCTTTGCTCTATTAATTGGACACTTAATTATTTACATTTTGATTTTGTGTCTTTTAGGTAACTGCACTGATACAGTTTGTACATTGATACATGTGTGTTCATATTTAAATTTGTGACAAATTGTTGTGCTATATTTTGGTTTAATTATTATTATTATACAGTATTTATATAGCTCCAAAGGGTTTGCTCAGCGCTGTACAGTAGCAAGGGGGACAGAACATGGGACAAGACAGTAACAATACAATACACGAGGGGTTCGAGGGCCCTGCTCTTTCGAGCTTACAATCTAGGAGGGAGGGGAAGGTGGTACAGGAGGAGAAGGCTGTGGGGGATGGAGTGGTGGGAGGAGTGGAGGAGGTTAGTTGTTAGGTGAGGTCGGGTGTTAGGTGAGGTTGGGGTAGGTTTCCCTGAAGAGGAGGGTTTTCAGGGTGCGCCTGAAGGTGAGGAGGGTAGGTGACAGTCTGATGGATTGGGGTAGGGAGTTCCAGAGGATGGGGGAAATTGCATTGTAAGGAGTAGAACAGCACTTTGGAGCATCATTTTGGTAATATTAGGTATTATATTACTGTGCTAGCAGCTTTTCATCTATATTTTGAATTATACCCTGAGCATGAATCTGTCTAGTTTATATTTAGTATTCTGCCCTGGGCAATTTCTGAGCTCATTTTCAACAAATTCTGAGAATCGTGGGGATAACCCAACAAGTTTTGTTTTGCAGATAACCTCACCTGCTTATAATGATTATAACATTTCACCAATTACTTGTGTCACTCTAAACTGGGTATCATCCATTATTATAATTTTGACTTTAACCTAGACTTTTACTGTCTTTAATATGTTGTTTTTTTTTCACTTTTAATTCACTTTCACTTTGACATTGCTATAACAGACATGTATGCACATTTGATTATTGAACAATGTCCAAATTAAAGTTAAAATTGTTGTTATTAAGCACTAATACCTTCATTTTCTTCAATATCTATAAGTTTGATAATAAATTCCTTCAGTTGTGAAACTCCTTGCTGAATGGTTGGCTGTAGTGGAGCCATCCAGGATTCCTTGGCTCTACTTGCTGGAGCATCCATGTTACCAACATTCTGTATTGCCTAAAATAAACAAAATATTTATTATGAAATGGTAAATATATGAATAAAATATAATCTTTTAGTTTCATTTTCTTAATGTTTTATAGTTACTGATTATTTGATGATGTTCATGGAAATGCAAGGAGATATATTTATCGTTTTAAAATTCTTAGTGCTAGCATTTACTTGTGTGTTAATTTAATACTGCAAAACGAACACTCTGTAAAGGGAATGGGTAGAGAATATAGATATGTTCCAGTGATGATTGTTGCAAGCCCAAGTACCAAAACAAGGATCTGGCAGCTGTTATTCCTTATGCTCATTCATTGTGCATGAATGTCCACTTCAAAGACCTCCAAAACTGGAGGGCACACTGCAGGGGAGGACAGGGCAATGGTGAAGTACTGCATCCAAGGACTATATATTTGGCAAGCTTGATTAGGAGGGCTGGGTTAGGTCAAAATTTATTTTAAAGGTGCCTTTATAATTTAATCCCTGTCATCTGTTCTAATCTAGATCCCCACACTCTTACCAATGTACAATATATATGGCAACTGTACAAAGGTTAGATGTTGAAAACAATTGGTGTAATTTACAGTGGTGTTCCTATGTGCTGAATAAATGAAAAATATGCCACACCTGAACCTAATCTACTAGTACCTTCAAGACAACGAGCTTACAGTATGGAGGCAGAGAGGAATGGTTTTTGTCATGGACAGGGGTATCAAGGGTAAAGGAGCAAAGGAGATTGATTTTTAAATGAGGTATCGCAGTCCATCCTGTGTCCCCCAAAACTGACTAGCATGCTCAAGAACCTAATTTTCTCCATTCAGTAACACCTGTTACCAGCAAAATAATGCCATAACTACCACCAGAAGTCAAAGTAATCAGGCCCATAAAGTACCTCACTAACTGAAATGAGAACCTTGTTTAGTGGAGGAAGATGGATGAGAGAGCTTACCTGGGAAGATAAAACCAACTCTAATACCATTTTCACAGCCCTTAATACTGCTGTCCGCCACTAGAAGGACAGTGCCCAGACTATGGAAATTTTATTATTTACATATTCTTAACATACAGCAAAAGATATTTAAAGCAAGTCATTAATGATATAGGCACTCTGGAGTAGTTCATGCTCAAAGATTACAACCGAGACTCTTATGCTGGATTTCAGTCTCTTTCTAAAAGCTTCAACATAACAAGTCCAGCCAACAACTCAGTATCATACATGATGCTATGATTAAGGCCTGATGCCTGAAATGCATTGCCATATTTGTCTTGTATTAACCATCATTAACCATGTAGCCAATAAAAATTAGATTAACAGAGCTATACCAAGTTGCCTGCTGGAATTTCTCCTGTATGTTGAAGCTGAGGGTGGAGACAGTAAAGCCAGGTCACTGGTTCCTTAGCTCTTCAGCAGGTCATAGTTGAGCAGTGCTGATTTGTTACTCTTTCTAAAAGCCCCTGCTGTTTGGCTACATTAGAAAGGTAAAAAACTGGGGAAAAGGAGCTGCAATTTCAGTGCCTCTGTCATGAATTTTGAAGATATATTTCTCTACAATGAAGATACATTTCTCCACAATTACAGGGGATGGTAAGGGTATTTTAAAGCTATTTTAATGCTTGCTAAAATTAATAATTTAATGTAGTTAGTCTGATGCATGTGACTTGAACACGGACTTCTTTTTGACTATATACCAAAATATCATTAAATATTTTTTTCATCCTCATTGTGGATATGAAATAAAGAAACAAACAGTGATAGGTTGACATTTATAATGATTCATCCCTAAATTTTCTTTCTTGTGGTTCTTCTTTGAATATGATCCTACAAAAAACACACAACCTTTATTCATTATTAGAACAAGGCTAAATACAGCACCGGACACATTCGTATGCTACTAGCGTACATACCACAATTTTATTGGTGTACATTTAAAATAGTCCCAGTTATTATTTATTTTATTTTTACAGTTAGACTATCATGGCACAGAAAATATAAAAGCAATTCTAAGCATTCCCTGTATAGTCTCTGTATCACATGTGATATAAAAAAAGACATTACCTTAGCCAAGAGCAACAGTGTCCGGCTGGTCCGAGCATCTGCATGTTTTTCTCTGAGATGGAAAAGCTTAGGAGACATGACAGCAGGAGAGAAAAACCGAAGACACAAGAAACTGGTAACTGCAATAAACTTCACATTCTGGAAAACAAAAAGACCAACAAAATTACCAAAAGTATTAAACCAAGACAATTTTGCATTTTTAGATTTGGAAAATATTTAATCTGCCCACTTTCAAGGTCCCTTTCAAAAACCTGCATTTTTCTCACAAATGTTTTGATGTCACAAAACATCATTTCTGTTGTTTTCCCTAAACCTTGTAGTTTTTTGTTCAGTACACTGAAGTGTAGTGTAAAATCTGTAAAAAACATGAGGGTGGTAAGACAGGCCATATCAGTGAGCTGCAGATATTCCTGCCCCTTTTCATTCATAAATGGCCTAATTTCATCCAAGCAGGCTACAAATCTCTCCAGGACTCGTTCTCTGCTCAGCCACCGGACATTATTCTACATAAGAAAAGTATTATACTGTGCCTGAACCTCATCAAGAAGTGCTTGAAACTGTCAACAATTAAGAGCTTGAGCCATGATGTAAATCACCATTTTTGTGACATCGTTGAGGATATCACCTAATGTTTTGCTGCTTTCCCTGGAACAAAGAGCTTCTGGATGTATAATACAGTGAAACTGAATGACTGGATGTTTTGCTTCTATAACAAAGAACTGTATGAAACCAGATGTTACTCCCACCATGCAAGTTCAACGTTATATGGAACAACAAGGCCCGCTGTGCCCAGGTAAGAGAAATCCCCATGGATACCGCTGTGCTGCAGGTGACACCACTCTGCTGGGTCCAGAAGCTGGCTGTGTGTGAAGGATCCAGAAGAGGGGGCTGAAATGCTCAAGCATCAGGCACGATGACGTCACTAAAAGAGGTGCAACTCGGTTCCAAGCATGTGAATTGGCGATGGCTGACGGGGAGTAGCGATCTGCTTGCATGCCCACAGACAGGGTATGGCACACGTGTGCCATAGGTTCACCATCGATGGTCTATCACATAAAATCCAAATAAAATACATTTACGTTTTTGACTGTAAATTTCAAGAGGTATGAATACTTTTTCAAGGCCATGTATGCATAAAGGTAAAAAAACCTTCAGTGTGCAAATGCCCCCCCAGCCCCCCTTAATACTTGCCTGAGCCCCATCTCGATCCAGCAATGTCCACGAGAGCCTCAGCTCTCCAAGGACTCTCACTCCTGGTTGGGTGAGGCAGTAATGGGAGCCAATGGCTCCCGCTGCTGTCAATCACAGCCAGTAAGCCAATCAGGAGAGGGAGGGGGCAGGGCTGAGCCTTGGCTCATGTGTGCACAGACAAGCAGAGCCGCAGCTTGGGAGTGTGCCTGCTTGGGTGCCTCCAGAGCAGGCTGCTTGCTCTTGGGGTACTCAGCAGGAGGGAGGGTCCAGGAATGTCAGTGGGGGACCAGAAAAGAAGATGATCAGGGCTGCTCTGTGCAAAACAACTGCACAGAGCATGTAAGTATACCATGTTTGTTATTTAAAAAAACAAAAAAAACAAGATCACTTTAAAAATCATGCCCAGGGTTTTTAGTTTTCCTTATAAAACAAATGGGTATTGTTGATGGTCTTACTGCCTTCAACAAGGGCAAACACAGTATGCTGATGCTACTGGATACTACACTTTGTATGTCATCATTGGCTTTTCCACTACTTTACTGGAAAGGCCATTTCAATGTGCAGATATTCTCAAAATGCTAGAAACTAGCTAACATTCATCATCAACATACAGCCAAAATGAAAAGCAGATAAGCAGGCACAGGCACAGCACAGGTGAATCAATCAAATGCTTATATTTACAGTTTTAAATGAAACTGGTTCCAAAGCTTTGGCTTTTTTTGTTTGTTTTTTTTAAATAATAAACATGTTATACTTATCTGCTCCGTGGAATGGTTTGCACAAAGCATCCCTGAACCTCCTCTGGTTGGGTCCCCCACCTGCGCTCCTGGCTCCTGCTCTTCATCCAGTGCCTTCATAGGAAGCCACTTCCTATGGGGGTACTCGTGTGGGCTTGCTCCCAAGCCCTGCTACCTGCATCCATAGACACAGACAGCAGGGCTCGGCCCTGCCCCCTGCTCCGTTATCACAGTAGAGGGAGCCGATGGCTCCCACTGCCATCGATCTGCCCAGTGAGGAGGGACAGGGACTGGATAGCCACTGCTCTCATGCACAGCGCTGGATTGCAATGGGGCGCAGGTAAGTACAGACAGGAGGAGAAGGAACATGTGGGGGGGGGGGAGCTGCACTGATCTGAGGTCTGTGTATAGTTTACGGACCCACAGGAGGGAGACACAGTAAAAGGGAGTGGAGGGGGTGCAGGTAACATGCACACAAGGAGGAGTGATGAGACCGGGAGGAAATATGCTGGGGAGTGTTTTCAGAGGGGAGAGGACTTGTGCTGGAAGATGAGGTGGGGGGATTTAAAATCCAACAACTCCCAACTCACTATCCAACACCCCCCATCTCCCCTCACAAAGCACCCACCCAACACATATCCTCTTACACCCCCTCTGCCCCAAATCAAAGAGATGCTGCCTGCAACAGAGAGGCAATAGGCATGGGACATGTGAGAAGGTTCCCTATGTGTCCTCATCCCACGGGCCCCTCTCTGTCCTCATCCCAGGGGCCCCTCTCTATTCTTACCCCAGGGGCCACTCTCTGTGCTCATCCTGCAGGTCCCCCTCTGTCCTCATCCCAGGGGCTCCTCTCTGTCCTCATTCCAGGGGCCCCTCTCTGCTGTCCTCATCCAAGGGGCCCCTCTCTATCCTCATCCCATGACATCCCACTCTGTCTTTATCCCAGGGGCCCCTCTATGTCCTCGCCCCACGGTGTCCCTTTCTGTCCTCATCCCAGGGACCCCTCTCTGTCCTCATCCCAGGGGCCCCTCTTTGTCCTCATCCCAAGGGTCTCTCTCTGTCCTCATCCCAGGGGCCTGTCTCTGTCCTCGTCCCAGGAGTCCCTCTCTGTCCTCATCCCAGGGGTCCCTCTCTGTCCTCATCCCAGTGGTCCCTCTCTGTCCTCATTCCAGGAGTCCCCCGCTGTCTTCATCTCAGCGGTCCCTCTCTGTACTCATCTCAGGGGTCCCTCTCTGTCCCCATCCCAGGGGTCCTTCTCTGTCCTCATCCCAGGGGTCCCTCTCTGTCCTCATCAGGGATCCCCTGAAAAGCAATTATGATAGGGGGCTCAGGACAGTAAGGACTTCTTTGCATTTGCAGCTTGGGGGGTGGTAAAACCGCATAGTTGAGGCCTGTTTTTACCACTTCTCAACCACACCTTCTTTAACGGATGTACATATGTTGCAGCCGCAGCAGGAATTTTGCACCCTGTCACACTTAACAGGTTTAGTGCCTGCCAAGCGTGACCCATTAAAGTGAATGGGGCTGCTCTGCAAGTGCCCTGCAACCTTGTGCAGTACAGTGACCAAAGGGATAAAGCAGGAGGTGAAGAGGTGTTTTATAACATGCCTTGCATACAATTGCAGGGCGTCTGTAGAGTCACACTTGGCAGGCCTTACACCTTTTAAGTGTGACAGGGTGTATAATTCCTGCTGCGGCTGCGACATGTGTACACCGCTGGACAGTGGGTGGATTCGGTGGGATGGCCAGTGGGCGGGCCTTGGAAAATGTTGGTGGTCGGGCCCGTAGGGGCCCAGGCATAAAATTGTGTAAAGGGCCCCAAAATTTCTGATGGCTGTCCTGATTGGTAAGCTGCAATATATTACATTTTTGGTTTTGGGTTTAATAACGCTTTAAATTGGAGGAACCTTTGAAAAAAATGTGTAGGTCTTAGAGAACCTTTGCTAAAAAATATTATGCTACAGTAGCATGATCAGTAAGTTGCAGATATAATATTAAAGGAATAAGTAATATGGCATACCTAGCATATTTGACACCCAGAGCAGATCATTTTTTAAACACTCCATTATATATCTTTACCTTCAATAATAATCATTTATTTAAAATCTAAAGCTAAAAAAGGACAGATTCTTCCATCCACACAAGCAAGCAATGCAGCAACTGATCAAGAAAAAATTTCCAACATTCCCATTCTACACAAGTCGATAGATGGGTTTCTGTTGAGCAGGAGCAGCCAAACATGAATCAAAATTCAGCCGGTCCCTGCTGAACCAGCCAAATTTCAATACATCTATGACCAGGTTATTAATAATAATGGCAGGACAGTAAAAGTTGTAATATTGCTTTACATTGGGAGTAGTGAAAAAATTCCATATGGATAAGGGAATGGAGGAATATCAGACTTTTGTCTGGTGAACTATCTCTGGGTGGGTAGCTTTTTTTTCTTATGCTGTTCTTTTCACTCCCTTGGTGTTTGCTGTTTAGTATTTTCTTTTTGAAGAAGGGCTGCGTGCATGTTTGGCGTGGGTTTATTTCTTCATCACCTTGATGTCTAGCATAGTAGTGGGATTCTAAAGTTTTATTTTCCCTCCAGTAATGAAATATCAATTTATACAATTTTTCTTTTGGCATAAAGAAGCACAGAATTTGTTGTGCTGAAAAGTTTTTCTTTTTTTGCTAATATGTATTTATTTTTTATGTATATTCCCAAGTATTTTATCTTTATTGTCAGCAAGAATTTTCAATAAAGGGAAAATTGATACATGCATTAGTGGTCAGTGGAGTCTCTTTACATTGATGGGCAGTATAAAAGTGCAACCTATTACACTGAAAATCATAGCAAAAGTTTCCCTTTTACAATGGTGGTCAATGGGAGAGGTGCACCTTTACACTGGTGGTCAATAGGAGAGATGAACCCTTATATTGCTGGTCAGTGGAAGGGACCCCTAGCAATCTCCAGAAGAAACCCAGGGTTCCACGGGACCCTAGTTGAGAAAGGATGCTTTTGATGCTTAGCTGGTTAAAAGAGGATTCAAATATTTTGACAGTTTGAAAAATATAAATACTCATTATTAGAATTCTTAAAGATGAAGGGGTGGCAAGTCTTTTAGAAAAGTATGTGATTCAAACAGATTTGTGCTCTGATAAACTGTCTTTACAAACCATATGTTTATTCTCCGGAAAACACTCTTCCACCCGCCTGTAGAGTTGCCGGAATGTAGCTCGTATAGTAACTGGACAAGTGTTAACTGACTTGGCTATTGCAATAAGAAGATCGGTCAGGTAAGACTGGAGATACTGAGCACTTTGCAGAATTATTTCACTCTCAGTCTGGATCCGGTGTAGCCCTGAGCACCTGCAAAAAAAAAGGATGAAAATGTAGAATTTTAATCAGGATTTGAAGTTTCATGTAAGAAAACAGTGCATTTATAAGGACACTTTTGGGGCACAGAGATTTCCTATATTAAAGTGATTGTAAAGCCTCTTTTTTTTTTTAAATTAAAATAACAAACGTTATACTTACCTGCTCTGTGCAATGATTTTGCACAGAGGAACCCCAAGCCTGCTCTTCTGGTGTCCCCCACCAGCGCTCCAGGATATTCCTTTTCTCTGTGCGCCCCCATAAAAAGCCACTTGCTATGGGGGCACACCTGTGGGCTCGCTCTTGAGCTGCCCTGCCTGTGTCCATTGACACAGACAGTGTGACTCAGCCCCACCCCTCGATCCATCCTCATGCTAATTGAATTGACAACAGCGGGAGCCAATAGCTCCTGCTGCTGCCCGAATCTTTGTGAAAAAATGAAGAAAAGGGAGAGAAGACTGCAGCCAGGCACACCGCTGGATCGCTGACAAGCTCAAGTAAGAGTTTAGAGAGGGGGGAGGGAAATAGTTAGTGGGGTGTTTTTTTACTTTAATGCATGAAATGCATTAAGGTAAAAAAAACACCCAACGTTTAGAATGACTTTAAACTGAACTCCAGGCAGATGAAAGATAATGATTTCATGCAGCAATTAACTTACTTTATGCTGAATTATTTCACTCATTGCCAATAGTTCAAATGTTGCCTTAGCAGGGTCCTAGCATACAAACTTTCTATTTAGGTGACCAGCTATTTTCTGCACACTGGTTGACTGGTCGCCTCATTACCCTCCTGCAGTCAGGCAGCACTGACATCTGTGCTGCTGAATAATAGTTACCCATGCCTTCATATTGCCTCTGCCTGCCCAGCTCCACTTCTGCTTGCTCAACTCCACCTAGCTCTGCCCAGCTCCTTTCCTTCTGCAACTCTCAGCAGAGCTAGTTAAAAACACAGTGGAGTGCGTGAAGAGAGAAAAAAAAAAAAACAGACAAGATGGTCACAGGGGGGGAGAATGAGGACAAGGAAAGACATCTGAGAATCCACTATGTCTGCAGCATGCAGTCCAGGGCTGGGATATTCTAACATTATCTGATAACTCACTGTCTACACTACTGTCGCTCTCCAAGCTAAAAGCCAAGATACTGCTGGCAAATGTGTGCTGACAATCAAAGGGGTTTCTTCACTCCTCAATCACTGCCCACATACTATACAGTGGATATAAAAAGTCTGCACACCCCTGTTAAATGTCAGGTTTCTGTGATGTAAAAAAATGAGACAAAGATAAATAATTTCAGAACTTTTTCCACCATTAATGTGACCTATAAACTGTACAACTCAATTGGAAAAAAAACTGAAATCTTTTCGGGGGGGGAGTAAACATGAAAAACTAAAATAATGCGGTTGCATAAGTGTGCACACCCTCTTATAACTGGGGATGTAGCTGAATTAAACAATCACATTCAAAATCATGTTAAATAGGAGTCAGTACACACCTGCCATCATTTAAAGTGCCTCTGATTAACCCCAAATAAAGTTCAGCTGTTCTAGGTAGTCATTGTCCGCAGAGAGCTTCCAAATCTTCAGAGGAATCTCATTGTTAAAAGGTATCAGTCAGGAGAAAGGTACAAAAGAATTTCCAAGGCATTAGATATACAGTACCATGGAACACAGTAAAGACAGTCATCATCAAGTGGAGAAAAGATAGCGCAACAGTGACATTACCAAGAACTGGATATCCCTCCAAATTTGATGAAAAGACGAGAAGAAAAGTGGTCTGGGGGGTTGCCAAGAGGCCTACAGCAACATGAAAGGAGTTGCAGGAATATCTGGCAAGTAGTGGCTGTGTGGTACATGTGACAACAATCTCCTGTTTTCTACATATGTATGGGCTATGCGGTAGAGTTGCAGGACGGAAGCCTTTTCTTAGGAAGAAAAACATCCAAGCCCGGCTATATTTTGCAAAAACACATCTGAAGTCTCCCAAAAGCATGTGGGAAAATGTGTTATGGTCTGATGAAACCAAGGTTAAACTTTCTGGTCATAATTCCAAAAGATATGTTTGGCACCTCACTGCACCTCACCAAAAGAACACCATACCCACAGTGAAGCATGGTGGTGGCAGCATAATGCTTTGGGGCTCTTTTTCTTCAGCTGGAACCTTAGTCAAGGTAGAGGGAATTATGAACAGTTCCAAATATCAGTCAATATTGGAACAAAACTTTCAGGCTTCTGCTAGAAAGCTGAACATGAAAAGGAACTTCATCTCTCAGCATGACAATCTGTGGGATGCATTGAAGAGGGCTGTGCACAGGAGATGCCCTCGCAATCTGACAGATATGGAGTGTTTTTGCAAGGAAGAGTGGGCAAATATTGCCAAGTCAAGATGTGCCATGTTGATATACTCATACCCAAAAAGACTGAGTGCTGTAATAAAATCAAAAGGTGCTTAAACAAAGTATTAGTTTAAGGGTGTGCACACTTATGCAACCATATTATTTTAGTTTTTTATTTTTACTTCCCTCCATCTAAAAGATTTCAGTCTATTGTTAAACTGAGTTTAAAGGCTACATTAAAGGTGGAAAAAGTTCTGAAATGATTTATCTTTGTCTCGTTTTTTTACATCACAGAAACCTGACATTTTAACAGGGCTGTGTAGACTTTTTATATCCACTGTATGTAAGCAGACAGTGCTTGGTATATATAATACTGCAAGGCAGTTTAGATTAGGAAAATACATAGGTTGCCCAGCAGACCCCTCCTCCTGACTGCCACTCTGCAAAAAAATTGAGGTAAACCCAGTAATGACTTAAGAGGGCATATTAAGAGAAATTAAGAGATTAAGAGAAAAATCACACTGCAGGAAAAAAGTGAGTTGAAAATTCATACTGGGCAGATCATTTTAGAGGGGGAGGGAGGTTTAGGGGTGTGTTCAGTATAAGCATGGGGTTCTGCTTTAAAGTAAAAACTTTTCTTGTATACTGTATATGTACAGATGTAGCTAGGTGTCAGCTATATCATTATCCACCTGTGCAATAAGTCCATCCATGAAATTTCCTTGCTACTAAATATTCCACGGTCAGCTGTTAGTGGTATTATAACAAAGTGGAAGCAACTGGGAACAACAGCAACTCAGCCATGAAGTGGTAGGCTACGTAAAATGACAGAGCGAGGTCATTTTACACAGCAGACAAGGAAGATGTTTTAGAGGAGAAAAAGGTATAGATCAAGATGTACTTATCCTATGAGCCACCAGAGCACCCACATTCCACCGGAGTATGCCTGCACCTAGACAAATCTGTCCAGTTTGATGTTGAACCTGAGGGCCAGGAGATCCACATTCGATGTTCCCAAGTCTTCTTCTGCTGAGGAAGAAGGGTGCTCTTGCCACCAGTAGCGTCCTTGATAATGGTATCAAGAGTAGATACAAAGCGATGTCCCTCAAAGGTCATGCAAATCAGATGCTTCTTGGAAGCAAGTTCAGCACTTTAACCAAAGTGTCCCACATATGTTTACTAACAGTAGCCCCATGTAAAAGCAAAATCTGGATGCCTTCTGCTAACTGACACAACTAAAGTTTAAAGCGACAGCCATTTACTCCATGCATTCCATAATCAAGGGATCAACCACAGCAGTGATAATAACATCACTTTTAGGGAATTTTTATCAGTCAGGTTTAGCACAGTAAAATCAGCCAAGATGGGGTAAACAGCAGGATCCACCACTGAGAACAAGGTTCTAGAGAGGGCTTTCAATCACTTATCATTTGGCTCTTTCAAGACAGGTACACCCTTCACTGATATGGTAGTCAATTTGTTAAGGCAGGACACTGCTGGAATCACAGTGAAGGTAGACCACCTTTGTACAAAATGTTCCTCAAATAGCTTCTCAGGGTGTTTACAATATCTGAAGTTAAAGAGTTGGAACAGAATGTGAAATGGGAAAGCCTTTGTGCTTTAGGGCCACTAAAGCGCACAAGATTGGAATCAGCACTGGTAGAATCAATAGGCACATCCTCTAGTTTCAGAGTGGACAGTACCATACTGATTATAACCACAATATTCTCTTTTAATTTTGGGGTGATAGCAGTGGACTGCAACTCTTCAAGAGCAAGCTCATCATCAAAGACTAGAGCAATTCAGAATCAGAGTCTCAGCGACTGATGCCTCTAGAGATGCCAGGGCTATTGGCAATTCAACCTAAATCTGCAGGAAAAAATGCAGAAGCATGCCTGTGGCCTCTGTGGTCAAAGTCAGTTAATAAATGGGTGATATGGGTCATGGAGTCTTGCATGACTGTAGTAAAAACCTCAAATTAAAGGGCAGTGGAACTAAAATCATTTGACGGAGGTAAAAAGGACTCCGATGATGTAATAGAGCAGAGGGCAACAGGATTTCAGGCTGCAGATGTCAGCACTGTCAGTGGGCATGATGCATGTAGCCCTGGAGCTGTTAGTAGAGTTTGTGGAACTGTCCCCCCTTTTTGTTTATAATCACATAAGTTGAGACTACATGACAATAAGGTAGCGTAAGAACTAATAAGACTTAGTAACAACTGGTAGAAGGAAAGGTTTGGATAGATGAAGATGACCACTGGAGGCAAGAAGCAGGAATGTACTGAAGATCAAAGTGCTACATAGCTCTTTGCAAGTAGGAGCACCAACGGGGAGATGCCTCCTCAAGACTGTATGGCTGTAAAGAAAGCACAAACCGTCCAAACGTGCCAGTGTACCCAGTGGATGACATCAGGGCTCAGTATCTTGCAGCAAAACAGGTAAAAAACAGTGAATATTTAAAGTGCCCAGCAACCTATGTAATTGAGTACTCATCCCAACTAGCATACCCACAAAGTTAGTCTTCAGAAACAGGGAAAGCACTGGGCTATAGACTTGCAAGACATTCCATTGCTAAAATTCACCAGTAAGCAGAATGAAAAGCACCCTGCACAGAACCCATTGCTTGGAGGTCACTTCTAGACTATGCCTGCAATGTCCAGTCCAGTGAGGGCTCTCCATTAGCATGGCAGAGGACAGACATACCCGATAGCTGTTATGGAAAAGACAAATACTAGCAGCAATGTAGAAAAGAGTCTTAACTGAAGAAGAAAAATATTGAAGAGTAAAAAAAAGTGTGTAGCTGTAAGGGAATTCCTGTGACATGGCTGGCAAATAGAAATGCACATGCGCGCGATAGCACACACGCGCAGCAAATCTTGGTGCCAGACGGACTATTTAAAGGGTGCCTCTGCCTGTGCTTAGTGCTGACTGATCTTCAGCTGTCCCCATGTCCTGCTGTGTTCCTGAGCGATTCCGCTTGATATTCGTTCCTGACCTCGACTCTGTTCCTGGCTTTGTCTTGCTTATGATTTGGCACTTCGCTGTCCGCCCATTGATGACCCTGGCTATTCCTATGACGTTGCTCCTGTTTCCCATCCCAGCTTCCTGCTTTGCTCTGGTGCACGCCTGGCGGTCTACCATACCAGCTCTGCATATTGCTATTGTTCCTGAATCGGTGGTTCACCAGTTGTTTAAGGACTCCAGCTGCAAGTTCTTCAGGCAACATCTGCTGGCACTCTTGTCCTCCTGGTCCCTAGACACCCCCTGTTCCACTTCCAGCGGGGTCAGGGCTAGTGACACAAGTGAGGCTGACCTGGTTATTTCAGTCTCCTATCAGGTACTAGACAGTAGCACCCTTCTAGTTTATCTAGGTGGAGCTAGACTCCAATAGTTAGACAGGGGCTGAGCAGCAGCCCAGGTAATCAGAGTGGTCAAATTTTGGTCAGGAGCTGCAAGGCTCAGCCCTCTGAGACTTCACCCTGCCTAGAACTTTGGAGAAAGTTCCAGAAGCAGTGGGCAGATGTAAGGAGAGGCCGATATGCATATTCAAGGGACTCTGACCAATCTCCAACAGGGGGCTTGGCAAGGAGTCAGAACAGTCCTTAAATTTGAGTGAGCCTGTCCAGTGAGAGGAGTTGGGTGAAAGAAGGAGAAAGGAAGATGTGAGGCTGTGAGGAGGCCCAGTGGGATGGGACCCACCTACAGGCCTGGAGCTGGAAAGGGAGGAAGCTTGGAACTCACTGTCCCCCTTAGAGAGGACCACCTGTATGGCAGGGAAGGAGCAGCCCAGTTGATAGGCCTGGTAGCATCAACCAACCAATAAGCAGTACAGGAGAGGATCTGAGTGAGTATACCTACACCCCCCACGGTAGATAGGGGAAGGAGCACTCTGGTGGGAAAACAAATTAGCTATCTACCAGTGACTGTTTACCTCTTAAAGTGACAGGAACAGGATCCCCTGCTCAGGGATGTCTCCAGTTTGCTGGGTGAAGAGGAGAAGTTCATCTAGGGTCTGGGGTGGTACACTAAAGGTATGCTGGTTAGCTCTCCAACAAAGACTGTGCTGCAGAGAAGGCTTGTAAATAGTTCCAGGAAGTTGTCCTCAGTTTGTCAGTACCCTTGGGCATCCTTACACCCCTAACCCTATCCCTGTTAAAATCCCCCTCAATAAACAACAAAACCTAAGCTGAAGGACTGATTTTTTGACTCTGGAGGGAAATGTGTGATGCATGGCTGTGCAGGACTATAGATTGACTGAAATCGTCTAGTGAATCCTAATGGGGTAGTGCTACAGGTGCTAGCAAAAATAGGATAGCCTCCCATACAGCAGAGCTGATGAGAAGATATCCATCATCCTAGGACACTAGCAAAAACAGAAGCTAGCTAGTAGTAGGAGGGGTTATCCTAGGCCTAGAGGTTTTTTTTCTGCCATTGTTCTATCATCTTGCAGGCATCCATACAACCTGAAGCTGAAAGATGTCCTGTGTTCCTCAATGGAAAAGAAAAAACATACCGTACATATTTATGCAATGTAAAGTCATGCACGTAAAAAGGATGTGAAAATCATTAGTTATGAGTATTTACTTCCTCCTTTCTTTGATTCACAGGCAAAGCCCTGTTTCTGACATCCTAGTTTTTTATCTGATACACTATGTCTAAAATTGTTTCATGTGAACAAAAGGAACACCGGAAGGTCAGATGTTCAGCCTTTGGTCAGTGTAACATTTATGAACATTGTATGATTACTATTCCATAGAAAAAACTGCAATGAGCTACATTTTTTAGTTAAAGCAGAACTCTATACAATCCTCATTTTAGGTATTCACTTGTTTTTTGTGGAGAAGAGCAGGTTGTAACCTCTTGCGTGGCCTGTGTTTCTGTCAGTGCCCATGGTGCCCACGGAGCAGATTACTATTCCATAGAAAAAACTGCAATGAGCTACATTTTTTAGTTAAAGCAGAACTCTATACAATCCTCATTTTACTTATTCACTTGTTTTTTGTGGAGAAGAGCAGGTTGTAACGTCTTGCGTGGCCTGTGTTTCTGTCAGTGCCCATGGAGCTCTCTCCCTAACTCTAATGACAGCTGTGGCTCAGCAGTAAATCTCCTGGCTTGACCACAATTTTCAGATGAGGAATACCCAAGGGAAACATGGAAATGCTGAAGTTTTTAAAGTGTGATGCTTGCATGCAGCTGCTCTTTGTTTAAAAATGCTGTACTGTACAAGACTGCCCATAAAAACCACCTGCTTTATGATTTAGATAACTGATAAATGTTTTGTCTTCACTAAACTAAATTCACAGTGCATAATATAATTCAGTAAAACATATATTACTGAAGCCTGTCTTTGGGGAAAAGAAAAATCATTTCTGCAGTGAGGCTGCCTGCAAGAATTAAATGCTTATTTTTGCCTACCAGAAAAAGCTATTTTGCATACTTGGTTTCCCTTGGTTCTCCAGCAGCTGCCACTCTGATCTACTTCCCTAAGCTCCAGCAGTAGACTGCCCCTTAATGTCCTCATGTCCAATGCAAGGCTCATAGTTATAAACTGTATGACATCAGAGGACCTGCAACTGCTGAGGCATAAAGGAGAAGAGGCTACGGAGTCTGGTCCAGAAGTGCAGAGGGAACCTTGCAGAGTGGACAAGTGGGTCAGTAAAAGTGCCTCTACTGGTACTCTAGACCTAAATAAGCAATTTAACCCTTGCAGTTTGGCGGCAGTCCCACTGGTCTGTTTGATTTCCCTGGAGTTCAGGTTTAACTTACTAGATAAAAACAGATGATAATAAAGTATTCACACTTACCCAGCTTCTTTAATCTCTACTTTACTAGGATCCAGTTCAATATATTTTTTCTCTTCAAAGATACGATTGATCGTTGGTCCAACAACGTTGTGTAAATATTGGGTTCCTGCTACCTACAGCATAAACAATATTTACATCATAAACATGAAGAATATGAAAAAAAAACTGTATTGATTTTTTTTTTAGCTGGCTGGAGGGTCAAGCTTTGATTCTCTACCTATCTTTACAGATGTATGAAGCCTTATTATCTAGATTTTCCTCTAGCTCCTGAGCAAGACCGAGAAAAGTCAAGCTTGGCTTTAAACTGCATCCCCAGAGCCACCTGCTTTAGAATTTTTTGTGTATTCGTATGAACATTCCACAACTGGAAGCAGAAGTGATTTTTCATCTGCTCTCTCATAGATTCTCTTCAGGAATATAAAATGAGTTCATTTGGTTCAAAGATTAGCTGAATAATTGAGCTTGGTATATCATTTGCTTGCTGTACCAACGTTGGGGTGTAAGTTTCTGTCCCTAGGTTTTAAAGATATCCAGGATCATATTTCCTGTCTTACCCATGACAGAGAATATTTCTTTAAAGGAGTCACATTCATTACATAATAATAAAGAACAATAATCACCAACTCATAAATGCTCTATTATACCCCTTTCACACAAGCATCATCTGTTCAGTTAGGTTTTTTCAAAGAAAAAATGGATTTCAATTTTCACATCAGTTCGGCTCAGTTAGCCTCAGTTTACATCTTTTTGTAAATCCGCCTGCCAATCCATATCAGACCCTTATCCATGCGCCCCCACCTCCTGAACTATGCCAAGCCACATGCCCTCAACATTGGGGGGAAGGTACCGTGCCAGAGAGGCAAAGCACCTTGTCCCCATGTCGATGAGTACAACGGCCTCTTCCTCACAACCCTGGCCTGGTGGTTGTGGGGGTGCGAGGAGCAACTTATCAGAATCTGGAAGCCCCCTTTAAAAAGAGGGCCCCCAGATCCCGGCTCCCCCCCCATGTGAATGAGTATGGGGTACATTCCCCTACTCATTCACTAAAAGATTGACAAGTTAAAAAAAACACACAACACAGTTTTTGACAAGTTAATTTAAAAAAATGACCCTCGATGTAGATCCATCATCAACAAAGGCCATTTATGCCCCCCTCCTCTCCTAAGCATATTATCTCCAATGATGTGGCCTGTATATTAACCCTTTCACCTTCCTTATCCTGCACAACTGAACATTAACCACCTAATTTCCAAAATGCCACTTTATGTGACTTGTACATTAAAATCTGCACTTCACGTACATCTATCTAGTGCACTATTCTCAAGTTCCATGTTTAACCCTCTCAGTACTGGCATGTTTTTTTAATTTCAAAACAATTGTGGCAAAAGTAAGATCACCTTGGGTGTATGCTTTCCAAAATGGGTCATATTAGGGTTTTTTGTACTATTCTGGCATTTTTGTTATGAGATGTTTCTTGTGTGATGCCTTGGTAATGAGACACCTTTTTATAGGCAATCAATTGAGACTGAACCAGCTGATATTAATTTACACTGACAAGGGGCAGGAGTGCTTTCTAGATACTGATAGATTTCAGCTGGTGTCTTGGCTTTCCATGCCTTTTTTACACCTCTCTTTCTTTATGTGCTCAATACTTATTCTCTGTGTCATTCCATTTTATTACACATAACTTCATTTCTGAACTTATTTGTTTTGGTTTTGTTGTATGTATGAATTGTATGGGTTGTCACCAACATATAGTGAAAATGTCATGTTAATAGCATCTTTAGAAATATATTTACAGTTGCAAGAAAAAGTATGTGAACCCCTTGGGATTACGTGGAGTTTTGCATAAATTGGGCATAAAATGTGCTCTGAACGTCATCTAAGTCACAACAATAGAAGAACACAGTCTGCTGAATATAATACTACACAAACATTAGATGTTGCCATGGTTAAATTGCACATAACATGTAAACATTCACAGTGCAGGGAGGAAAAAGTATGTGAACCTTTGGACTTAATAACTGGTTGACCCTCCTTTGGCAGCAATAACCTCAACCAAACGTTTCCTGTAGTTGCAGATCAGACCTGCACAACGATCTGGAGTAATTTTGGACCACTCCTCTTCACAAAACTGTTTCAGTGTAGCAATATTCTTGGGATGTCTGGTGTGAATCGCTCTCTTAAGGTCATGCCACAGCATTTCAATCGGGTTGAGGTCAGGACTCTGACTGGGCCACTCCAGAAGGCGTATTCTGTGCTGTTGCAGCCATTGTTTTGTTGAATTACTTGTACGCTTTGGGTCATTGTCCTGTTGCATCACCCATCCTCTGCGGAGCTTCAGTTGGCGGACAGATGGTCGTACGTTTTCCGGCAAAATGTCTTGATAAACTCTGCAATTAATTTTCCCATCAATGACAACAATCCGTCCAGGATTGAGGCAGCCCCAAACTATGATGCTCCCTCCGCCATGTTTTACAGTGGGGATAAGGTTTTGATGTTGGTGTGCTGTGCTTTTTTTTTCTCCACACATAGTGTTGTGTGTTCTTCCCAAACAACTCAATCTTGGTTTCATCTGTCCACATTATATTTTGCCAGTAGTGCTGTGGAACATCCAGGTGCTCTTTTGCAAACTTCAAACGTGCTGCAATATTCTTTTTGGACTGCAATGGCTTCCTCCGTGGTGTCCTCCCATGTACTCCATTCTTGTTTAACGTTTTCCTTATTGTAGATGTGTCAACAAAAATGTTAGCATGTGCCAGAGATTTCTGTAGGTCTTTAGCTGACACTCTGGGATTATTCTTTACCTCATGCAGCATTCTGCGCTGTGCTCTTGCAGTCATTTTTACAGGACCACCACGCCTAGGGAGAGTAGCAACAGTGCTAAACTTTCTCCATTTGTAGACAGTCTGTCTTACCGTGGACACATGAACATCAAGGCTTTTGGAGATACTTTTGTAACCCTTTTCAGCTTCATGCAAGTCAACAATTCTTGATCGTAGGTCTTCTGAGAGCTCTTTTCTGCGAGGCATGGTTCACATCAGACAGTGCTTCTTGAAACCAGTAAATCCAAAACAGGTGTGTGTTTTTTAAGGGCAGGACAGCTGTCAGCAACACATCCAATATCATCACACTGATTGGAGTCAAGGTTGGCTCACTCCTGGCTCCAATTAGCTCTGGGAGAAGTCATTAAGCTAGGGCCTCACATACTTTTTCCTCCCTGCACTGTGAATGTTTACATGTTATGTGCAGTTAAACCATGGCAACATCTAATGTTTGTGTAGTATTATATTCAGCAGACTGTGTTCTTCTATTGTTGTGACTTAGATGACGTTCAGAGCACATTTTATGCCCAATTCATGCAAAACTCAACGTAATCCCAAGGGGTTCACATACTTTTTCTTGCAACTTTACCTAGAAAAACAGTGACGTGTTCAATACTTAATTTACCCGCTGTATGCCAGCATATTAGATATTGGATTAAAGAAGGTGTCTAACAATATCCTCAAATCAGTCTCTTATTTTATAATTTACAGAAGAATTAACGATTGTATTGTGTTCGTATGCACTAAAATGAAAAATTAGTTTTAATGAAAATGTATTCTTTCTGAAACATATATTTTCAGAAAATATAGAATGTTTTGGAGATTTGAGCACCTTTCAATGTAAAAAGTGTGCCTATTGGTATTCGTGCGACAAACAAAAAAATGACTAGCAAACTTGCCAAACTTTCTGCCTTACACAAGAAGATGAGGGCCTGAAAAAAACCTCTCTTGCAATACGCACCAAACTGAGCATGTGCAGAGTGTCTCCGCACTATGTCTTATTAGGAGATAAGAGAGGGACACTGAAAGAAGGGGAGTATCAGAGAAGTCAGGATCAAACAGCCTTTTTTACACAATGCAGAGGATTAACCCCTTAGGTTCCACAGTGAGTATAAAAAGCATGCTTTACTGCATATACAGACTGATTTTACTGTTGTGGGTTTAGTAACACTTTAATGATGGTCTTAAAGTATAACCAAAGGCAAAAACGGTTTTCTTAGTTTTGGATAGAGTGGAGACGTATTAGAATACCTGTCAGGTTTTTATTGCTGTCTGTGCCCTTGTTAGGGAGATTCACCCTCTATATTTGTCCTGTTTATCATTATCATTGAAAGTGAAAGAAAATCCCAAATTCTAGGGTGCCACCAGAAAAGTATTAGAGGGTATATCTTCCAATGGGGACACTAATTCAGGTGACCTGGGGGGCCCCAAGGTAATCCCTTAGTTTGCACAGATTTCCTCACTTCCTGTTTTGATTGTGGGACAGACAAGAAGCAAATCTTCCAAATGGGATACAGATGAAAAAAAACTGACAGGGGCTGTAACCCTACCTTACTCTATCCAAATTGACCAAAAAAAGTTTTGCCTATAGTTCTACTTTAGGGTTTTAATGGTGTGCATTGCAATGTCCAAATATGCGTAATGCAATTCTAGTTAACGTACCTGTGTGCACCATACACATGTTTGCAAGTGCATATAGGGGTAGGCAGGCTTTCAAAAGATTTTTTTCACTAAACAATATTGCTATCACAAGGGGGCCACCAAGTCCCCTATAAAATATCATATATGGAGTGATAGGTAACTACTATTTGACATCCCAAAGTCAGCTGGGAAAAAAAAGTAAACAAATGTGTGGCTGCATTCACATCCCAATACTTATGGGTAGTAAAAGGGTTAAAGTAGATGTAAACCCTTAGTGAATGTTATGTAGGTATCAAAATGCCGAGTATCTTGGAGAAATGAAGGGTTTGGGGAGAGAATGTTGTTCACCTATTTTGATCCTCTGTTACATCATAATGATGCTGATATCAGACTGTCCCTGTCCACATGCACTACAGTGACAGCAGAGTGCATGTGTTTTTGCATATTTCCTGATTGTTGCTGGCTGCAATTTTTTTCACAGGATTTTTAAAATAGTGTAATATACAGTGGAATATACCTGGGCAATGTGCATCAGCACAGGAGAGAATAGTTTCCTTTACCACAGGTCTCCAAACTTTCTAAATGAAGGGCCAGTTCACTGTCCTTCAAACTTTAAGAGGGCCAGATTGTGGCCAGCGGGAGTAGAAAATGTCTTGGGGTCAGTTGGAGTTGACAATGTCCCATCGTTGGTGTCAGTTGAAGGAATACTGCCCCGTCGTTGGTGTCGGTGGAAGAAATAGTGCCCTGTCGTTGGTGTCGGTGGAGGAATAGTGTCCTGTTGTTGGTGTCAGTGGGAGGAATAGTTCCCTGTTGTTGGTTTTTGTGGGAGGAATAGTGCCCCGTTGTTGGTGTTGGTGGGAGTAATAGTGCCCCGTCATTGGGAGGAATAGTGCCACGGTGTTGGTGTCGTGGGAGGAATAGTGCCCCATCATTGGTGACAGTGGGAGGAATAGTGCCTCACTGTTGGTGTCAGCGGCAGAAACTATGCCCCACTGTTGCTGACAGTGGGGGGAAATAATGGTCCAAGGGCTGGAAAAAAGCAAGCAAATGGCCGCATTAGGCCCCAGGGCCACAGTTTGGAGGTCACTGTTTTAGGAGATCCTGGAACAAGGTGATATACAGGCAGGAGATTTTGGGAGACGGCAAGGGTGTTTTCACCCCACATAACAAAGTGCCCAAACAAAGACCTTTATACAATATTACTATCACCAGCTTTTTTTTAACGAAAACAAGCAATTAAAATAAAAACAGGCTTTCCAAGTGATATTGTCATGTAAAAACTAAGATTTCAGTGGGTTGCTTTATATCTACTTTACTTGTGTTCTTAAAATTGTAGTGCTTGGATAAATGTTTTATGTGCCCTGCCTGTGTACTCAGATACATCCAAAAATTCTTGTTGAGGGTTATTATTGTATCCACCAACACTAATGCTGGAGGGTACTATTACTGCACTCACTGATACCAATGCTGGAGGTTATTATTGCACCCACTGACACCAATGTTGGGGAGTATTATTGCATCCACTGACACCAATGTTGGGGGGTAGTATTGCATCCACTGGCACCAATGCTGAGGGTTGTTGTACTTCATCAGTGTACATTGCAATACACTTCCAAAAATGCAGCAGGAAGTACATTTTTTGGCGTTGAGATACAGAAAGGCACAGCTATTGTGTGGCTCTATGGAAGTGACAGGGGCTGGGTACTCTATCATTTCAACGTTGATCAACACTGATCTACAGGCTCATCCAGAAACTATTATGATTTCTATCAAAAAATATAATATCCATGAAATTCCACATCAGAAAGACAAAAGAGGGTTTATTCAGCAAGACAATAAGAATATCTGTCAGATTCTCATGCATTAGAATTCTCATCTTGTATTGCCATAGATAGATTTTAGAGTGTTTGTAAGGGTATAGAAAACACTGCTTTACAGCAGAAAAGGTAATTCACAAAGTTCACAAAAACCTAAGAAACGTTTCCAAGCTGTATAGCATAAAAAAGAAGCTCCTAAATAAATATAAATTTGATAACTATCATCTGCAGTCAGAAATTCCAATTAACATATGGTTCAGACTACCATAGAGTATCAGGTATAGAACACTACTATACAATCCTGCATATTAATCAGCAATATATATAATTTACAGTGCTATCCTGCCCTGTAAACGTAAATAATGTTGTACAATCATTAGTGCAAAACAATGAATAACTTGTGTTTCCTTTTACATCAGATAAAGCCTTCACACGTAAGCATCTGATTTACAAGACTGAGAAGAATTAAGAAGATAAATCAGAAATATATTATTTACCTTGAGAAAGGATTCCATTGACTTGGAAGCCAAAGAATTACTTCTGAATAATGTGTTTGGTTCATCTATGATAATAATATATTTGATTTACAATTCAAACATCAATTTATAAAATCTAGAAATGTTATATATCAACCATCAATTGAACAGAACAGTGAAGCACACAAGTGCAGATTCAATGCTTATTTATTAGCTCGGATTCCCGTCATCATTTTACCAACATCACACAATTCCCAATACATACATGTTGATACAAGTATTATTTTTGATGGATATTACATTTTGAATTGCACAGAATCGCATGCCAAGGGAAATTGGATTGTTTTTAATGTTGTACATCACATGGTGTGATTTTGGAAAAGGATCCTGTACTACTTTGGTGAGATTCCAGTGCGATTTTAGCCCCACAAAATATGCAAAGCACATCCAAAATGCAACCAAATCACACTACATAATGGCACTGCAATCAAATTGCAGTAGTGTGAACCTATTCTTACTGTGAGTATATGAATGACTATAGTGGGATTTCCCACTAAATCCCTCTAGTTTGAATATAATAAGGCAGAAGAAATGCAGGCAAATAATGTAAGGGCTCATGTACACAGGGCATTTGGAAAACTCTTCTGACTGCTGAAAACTGCTAGAAATGTAGGTTAAAAAACGTAAGTTTAGCCGCTTTTGCATATTGCGTTTATGCACGTTTGTGTTTAGAAGTGATTTTAAAAGATAACCTCAGGAGACCTTCCCGAATACCCAGACTGCACTGAAAAATAGTAAATAATTAACTATTTCAGACATTTTGAAAGGAATACAGAGAGCAGAAGCAGAGAGAGCAGTATGTGTTGAGATTACATTTTTTTCTGGTTGTATTCACTGTGGATCCCATCATGAGCATAATGCAGCACATTCTACCATTTTTTCCTTCACGTGAAACCTGGAACTGACTACACTGGTGTACTAGGTCCATTGGAAAATGCTTTGCATGCAAGAGCGTTGATGAAGAAAAAAGGCCCTGGACAGCATCTGGATATGAACCTGTCAAAAAACGCGTCTAAACGCAAATGCTTGTAAACACGGTTAACCGCATTTACAAGCATTTGGCGTTTGAAACGCTGGTAAAATCTACTCCTGAACACAATTTTGGTGCGTTCAAAAAAACGACTGTAAACTCAACTGCCTGTAAACAACTATGTGTACATGGACACGTAGGAAAACAAAGGAGAGTTCAGGGGCTGCTGGAAAAAACGCTCAACAGCTCCTGAACGTCAGTTTAGCAGCTGCAGTGTACATGAGCTCTAAGTCTACAGTATATACAGTAGCAGATGTTGATATTTTAAAATAGCCATGAACAACCAATTCTAAAAAAATATTACTTCTGCTGTGTGTAAATGTTTGTAGTCTGAATGGCCTTCAATCTTCTTACATCTCTCATAGACTTCTATGGTGATCTAGATTGTAAGGTTTGTGTCTCCGCAACTTCTCACTCTCACTGGATTCAATAGTTGTTTGTTACATTATACTGAATTTTAGTGAAGGCCATGACAGATGGAACTTTGAGCTCTGGTGGGGGATACTGCATGACTGGAATCATCAAAAGACCTCAGAAGTCATTAGGTGATTCAAACCTCCAGCAGCACAACAAAACATAAATATCAGTTAGGGGTGAGCCTTTCAGAAATATTTCCTTTAATTTTGCAACTCAATGCTGCTCATTAATAAAATATCAAATGCAATAACAGTACCTCTTCTGAGAAATGTTACTTCTTTTCCTGAAACGGAAAACATACTTGCACAGATGTCACTTACTTGTTTTTTCCAGCTCAAGCCTAAAGAGCAGATCAAGGAATTCCTTTGCTAGCCCTTGTCCTAAGAAAATCTTCACAAGGTTGGTGGCCACTTCCTGTCTACATTCAGCAGATGTGGTTTCATCTATCAATGTTATTAAAGGTCCACACTTTTCCTGTTGAAACACAAACAGAATTTGGCAGGTGTAAACCTAGTAACTTAACTTCGGGTCCCGGCTCGGGTTTGTGCAGCCATATCTGGTGGATTCCATCCAAGGGGAAGGCTGGGTTGAGAGTCTGTCTACACTGCTGTCAGAGCCACAGAATGAAAATGATGTCCCGAAAGCAGCACACCAAGCAACCCTGGGCACCAAAAACATGTCAGCAGCCTCAGTCTATCTCCATTCTGACCACACACATAGACGAGTTTCGCATCGCCCATGGGGTCTAGTCATGGTAGCAGGACTACAGTTTTAATGTCCAGGGCCTTCTCAGAAAAATCTAATTTCCCCTGCTACATCTTATACACTTTAAAGCTGATCACCATGATTTAGTGAAGTTTAAATACTTCATTTGGACCAAGGTGGTCCAAATGAACTATTTACTTTACTATCAGATGCAGTGGCTATGTGCGCCGTATAAACTGTATGCAGCTTCAGCTACATACAGCATACAGTGCTGTGTTTCGGTAGTGGAACAAGAACTTCCTGTCCTGCTCCCGAAACAAAATCAAGTAGGGCTGAGCACTGCTAATCCATTCACAGGGAGCTTTGAATTCTATGAATGAATAAAAAACTTCCTCTGATTGGCCAAGGTGGAGAAGCGGGCATGATATCTCCAATCTAAAAATTAGAGGACGCTTTGTATTCATTCACAGAATACAAAGCTCCTGTGAATGACTGGGCAGCGCTCAGCCCGACTGCATACTGTATGTAGCTTAGATTACATACAATATATACAGCGCACTGCATCTGTTAGTGATGGAAATAGTTAGTTTGGATCAGCTTGCTCCAAATGAGCTATTTAACTCCTTCCCACTGCCAACTCCCAGGATCTAAATGTCGGGAGGTGGGCATTCTGATCATGTGACTGCTGTGATTGGCAGTAACAGCAGTCACATGATCGGAAATCTCCTGATGGTAAGTATGCATCGGGAGCTTTCTGGTACTTGCTCGTGTACTGGGAGTGTGCAGAGCGCGCGCTCTCAGCACAGTAAATTGTTTACCTAGGTACGCTTATATGCCGCCGCTATGCATTAATGACCACCTGGAGATGGAGAGGCCACAATAGGGTTGCCACCTCATCCCTTTAAAACCAAACACATATTAATGACACAGGTTCTGTGGCTGATTAAGGTGGTAATTAAACTCACTTAGTGCCTTATCTGCATTAAATTAGCCTCAGAACCTGTGGAATTCATGTGTTCGGGTTTAAAGGGATGAGTTGCCACATATATGCGTATGACCGTCAGGATGTAGTTAAAAATCACTAAACACTGCATTGTTCAAGTATTACTATCTGTGCTTATATGTATGCATAACTATTGAGAGTCTGGGAGTGTATGATAAGCAACCAAAATAAACAAAGGCTTATGTGCTGAAGCACCCATCTTCTATTGTCCGTGAAAAGCAACTAGACTTTTTAGACGCTCATTACCAAACCCGCTTATTTTAGCTGCCAAGATAGTCACTCTCACTTTAGGCAGACACATTTGATTTCTAATTATTTCCTATTGGTAACTATCTCTCACCTCTGTACTCTCTTAAAAAACTATAAAGTGACCTTCAATAATATTATACGAGGTGCCATCAAAAAGTTTCAAGACCAGTTTCGTAACACGCCAACAAGGCTGCACGCACAGTCACAGGGAGCACCGACCTTCATAAGACAGTGTGCCGAAAGACACAGTCCTGTGTACATCGGGAGCTATGTGACTGGTGCTATTCTGACCACGTGCGTTTTCATCATGGACAGAAAGTTAGAACAAACAGCAAACGTGAAACACAAAACTAGTCTCAAAACCTTTTGATATCACCTCGTACTTGAACACTAGATGTAAGAGTAAACAGGGAAGGCAGTGGACACAACCTTATCATTATTTGTGTGCGTGTGTGCAATGTTAGTGTGTGTGTTTATATTCTATCTACAGTCCATGTGCTTTGTAATCTTCTGCAGGTAAGCACACAACTAATTTACACATATCAATCACACCAGCAACAGGAATGCCACACACCAAGATGCAAAATAGTATTCTTCTTTTACTAAAACAGCCAGGAGGAACAGGTTCTATTCTGACATGATTCACACTAGGCCCATTGCTTTCTCAAAGAATGACAAAGCCACTACTCATACATTATTGTACAGAAAGGTTATTTAATCCCACATTGTCATTAACCCCTCATTATTCAAAAATATTCAGCTTCCTTGTGCAATACAAAAACGTGTGTATAAAAAAATGTAAAATATTTTTAAAAATTAATTTGCACTTATGCCTAGCAGGGTCCTTCATTTATGCTTGCTTGCTAAAATAAAATAAGGCGGAATCTAAGACATTTGTTTACTCTTCTGATTCACATTACCCTTAATCTATCAATGCTACTTTCCTTTTAGAAAATATAGTTACAAGAAACACTTATTTCTTACAACTGAAGTCTTGATACGATCTTTATTGCATAGTTACATTGGATCAGCTTGGACCAATGTAAGTGTGCAAATCTCATACCTAAGTTAGGGCCCTTTCACACCAAATGAAGTGGGATGCAGTTGGATGCATCTTGGAGTGCACTCCAACTGCATAAACAGTCCAAAATCCAGGCTATCCTATGGCCATAGTTCACACCATTGCAGTGCAGCGCAGTGCGGTAAAGTACAGCATGCTGCATTATTCTGCACTGCAAATGTGCAAAAACAAATGCATTGCAACATATCACAGTGCGCAAAGAAGCCCAAGGGAAGAAAGAAGTGACCTCACAGGTCAAATGCAGATAGAAAAGCGTGCGTCAACTGCATGCCTCAAATGCATGCATAGGTACAAGGAAAAATCACACAGTTACATGCCGTTTCTGGTGTGAATGGACCCTTACTTTCTGTGGAAGGTGACAATCACTGTAGTCACAATCTACTACAAATCTGTGCCAAGCGGTTTCCCTTCTGCATAGTGACCACAGGGAGGTTATATGTGCGTGACAATACCTATCTGCCTTTCTACCTTGTCCATTCATTCAAAAATACAAGGAGTTCTGTGAATGATGGCAGTGCTGATAAAGTGATCCTTTGTGGTCAATATGCAGCTGACTGATCGAAATAAAAAAAAAAAACAAGAAATGATTCCTCCATCCACACAAGCATGGTGGATAGAGCAGTCCTCCCCACTGTGCCATTGTATTCTGACAGTGTAGACCCCGCCACTGTCAGAATACACTGATGAGCACTGCAGTAAATTGCCAGCATCCCGTTCGACAAAGAAATGGCCATAGATGGATTGAAATTTGGCTGAACTGGCTGAATTTTCGATCCATTCATGTCAAGCTTAATATTGGTCTAAGCTGAACAAATGCAAGCCTACATTCGCATGGACAACTATAACTGGTGCAAATGAGAGCGGCATGAATCTGTTGACAGGTTTCTGGTGGCCACAGCTATCTATGGCTGTCCACACAGACGGTGATTACCTGCAGTGAATAGCTGCAGCCACTGCCGACCTGTCATTGAAGTGTACAGGGCTCTGCCGCTGCTCACAGGCAGCAAAACAGTAGCAGGAATCAGCATATTCCTGCGGCCGTCAATCGCACTGGTGCTAGTTGCCCATGTGAATGTAGCCTAACTTTGCAATAAAGATCGTTCCTGGAGTTTAGCTAATACAACGAAGTTGCCTTTGATTTGCTTATGTTACCTTGTAAGAAGTTTTGACTTCCTGGCACAGCAGCTCCACCAGAGGCTTGTAGTAATCTGATGGTAAAACAGTCTCATCACGGAGCCGCACCTGCAGCTGAAGAGAACCAAGGTTTCCCCTGGATAAAAAAAAGGAAGAGCTAAATGCAACAATTATAGTTATAATAGAAAATCTGTCACAAGAGAAGTATGTACACTGCAACACTGACTTCTACTAAAAATCCCTGCCATCTGTCTTTCACACTTATAATCTCCTTTCCTTAGTAAGTTTACGTCAGAATAAATATGCAACTTTTGAAGTTAGAACTCTGCATGACAGTCAGGCAACGGACATTTTCAAAATTCTCACATTTGTTATAGTCTGCATCTATCAGAACTGTTGGTACATTGTAAGATGTTTTGTAATAGCACTATATACACCTCTCTACGTTCAGGATGCTCCTCATAAAGTCTCAGTCAAGGGGGTTCTGCTACCGGTCGCTCGCGGATCCATGATACACAACACCTCATGGCTCCGGTTAAGTTTTTCACTTGGAATGCCCGCGGGATCCGTGATAAACTCAAACGGTCAACCATGTTCAACTGCCTTAAAGCCCATTGGGCAGACATAGTAGTGCTGGTCGAAACGCATGTCACAGGCCAACTTCAGCTGATCTTAAACCACCCATGGATAGGCTGGGCATACCATGCCACACACACTCAGTATTCTTGTGGGTATCTGTGCTGGTGACTAAAACGGTACAATTTAAATTGATCTCCCTTAGTATTGACCCCCTAGGCAGATACATTTTTATGCATGTAACCTTGTATGGTCGCCCCTATTTAATCCTGGCTTGTGATATTCCACCCCCGTATAACTCCGGAGTGGTCAGTGAGGGTTTTCTTTTCATGGCTCATCACACAACGATACCTGCAATATGGCTTGATGACTTCAATATGGGTTTGAATCCCACTCTGAACCGACTGCACTCCTCAACACACCCCCCTACCCTGACGACAACCAGACTTAGTTGTTTGTTTACTGACTTTGCTCTGACAAACACCTGGCATTATAGATACCCCCACACACAGGCATTCTGTTGTTTTTCGGCAACTCACCCCACCATGTCCTGTATAGATCTCATACTGGTGTCCGCAATTTTGCTACCTCTATTGGAAGATGCAGGATTCCACCTGAGAATATTATCTTACCACTCCCCTTGCTGGACCACTCTTTGTTTAGCCCCACAAGTAGAACCCTCCTCATGGCGGTTGCACCCTTTTTGGTTATCTGCCCTAACAGATCATGAGGATATCCAACAGGAATGGCAATACTACTTTAATGCCAATCGCAACACAGCGTCGGTGGGGTTGGTGTGGGACTCATTTAAATTACATGCCCGTATGGTGCTATCAACACGCATTAATAAACTGAAAGCCTCTTCTAACCTCGCTCTGCGACCGTTTGACTTCCTTGGCTAATACTTTCCAGGCTGACCCCTCCTCTTCAAACTCCGCTGCGTTATGCTCTCACACTCGTCTCGTTGAACAGCTACACTTTGTAAAAGCCAATCAACTTTTTTTTTACCTGACCGCGTATTTTTGAACAGGGGGAACGAGCTGGTAAACTGTTAGTCCACTTGGCTCATCAGAACTTGAGACCACCAGTGGTCATTACACTCATGGACCCTGGCGGAACCCGTGTCACTGACCCAAAGCTGACCATTGTGGAATTCTGTAGGTACTATACTTCCTTATACTCCTCTCAGGTGATGGTTGCAAGTCAGGAAATCCATTTATTTCTGCAAAATATAACTCTCCCACGGTTGTCTGTATCCCAGAAGAATGACCTTGAGGCCCCTATCTCTGCAGAGGAGATTGCCATGGCTATCACCACCTTAGCCCCAGTGAAGTCTCCTGGCCAAGATGGACTTCCCCTGGAGTTCTATTCTACCTACTCGGAGGTTCTGGTTTCGGAACTACAGCATCTCTATGAAAGTATTTTCACATATGCGTGAAGCTCTTATAATAGTGATCCCTAAACCTGGCATGGACCCCTCCCATCTAGAATCATATCGCCCTAGTTCCCTTTTTCAGGTAGACATTAAGATCTTGGCTAAAATTTTGGCTTTACGTCTCAACCAGATTATCCTATCTTTAATACATCCTGACAAAACATGATTTATGCCGGGGAAAAACACTGCTATGAATATTCATCGTTTATATATGAATAAACAAGCCTCCCATGATGAAGTCGGTACTAGGGCAGTGGTGATGCTGGACACTGTGAAAGCGTCCGACTCAGTGGAGTGGAGATATCTCTGGGAGTGTCTGGAGGGCTTTGGTTTTGGGCCCAATTTCATTAAATGGGTGCAATTGCTGTATTACTCCCCTATTGCCAGGGTGGTCATCAACAGGTGGATATCAGACGCATTTCCCTTGGGCCTAGGGACTCATCATGGTTGCCCTCTGTCCCCTTTGTTGTATGCGCTTGCGGCATTACCCTTTGCTCAGACGTCATCCTGATATTAGAGGCCTCCACGTAGGTAGCTTGGTGGAATCCGTTGGAATGTATGCAGACGATATGCTTCTTTACCTGGCTGACACAGGCCCCTCTCTAAGCACCGCTTTATTGGTTATTGAGGAGTATGGAACACACTCTGGGCTACGTGTCAACTGGAGTAAGTCGCAGATCCTTCCCCTAGATGCCTGTCCTCCATCATACATTTCTGGTACCCTGCCCTTATGCAGAGTCTCTACAATTCCATATCTGGAGGTATATGTTACCAGAGAGCTCCGAGACTACCCGACGCTTAATATTGAGCCACTATTTAGCATCCTCAAGGCAATCATCCAATCGTGGGCAAGGTTCCCACTGGGGGTTAAGGGAAGAATTATCCTAGTTAAAATGATCCTCCTGCCTAAATTCCTACATATTCTGGCACTCCTCGATACTGCTACCCCTGAAAACCTTCAAAACACTTGATGGAATTCTTAATTCATTAATTTGGGGATCGGGTAGACACAAGCTCTCTTGGCTCGTTCTCAAGAACCCTACTACGATGGGGGGAGAGTCCCTCCCAGATTTTCACTCTTACTACTTGGCAACACATTTTTTTCACCTAGCTAAATCAGAGGCTGATCATTACCAGGCCCTGGTGTGTGGGCAGCCGGTCGTACCTTTCCCGCCCCCCTGCAGGTGGCGTTGCGAGACAGTGGGCATCTTAGTACGCATGCACCTCGTGACACAATAGCGTAGTGGAGGGGACCAAATCCCGCTGGGAGCCAGATATTGGGCCATTGGAGACAGAGATCTGGGATGAGATATTAGAAGGCACCAAGTTGGCTTCACCAAGACTCCATGACAGACTTACTCAGCTTTATATAGTGCACCAAGCTTACCTTACCCCATTTCAGGTCTCTAGATTTTGCCCGAGCAGAGACGTCTTTGCCCACAAAAGCCTCAGGGACCATTTCGGGTCTCTCGACTTTGCCCTGAGCAGAGCCCTCTTTGCCCCCGATGCCTCAGGTACCCTGGCACCTTTTTCCACCTTATATGGTCCTGTCCAATTGTCCAGATGTACTGAGAAGAAATCATCAAGTTCCTGCATAATCATATGGGCTCACCTTTACAACTAGATCCCAAAGTGTGTCTTCTTGGTCTCCTAGACCTGCCCGAGGACAAATTCCTTGTTATTCTCTTACGTGAATCCCAATTTAGTGCCCGAAAATTAATCGCATGCCACTGGATGCAGACGACTGTATCCATCCTTCAGGCATGATTAATAGACGTCAATTCAGCTCTTCTGTATAAGAAACTTATTTATACTCACAGAGGATGCCCCACGAAGTACAACAAAATATGGGATAGATGGCTTTCTTCCCCCAACACCTATGCAACCTGACATAATAGAATTGTTAGTGGTTTGGTTTCCCCTGCTCCCACCCCTTTACCGGAACTTGTACTACTCTAGCCCCAGGCATTCAATATCAGTGCACTTTGCTCAGTTGTTTGATTCATAATATGTATGCTGTCTACTCTTCTTTTGTCGCGCCAACAATCTTCTGGTAATGCTCCTTGTTGTAACACTTGTAGGTTCCTACCGCTGTAACATCTGTTATTGATGTACCACGTTTTTCCTCTTTTTTTTTTGTATCTGATGTTCACAACAATAAAGTTCTTTTAAAGTTAAAAAAAACACTAAAAAACAAGAACGTGAAAAATCGCGGCAAAACGCCACTAAACGCTAATGCAAAAATGCTAAAAGACACTGAGAAACTCATGTTTTCAACGTGACTTTACACAGGTAATGTTACCAGCGTTATTAAAATACCCAGTGTGCATGGAGCCTAACTGTTTATTGGCAATACCCCACAGCCAAGCGAAAGGTATTTTATACTTGTGTTGTTATTTGTGCTCGCAGTGATTTAAAAAAACCAGGTGTTCTTGGAGTCGAGGTGCAGAACAGGGAACCTAAAATTACCAAGCGGCTCTTTCAGGGGTGACGTTACACAGATTTTCTGGATTTGTCTGTTTAAACACATTTGGTACAGGTGGAGTCGCTCCATATGCAAACCTGGAGGTGTGACAAATCCTATAAAGTAGCTGAGAGATAGTTGGGAGTGGTTTTATTAATCCAGAACTTGCAGTGGCAGTATCTTCTGAATACACCCTCATATCCATGGCTACAGTGGCGTATTTAGGTTTTGTGCTGCCCTAGGCAACACAAAAATCATCTGCCCTCATGGACACTGACCAACACAACCCCCCCTTCCCCCTCCCACGGAGAGAGCCTGCCATTATGTCATTGACCAACACCCCTGCCCCCCACCTGGGAGAGCCTTCCAGCCTCTCTCGGATCCCACCTTGTTCAAATGGTGTCCCTTCTGCCTTCTTCTGGGGGGAGGTGCTGCCCCATTGAAAAATGCTGCCCTAGGCAAGTGCCTTGTTTGCCTTCTGGTAAATACACCCCTGCATGGCTAGGCTTCTAGATTTTCATTTGGTCAATCATTGTACAATCTCCTTTAGATCTACCATCAACTATGTAGTGCAAGGGTCTCTTTGAATGGATACAGAGAGACTAGATAGATAGGTGTGTCCTCCTATTATAAAGTTTGGTAAATCTAAAGGAGATTGTACAGAGATTGTATAATTAGATAGTATACTGTTTGGCCACCTTTATACACCTAAAATGAGGTAGTCATGCTTTCTGCGACATTACTTATTAACAGCACCCCAAATGCGAAAGCAAACATACATTCTGCTATGCACAAAAATGTGTGACAAACGCAGCAAAAAAGACGTGCAAACCACAACATGCCCCATGATCTACTTTGTTGAACGTAGGGCAGCCAATTGAAATCAATGGGCTGACCTATGTGCGTTACAGGAAAAACGCACCACAAAATGTGCGCTTTCGCTAAACTCTAGATGTAAATGAGATGGGGCCTGAGAATAAAATTGGTGTGTTTACACAAGAACAATGACAGCTGAGTCTCCGCCCACTCTCCCCCATGTGCTTGTATAAAGCTGGCCATTCATTATGCAATCTGATTGTACAGTCTCTATACAATTTCCTTTAGATTTACCAAAAATTTGGAATAGGAGAACCTACCTGAACAATCCATTCAAATTGTATCAAATCAGACAGGCCCTTGCACTACATAGTTTATAATAGAACTAAAGGCGATTTTACAGTGTATGGCCACCGTAGAGGAAAAAGTAAGAAACTGGGTGGAAAAAAAAAAGTATAGTGATGGTATAGTAATGAGGGGCATGTGGTCCAGAGAGGTAAAACATGCCCTATTCCGTGATGCAGTAAGGCAGGGCATGATGAGATATGAAGTTTCCTGAATGGTCATGATATTACAGGAAGTAATGGGCTCGGAAATTTTGAACAGTGAGGTACAGATTCAAAGCTGGCATGGACTAGGTAAGTGAAAGACAAGCTCATCGGGAAGGCTTGGGCAGAAAATACATTAGAAGAGGTGTCTATTTATTTTGAAATGTGAAATTCTATCTGAAAAGGTGAACTTAGCTTTAAAGTATCTATTTTCTGTGTAAAAAAAGCATATGTAATGAAAGAGTTTTTTTTCCAATGATTGCATTGAAATTAGGGTTTGGGGTGCACAATGGCTTAGTGGTCATTGGTTTGAATCCCAAACCATGACACTACCTGCACTGGGTTTGCACGTTCTCCCTTGCGTAGATGTCCTCCGCATACTCTCGTTTCCTTCCACTCTCCAAAGCACAGTGCAGCATAGTGGCTAAATAATTAGCATTTCCACCTGGCAGTACTAGGGTCTTTTGTTCGAACCCCAACCATGGCACCACCTGCCTGGAGTTTGCATGTTCTCTCCATGTCTAAATTGTGTGTGTGTGTGTGTGTGTAAAGTGCTGCGTAAATTGATGGCGCTATAAGAGTACCTGAAATAAGAAGATATACTAGTAGGGTAATTAGCTCCTGTTAAAAATAGTATGTACATGTATAGTATGCACGTGACATAGGGACCTTAGATTGTAAACTCCTTGAGGGCAGGGACAATATTAGGCCTCATGCACAAAGGGGGTTTTTGCAGTCACTTTTAGGGGCATCAGGCGTTTTTTTTTTACTGCTTCCAAATGACCCTCTAGACTTTTAGAAGCTTTTATCAGCAGTAGCGTTTATCACCAGGAAAAAAACCCAGGGCCAATGCATCCAGAAGCAGCAGCATTTTGGCAGAAAAAATGCTTGACGGAGCTAATGAATTATCAATCTGACCAATGAAATGAATTAACACCTAAGCGATTGATGCTTGTAAATGCGCCTGAACGCTTGTAAAAGTGTTATATACTTTTACAAGTGTCTGGCGTTTTATTTGCAAAAACACTGCTGCCAGGAGGACAGCTTCTAGGAGAGTTTTTTTATGTTCTGTGTGCAAGAGGCCTAATGCAGGCCATAGATGGGTCGAAAATCGGCCGATTTTTCGGCCGAAAATAAAATCGGCCGATTTTCGGATCGTTAGTGGGCGATTTGGTCGGCTGTTTTTCGGTATTTTGGCCGGGTTTTTTTTCGCTAAAGTTGGAAAAAAATCGGCCGATTTTGCCGATCGGCCGATTTTCGCGGCAATTAGTGGGCAAATCGGACGATTTTTTACCGATAGAAAATCTGCGCATGAGCAGTGACCTGCAAGAGGAAGTCAAAAAGAAGAAAAAGAAGAAGAGGAAGAGGATGAAGAAGAAGAAGAGGAAGAAGAAGAGGATGAGGATGAAGAAGAAGAGGATGAGGATGAAGAAGAAGAGGATGAGGATGAAGAAGAAGAAGAAGAAGAAGAGGATGAGGATGAAGAAGAAGAAGAGGATGAGGATGAAGAAGAAGAGGACGAGGATGCGGAAGAAGAGGATGAGGATGAGGAAGAAGAAGAGGATGAGGATGAAGAAGAAGAGGATGAAGAAGAAGAAGAAGAAGAGGATGAGTATGAAGAAGAAGAAGAGGATGAGGATGAAGAAGAAGAGGATGAGGATGATGATGATGAAGAAGAGGATGAGGATGATGATGAAGAAGATGAGGATGATGATGTTGAAGAAGAAGAGGATGAGGAAGAAGAAGAGGATGAGGATGATGAAGAAGAAGAGGATGAGGATGAAGAAGAAGAGGATGAAGAAGAAGAGGATGAGGATGAAGAAGAAGAAGAGGATGAGGATGAAAAAGAAGAAGAGGAAGAGGATGATGATGATGAAGAAGAAGAAGAGGATGATGATGAAGAAGAAGAAGAGGAAGAGGATGATGATGAAGAAGAAGAGGAAGAGGATGATGAAGAAGAAGAAGAAGAAGAGGATGAGGAAGAAGAGGATGAGGATAAGGAAGAAGAAGAGGATGAGGATGAAGAAGAAGAGGATGATGAAGAAGAAGAAGATGAGGATGATGATGAAGAAGAAGAAGAGGATGAAGAAGAAGAGGATGAAGAAGAAGAAGTAGGATGAAAATAAGAGGAATTCCAGTCCAGCAAAAAGTGTCTCTGCAGAGAGCTCCGCTATTTCTTTGACAGTTCTCTGACAGTTCCTTGACATTTACAGCGGTTGCAACATTGTATCTATTTGTTTCCGAATAAAAACATCTGTATCCTAAATGGAAACAAATAGATACATTGTTGCAACCTCTATAAATGTCAAGGAACTGTCAGAGAACTGTCAAAGAAATAGCAGAGCTCTCTGCAGGGACACTTTTTGCCGGCTCTAGACGGGATGAAAATCGGCCGATTTTTTTTACCATTGATGGTAACGTCGGCCACTTGAACGACCGATTTTTCGTTTTTTAAAAGAAAAATCTGCCATTTTTCTCCCCATCTATGGCCTGCATTAGTGTACAATATGTGAAGCACCGAATGGTCAGCACTATATAATAACCTGTAATAATGATGCCTGTGAGACTCTTGCTCGTGGCACAGTAATTAAACCTCACCTCCAGGAATTACATTTTTTGCATAATTACATTGGGCCAGCTTGGCTCAATGTAAGTATGCATATCTGAAGGCTCCCCACCAGTACAACACAATACTGCTGCAGGAGAGATTCCCCCTACAACACTAACTGTGTTGATGGGGGAATCAAGCTATTTTCTTTCCTTCCACCCATGGTGCCTTAGTCAGAATCCATAAATATTAGTTTTAGCTAAAAATATTTTTTAGTAAAAACAACATTTCCAATAAAAATGCCAGAAGCTAAATAGCAGCAACCCATAGCAGTCAGTATTTACTTTACCAGATCAGTACAGTTTCTCATTGATTGATATGGGTACTGAGTAGCACGTAAATTTGTATTTTATTACTAACCTTGGAAAACCACAACATATGTCAATAATGTGTTGCTCCAAAGTTACAGATGTGGATATTTAAAACTCTGTTGGGAAATCTCCATTTCTCATTGCAGAATACTCCCTCTCTCTTTTTTTTCAAATTCACAAACTGTTGGATTACTGTAGGCAACACTAAAGAATGATTCCCTTCTATTCTAAATTCCTCTTGGCTAACACGTTTACAGATATACCAAATATAGACCTGAATGTATAGATTTTGAAAGCTTCCTGTGCAGTTTAACTATTACTTAAAGTACACTGTAATCTAAAGGTTTGACATTTTCTTGGCTGAACAAACTTTCCAAAGACTTGGTGACTCATGAAGCAGTACACTTTTTCCAAAACTGAATACTGGGCAAACAGTCTGGATTATAACACAATCAGCCTAGATGTATAAAACAGAAGATCGTGTAACTAAAATGTCAAATGCATGTTGCATGCAGGCACTTTACACAAGAGAATACAGGGTGCGAAGGGGGAAAATTTCTGAAAATTAAAATAGGAAGCTGGGCACTAATGCGTGTTCTTTGCTAATCACTGATCTTATATTGCATCAAATCTAATATGTATTTTGTACCAGTGGTAAAACAATAGAGTTTGCAGAGGGCATAGCAGAGCTAGATATGGCCTAAAATATAAAGTTTGCTGCTCAACAGAATGGGAGTGTGAGAGCAGGGTGTTGATAAGTGGGTTATAATGCAGTGGGAGTTCTATATATAAAAGCGGTATTCTACACCAAAATCTCATTCAGTTTTTTAATGTTTACCTTTGGGTAAACCTATACCTCATTCATATATACATGGGACAGGATGTTATTTAAATGAACACCTAATGAACCTGAACGCAGAAACATCCAATAACCCCCTGACATGTTTAGGTGTTAGTACAAATGTCTTCATTGGTGCATTTTTGTTATGATGTATCCTAACCAACATTATCACCAAGCAGGCTCAAAGATAGTAATCTCATAAAGGAGCATAAAGAAATGTAGGTACCATATTTTCTAGGACAACTATATAACAATCAATCCCCTACTTGGATCTTCAGCAAGACAGACTGGAAGAGGACACTTGTACTACAAAGACTGTGGATGTATACAGTATATATAATATTTTACTGGATAGGTACTTACTCATCCATGCTGGCCTTGGACTTCCCAGGGCTAAGTCTGAACCATCCTTCTTCCTGTAAATCTTTCTGAAGTCCATTTACATTGATCACTATCTAAAACAAAATAAAAATAAAAAACCAAATTACAAATGTTTGCATCTATTAGCCCTCATATGTTGAGAATAGAATATTTTACTCATGAAATACAACTTACAGTAGCTTATCTGTGTCTATGTTAAAGTTCATCTGCCAGAAATTGGCATGATAAGAACCTCATTTATTGGAGAATAATCCTAAAAAATGAAACTATATTTTGATAACCCTGATTATCTAACAAAATGCATTTGGATCCCAATGGAAATGTTTCTACTAACACCTGAACATAACATGAAATCTCCAACAGGGCTCCACATATTTGTTTTATGGAAAGATACAGATGTTGTCAGTCCAATCGGCACTAAGCAGCCCAGGTGTCTCTGTCTTCTGGCTTCCCCCCTGGCCACCCTGTAGATACCTCTCCTGGGTCTCCACCCAGCCGCCACTGTTGTCAACCTCAGTGGGCAGAGGGCAAGAGGTACAGAAGGTCTGCCCAGCTTTCTTGTTTAGTCTTTTTATTGGTTTTCAAATGAGTATATAACCATACATTTTCACATACATGTTCACAGCATGCCTGCTGTATAACAGAAAAGACATAGTAAATGTACAAGTCTACCAATATTTTCATGTTAACAAGCAAGTGACTGGTTGCTAGGACTCAGGGTGGTCCTAGTATCAATCACCCGCTTATTAAGATGAAAAGTTGGGCAGCTCTCAACCTCTGTCCAGACCTTCTGAGCCCCCTGCCCTCTGCCCTGCTGTGTAAGGTAGAACTGTGAAGAGGGGCTGTGATGAGAAGGGGGACTGAGGATAATGATGTAAAGGGGGGACTGCAATGTAAAGGGAGGTTGGACTGTTATGTGAAGGGGAGACTTGATGTAAAACGTGGCTGTTATGTAAAATAGGAAATTGGCTGTGATGTAAAGGGGGGCTGTCATGTAAAGGGAGGGACTGAGGACACTGATGTAAAAGGGTGAGTTAGATGTGAAGAGGTAAAGAGGAGGGGCTTTGATATAAAGGGGGGGGGGCTGTAATGTGAAGGGGGACTGAGGACACTGATGTAAGAAGGGGGAACTGTGATCTCAAAGGGGGGCTGAGGACTCTGATGTAAGCAGGGGGACTGTGATGTGAAGGGGAACTAAGGACAATGATGTAAGAAGCTGACTGTCATGTAAAGGAGAGAGGGTGCTGGGATATAAAGGATCTAAGTGATTGCACAAGCATGAGATATGGACCCCTGATGGAAGTAAATTTTACTGACTAGACCTCCATGAGTCTGATACTCCTGGTCTATTCCATCCCTGCTATTTACCACTGGAAAATTTTTCACTCCATCAATCTGAAACCCAGTCCTGCTTTACGTGATTTCTCCAAAGTTTATTAGCAAAACAATAAGACCATGGCACATTTATTTATTTTATCATTTTAATCATGTCTTAAACTTCTGCAGCTCATCTGTTTTTTTTATCTATCTATATTTAATCTTTGTTTTGGAATAAACATATTTTACATAAGAAAGGGTTCACGAGCACTGTGGGTTATCAAACAAGATAGCACAGCACTGTAGTTTTGGTTATGGCTGTTTGTCTGAAACCTTGGACATGGTCAAAGAGGAGTCACTGTTCCAATGCTTGAGTTGTGTGAACAGCAAGCTTTTTTCAGCAGAGCTGGATTTAAGAGCAATTAGAAAGAACAGAATAAAGCTGAAATCCAGGCAAATATAAAAGGTACACAATAATGTCTCCCTGCAATCATTATTAAATCCATAAATACATTTTTAATGCAAACAGTGTAAGTGCATGAATTTGGTATCATCCTCTTGCAGTTTTCTTAGCACAGTCTGTACAGAAGAGCTCAAAAATGGAAAGGGAGAAACAGCACAAGGGGCCAATAAGGGTTGCTACCATGCAAGATGCATACTGCGTGGAAGAAAGAGCATAATGACAGAGGGATGAGCTCATCAGTGTGCTGCTTATCCTTTTATAGTCAAGTCAAATGGTGGGGGTGGGAAAAGGACCTGTAAGTGAAAGTGAAATTGCAGCAGAGGAAGATCAAGTCTCCTCCACTGCTAGACAGAGGTGTTTTTGTGAGCAGAGCTGTTTAAATCTCAAGACTGACAGACTTTGGCAAACAAAACAGTTCTCAAATACACTATATTGCCAAAAGTATCGGGACACCCCTTCAAATCATTGGATTCAGGAATTTCAATCACCTCCATGGCCACAGGTGTATAAAATCAAGCACCTAGGCATGCAGACTGCTTCTACAGACATTTGTGAAAGAATGGGTCACTCTCAGGAGCTCAGTGAATTCAAGCGTGGTACAATGATAGGTTGCCACCTGTACAATAAGTCCATCCATGAAATTTCCTTGCTACTCAATATTCCCCAGTCAACTGTTAGTGGTATTATAATAAAGTGGAAGCAACTGGGAACAATAGTAACTCAGCCACGAAGTGGTAGGCCAAGTAAAATGACAGAACAGGGTCAATGCATACTGAAACGCACAGTGCGCAGCAGTCACTAACTGTTTGCAGAGTCATTAGCTAAAGACCTCCAAACTTCATGTGGCCTTCAGATTAGCACAACAACAGTGCGCAGAGAGCTTCATGGAATGGGTTTCCATGGCCAAGAAGATGCATCCAAGCCTTAAATGACCAAGTGCAATGCAACGTTTGCTCGGATGCCGTGGCGTAAAGCATGCCAACACTGGACTCTAGAGCAGTGGAGACATGTTCTCTGGAGTAATGAATCACACTTCTCTGTCTGGCAATCCGATGGACGTGTCTAGGTTTGGCGATTGCCAGGAGAAAGGTACTTGCCTGACTGCAATGTGCCAAGTGTAAAGTTTGGTGGAGAGGGGGATTACGGTGTGGGTTGTTTTTCAGATGTTGGGCTTGGCCCCTTAATTCCAATTAAGGGAACTCTTAAGGCATCAGCATAACAAGACATTTTGGACAATTTCATGCTCCCAACTTTGTGGGAACAGTTTGGGGATGGCCCCTTCCTGTTCCAGCAGGACTGCGCACCAGTGCACAAAGCAAGGTCCATAAAGATATGGATGAGCGAGTTTGGGGTGGAGGAACTTGGCTGGCTTGCATAGAGTCCTGACCTCAACCTGATAGAACACCTTTGGGATAAATTAGAGCGGAGACTTCGAGCCAGGCCTTCTCCTCTGACATCAGTGCCTGACCTCACAAATGCACTTCTGGAAGAATGGTCAAACATTCCCACAGACATACTCCTAAACCTTGTGGACAGCTTTCCCAGAAGAGTTGAAGCTGTTATAGCTGCAAAGGGTGGGCCAACTCAATATTGAACACTACAGACTAAGACTGGGAGGCCATTAAAGTTTGTGTGCGTGTAAAGGGAAGGCGTCCCAATACTTTTGGCAACATAGTGTATGTATTTAGCTTTAAGTAATAATATGTTCATTTTAAAACTCAGTTTATTACAAGTCTAAAGGTGTGGGCATGAAAGAAAGAAATGCTGTGTATTGATGCAAAGCCAATTTAGTTTTATACTGTACAATGCACCAACACAGAAGAAAGAAGAATGAGAGAAAGAAAATAGAAACATTGCTGAATATAGATACAAGCCAAAAATAGCAGCTAATTTTCTTGAGCTAGAACAGCAATATGAAGCAACTAACTCCCTGCTGGTTATGCACAAAAGCAGGAACATGACATCATAAAACTCACTGGCTGACAAAACACCAATCTGTAATCATTTTTAATTTCAAGTGGCACCATCCTGTAAGCAGCTTATTTTTTGGTTCACGTGAAATAGCTTTAAACAGCATCTTTACATCACCAACCATGAGAATTATAGATTCAGGCCTTGTAATAATCACTCTTCTAGGTATGGACTATCAGCATTTCAGATCTCAGCATTTGTGTTCCTAATTTCATATTAAAATAAATTCCCGGGGCAACTGGGTTGATGAGGGGTCGTTTGTCCATTGTCTATGCTTCCCTTGTCGATCCTCTCACTAAATTATCCTATATGACTCAATGGGAAAGGGACTTGAATAGCTCCTTAGATCTGAAAACTTGGCAGACTGCGGCCCATTCTCTATCAAAGATATCGATTAATACTGCTCTTATTGAATCCAATTACAAAACGCTACTTGGTACTTGGTTCCTACGTGCATCGCTAAAATATGTCCTTCAGTATCACCCAATTACTTCCGGCACTGCAGACAAGAGGGAACTATGTTTCATATTTGGTGGAAATGTCCAGTAGTGAATAGATTTTGGATCCGAATGTTAAATTTTATCTACTCGGTTACGGGAATTAATGTTACCTGCTACCGTTCCCAAAAAATCGACAAAACTAATTCATTACCTCTTACTGGCGGCACGTATTACCATAGCTAGAAGTTGGGGACAATCATTGATTCCGCTAGATGGGGTTAAACAAAAACTTAATTGGATAATGGTAAATGATAAGTTAACTAGCATTGTCAATAATGATGAATCTAGATTTGAGGGAACGTGGGGACCATGGATCAGATATATCTCCATTGCTTAATAACGCCGCAGCTGACTCTTTCTCATTTTCTCCCTCCCCCCCCCCTTTTTTTTTTTTCTTTTTCTTTTCTTCTCTCCTCCTTGTCTTATCCTAGATCTTTTCTTTCGATCTCCCTATTCTTAACTTTTTTTCTTTTGAATTGGGGTTTTATATTGGTGGTTAATTTCTCTGGCGATGCCCTTGTCCATCGTCTGTTGGAACGTTTGCTACCTGGTGAGCATGCTGGTTTTTATATATATGCTGATATGTTCTATGACTTTGTTTATGCTCACCATTTCGCCATATGGGAGGAAATGTTATTGTTCCTATGCATACCACTGTACACCAATTCTCAATAAAAATATTGAAGTATAAAATAAATTCCCACAACCTGCTTGTACTTGGATATGTAGGTTTTCACACGTGTCTGTTTTTTGTATAATTGTATAAATATAATTGTATAAATATGTCTGAATAATACCTGAAGTAGTGTCTGTACTGCCTGTATCAATCATTAGGACCCACTGGGGGTTATTTACTAAAGCTGGAGAGCTGGAAGTTGGAAATCACTGAAGTAGACACTGCTACTCCAGTGATCGCCACGTGCTCCTATGCCAGGTGGCTACTGTGCTGCATTCTGAACACAGCATGTTGCCCGCTCAGTACAAGAGCCATTCAGAAAATCTTTTGCATGCTCTGAATGAATGCAAAGCATTCTCTGATTGGACAAAGTGCAGAGGCAGGGTGGTGTTCTCATGTTCTCCACCTCATCCAGTCAGGGAACACATTGCATTCATTCAAAAAATGCAAAGTGGCTGACCTCCTGTGTTCAGAATTCAGTGGACCAGCCACTCAGCACAGGACCCGGAAGCAAGTGGAGATCTCTAAAATAGTGGTGTCCACGGCTGTGATTTCTAGCTTCCAGGGGGATTGGCCAGTTAGGGTCATCTTTAAAAAAAGATAGAACAGGGGGTAGAAAGAACACCCCTGATCTAACAAGGCAAGACTCCAAGTTGAACAGGAACAAGTAATAATTATACATCCCAGAAATCATGATACTCCATGTCACAGGAGTTCTAAGAAACCACTGAGTGGTGCAGACCACCATACTCCCACAGCTTGCACCTAAAATATTACTTTTAGGAGGACCGACCCGAGGGACTCACAGATTGTATTACCATATTAAACATCAGGCAAGAAAAAAGGACATTACCTTTCCCAGGAAATCGTTTTTACTGACCAAATCCCAGTCCCACACTTCTATTGTTAACTTCTCATTAAAAGATTCATCCAATTCAAATTCAAAAGTCTCATTCCACCGTGGATAACATGATTTTTTCACAACCTGTGAAGTAAAACTTTGATAAATAGTGAACACATACTGAAAGTGGACAACTGCAGGCTAATTCAGTACTCCACTGGAAAAAACAAGGATGATGTTCAAAATTCAGTAATTCATGGTAAATGATGGTCATCTAGAAGCCTAGGCTGACATAGATTATATTGTGTGTATTCATGTTGCACAGCAGTTATTCTTGTTTAATATGAATTTTTTGGTGAAAATATTCTATTTACATTCATTAGATGACAAAAAATATCTGTGATTCTGCCAGAAATTCAGTGAATTCATATGCTTTCTACAGTGTTATCTCATGCGGTATTATCAGCCTTTCTCAGTTTACCTCAGTGGACTACAAAACTAGGTTAACAATCCCCTATGTTATGGAGATAAAAAAAGTGGGATGTGTTTTGTAATCTTTACACCCTTCCTGTCCTACAGTGACAACACTGGCATAAATATGATAGATTAGGGAGATACTATCACCCTAGACCAAGAAATGTGGTGGGATCCCCAGCTGAAAATAAAGGGAAAGAAAGCTTGTGAAAAGAGACTATGTAGTCACCACGTCTATTAAATTGTAAACTAGGATAAATTACATTTTTTTTCTTGGGTTTAGACCAGGGGTGGACTGACCATTTGGAAACGCGGGCACTGCCCGAGGGCCTGGGGTCGGTAGGGGGCCCCATGAGATGCCCCTGGTACCTTTTTCAAAGGCTTTTTTGAGTTTGGGCAAGGACACAGGGGCCCCATGATCCCCTATTGCCCGGGTGCACCATGAGTTGTCAGTCCGCCCCTGGTTTAGACATACCTTACATTTTCACCTTCTCTCTGCTGCTACACTGAAGGCTGCACCAAAGAAAATGGTTGCAAATGCAAGTGGATTTTTGAATTGACTTTGGTATTTTATTTGAGCTTAAAATAACATGGAACACAGGCAGACATACGTCAAGTTAAACAATTATGTAAACTGCTCTCTGAGCTTCCTGATGATTCACTATTATTATAATAAATGCTGCCCACAATGATGATCATTATTTACTGAGAGCTTTAATCAATATTATATTCATGGTATAAAAAATATATATGTAAGATCAATAATAACCAAGCAATTTTAGTAATAACTGTCTCTGACTTTTACTTTCTGTAATCAACAGAAGGCACATTGTATACTAATTTCATGGGCAGAAATAAACTGAGGAATAATAAGAAAGCCATACAAAGCACTTACTGAGCTCTCTTGAATTTTGCCATTGTACTGCACTCTGACAAATGGGTCTGATGCTCCGTTCCGGTCCTTTCTTGCCAAGTCCCTGAAAGGTAAAATGTAAACTGAGAGATAAAGCTCACTCTGGGATTAGTTGATTTTATGAAGGAATGTTAAACAGAGTCTGCAAGACACTTGGCTTTCTAGCTCTAGGATCACTGCCAAAGAAACAGCAAAAACTTTATTAGTGGATATATAATAGCAAAGATAGGGCTCTATAAAGAGGGCAAGTAATGGTTCTAGAAGTAATCCAACAAATTTAAGCACCAGCTACAATAATCTGAATGTGTAAAGATTAATAGCAGATATAACAACACCTTTCCAGTTTTATAAAGGTGCTTACCAATGTTAAAGTGAAACTTTATCCATAACACCTTGATACAAAATAATGTTCTTTAGCAAGGAACATAGATTCTCCATTAATAATTATGCTACCAAAATTAGCTGTAAATTGCCTTCAGTATTGCTCTTGTTTCTTCTTGCTGGAGGCTGCCATTTTGCTGAAGCCCAGAGCCCCTGAGCAGCATGAAATCTTTAGGCTGTCAGCAGATCGGCCTCCACATTTTTGGCACAAAATAGAGAGCAACTGAGCATGTGCAGAGGAGGGTGAGACAGTGGGATTGATTTACTAAAGGTAAATATACTGTGTACTGCAAGTGCACCTGCTTTAGATCTGAGAGGAAGCTCTGAAATGAGGCGAAGCTCTGGTGATTTCTTTCATCCAATCATGTGCAAACAAAAATGCTGTTTATTTTATTTTCCTTGCATGTTCCCCTCAGATTTAGAGCAACTGCACTGTCAGTGCACTTCCAAGTGCAATTGGAGGGCACTTGCAGTGCACAGCCTATTTGCCTTTTGTAAATCAACCCCACCTGTATTACTGGAGTTTAAATAGTATAGACACTTATTTTATTGTTTTACAAAGCTATACCTACAAAAGGGGCCAATCTGAAGTGATCTAGCAGGACTTTATGTTCTGACTACATTCATACATACAGTGTACATTCACCTTATTTGGGTATGGTCAAGAAACTTAAATTATATTTCCATTTTTTTGCAGCCAAATTGGGATAACAACTACTATTTGTTACATAACCCAATTCACATAGCATGACTAAAACAATATTTAAAAATTGCAGCTTACTTCTTTTAGGTGTTCTTTTCTAGACCCTCCAGCAAGGAAAAATCCTAGGTACTTCATTTTGTTTAACCATTTCCATAGCGGGCACTTTTACCCCCTTCGTGCCCAGGCCATTTTTCAGGTCTCAGCGCTGTCACACTTTGAATGACAATTGCGCAGTCATACAACATTGTACCCAAACTAAAATTTTATTATTTTCTTCACACAACTAGAGCTTTCTTTTGGTGGTATTTAATCACCACTGGGGTTTTTATTTTTTGCTAAATTAACAAAAAAGAACTGAAAATTTTGAAATAAAAACACGTTTTTCTTTGTTTCTGTTATAAGAGTTTGCAAATAAATAATTGTTCTTCATAAATTTAGGCCGATATGTATTCTGCTACATGTCTTTGGTGAAAATAACCCAAATTAGGATGTATTTTTTAGTTTGTAGGAAAGTTATAGAGTTCACAAACTATAGGATATATCTGAATATTGATCAATCCTGAAGTACTGACAGCCAATCTAATTTCTTGAGGTTCAAGAATGTCAGAACAGTACAGATATCCTTCAAATTACCACTTTTTGCAAAGTAGACAGTCCGACGTACTTCATAAGAGGCATTGCAAGTTTTTTGAAGTTGTATTTTTTTTGTCAGAATTTTTCAGAAAATGAAAAAATTAAAAAAATGTTCACAATTTTTTTTTTTTACATACTGTCACCAGTGCAGTACAGCGTCATCATATAACTGGCATGGCGGTGATCAGGGACACTGACTGGCGACAGTATGAAAAAAATTTTTTTTTAATTTTTTTTATTATTTTTAATTTTTTATTACATTTTTTTTCTTTTTTTTTAAGATTTTTTTTCATATTTCACTATGACCAAAGTAGTACAATGTTACCATAGTAACATTGCACTACTTTGGGGAAGTGATCAGTATTTGTTTTTTACACAATTTGCTTATAGCAAATAATTACTTTGCTATAAGCAAGCATTTACCTGAATGACATTGATTCATTCAGGGTTTTTTTTTGTGCTTAGCTGTGATTTGGCCACGGCTAATCACATGACACCGCTGGGCTGTGATTGGCCCAGCTTGTGCATGTGATCGCTGTGACCACTCACAGCTAGGCACACTAGTATATAATGGATGGCATGAATGAAGCCATCCATTGTATACAACTGTCATGTGACCTGCTGTGATTGGTCAGATCACACGGTACGAGGTACACGGCCGGTGACAGATCGCGGCTCTGCAGGCGCGCAAACTGCCATATGGCGTCCACCCAGAACACTGAGGAATTTTGCCGGCCGCCATCTGGCCATAGGCTGGGCGGGTAAAGGTTAAGGAGCTGGACAGCTGTGTTTGCCATAATTAACCATGCCTGCCATGCAGGCAGATCTTCATAATCAATTGTAACTAGATTTGAACACTGTCTGTCCTAAAGAGTGAAAGAATAGGTTCACCTTTCGTAACATGTTACATGTTACACACATATTCAGGGTATAACATGTAACATGTTATGAAAGGAATTCCCCCCCACTCCCCTGTTTTGACAGCTAGTAGGCAATCTTCTGCCCTTGCTAGCTGTTACAATTTAAAATAACATGGCCATGTGGGGCTCCGCCTGCTCACTCATTCATAGTATTCTGTGAATGGGAAAATTACAAGTTCCAACATCCTTTGCAGCTGTCAGCTGTGGTAGTTCACTGATTCTTCCTGTCAGAGTGTATCTGCTTGCCCGTACAAAGTACAAGCACACAGATACACTGACAGGTCTGCAGGAGTCCTGCATGGCACTAGCAAATTGCTGATTGCTGGTGCAATGCTTTCCAGGCTCCCAAAACAAAAAATAGTAAATGCACATTTTTTTACCAGCAAAAATAAGTGCATTTATTATTTTTAGTTAAACGGTGAACCTATCCTTTAACCACTTCAAGTCCGGACACTTTTACCCCTTCCTGTCTAGGTCAATTTTCAGCTTTCAGTGCTATCACACATTTGAATGACAATTGCGCGGTCATGCAACTCTGTACCCATATGAATTTTTTAGCATTTTTTTGAGACAGATAAAGCTTTATTTTGGTGGTATTTATTCACCAATGGGATTTTTTTTTTTGCTATGTAAATGAAAAAGTCCAAAAATTTTGAAAAAAAGTGATTTTCTTATAAAATTTTGCAAATAAATAATATTTCATCATAAATCTAAAAATTTATTTTATTATCTTTTTAGTAAAAAAAAAATAACCCAAATTAGTTTATAACCAAAAATTATAATTGTTAAACTTTTTTTTCACATTTTTATTTTATTTTTTTATATTATTATTTTTTTTACATACTGTCACCCTAGCAGTACAGTGTCACCAGTACAGTGACACTGTACTACTTGTGGGGGGTGATGAAGATTTTTTTTTTTTTTTTTACACTGATTGCTTTTACACCCATAAAGGCTGTAAAAGCAATCATTTCTCCTTCTCTCTGGCTGCATTCTTGCAGCCATTGAGAACTACTGTGTGAGCTGTGATTGGTCACAGCTTGTCACATGGTACAAAGCTGTTGTGAATAGCCTTGTACCATGTGACCTCTGTGATCATTCACAGATTTCACACGTAGTATGCAATGATGTCACAAGTGACATCTTGCTTACTACTCTGCATGTGATCACTGATTGGCGAATCAGTGATCACATGATCGGGACCTCTCAGAGGTCCCGTCCGACGATTGGTGTTCCAATGTGTCCTGGGAGGTCCCAGGGAGTGCGCACAATCAGGGGCAGGGAGGCCATTTATAAACAGCCACCCGCCCCTGCACTGCCACCGTCCGGCCGTTTATATACAACGACTGGATGGGAAGTGGTTGAAGATATATGTTATATGATATATCAGTATGTTACTGAAGACAGACTTGGGACAGGCTCACTCTAAACCCTTGCAGTCAGCCATGTCACCTCCTCTTGGGAAACATCTAAAAGGTAAACAAAAAATTTTAAAACATTTAGGCATGTTGGGTAAATGGGAACACATAACAAACATACTGTCTATTGGGGTTTTCTCACATTTGACAAAGTAGAAATACGTTTTAAGTATGTGAGCGCTGGCCAACAGCTCCTCAACACACAATGACTGAAATGATTGGCCTGGATAGACCCCCCCCCTTTCCTATTGTAAACCTTGCAGGTTAACCCAATGCGAGCAAGTATATTACTACAATGATCCTTTGTACCTTAAAGTGTTTCTAAAGACTGAAGGTTTTCTACCTTACTGCATTCTATGCATGAAGGTAAAAACCCTCATTGTGCAACTCCCCCCTTAGCCCCCCCCCCCTTGTACTTACCTGAGCCTATCCCACTCCAGCGATGTGCACAAGAGCATTGGCTCTCCCAGGTCTCTCCCTCCTCATTGGCCCAGACAATCACAACACAACCTGTGAGGAGGGAAATGGGGACAGGGCCAAGCCGCACTCTGTGTATCTTATGCACACACAGAGCAGCTTGCAGGAAAGGACCGAGAAGGATCAGTGCTGCTCTGTGCAAAACCATTACACAGAACAGGTATGGCATGTTTTTTTTTTTTTTTTTGTAATTTGTACCTTTACAATAACTTCAGGTGCATCTTATCACAGGAAGATATTTTCACACATGTTGAAAAAAATCTGTGACTAAACACAAATCATTTATTTCACTTCACAGGAAAATATATATTAGATGCCTGTTGATTTCAGTAGGTTCACACAACAATCAGAATGGCTTTGGGATACCACAGATTGTACCATACATCACCAGCCTACCTTGGTTTAGAATACTGAGCATGTTGAAAAGTTTCAAGAGATAGCTTCCTGTTCCTGTGCACTGCAGAGATACATATCAATGCCGAAGAGTATAGACTAGTACAGTGGTCGGCAAGCCGCGGCTCGCGAGCCACATGCGGCTCTTTACCCAGTCTAATGCGGCTCTTCTGTGTGCCGGGCGCCTGCTCCCCTCCCTCCTCTCGGTCGGCCGCTCCCCTGCCTCCTCTCGGTTGGCAGCCCCAAAAGTCCGCGCGGACCTTTTAATCCGGCCTGCGCATGTGGCTGTCAGGATGTGTGTAGGCGGGGCAGCGTGCCGAACGTGAGGGGAGGGGAGCTAGGCTCCTCTCACAGTCCGCCCTGAAGACCCGAACGGCGCGGGAAGACAGCGAGAGGAACGCAAAAGGTAAGTGAATTGACACGGGGGACTTGGCTTACTAGAAGGGGGGGGGGGGGGGAATAGTACTGTGGGGGATGAAATACTATATGAGGGATGAAATACTATATGGGGGGATGAAATACTATATGAGGGATGAAATACTATATGAGGGATGAATTACTATATGAGGGATGAATTACTATATGAGGGATGAAATACTATATGGGGGGATGAAATACTATATGGGGGGATGAAATACTATATGAGGGATGAATTACTATATGAGGGATGAAATACTATATGGGGGGATGAAATACTATATGAGGGATGAAATACTATATGGGGGATGAATTACTATATGAGGGATGAATTACTTTATGAGGGATGAAATACTATATGGGGGGATGAAATACTATATGAGGGATGAAATACTATATGAGGGATGAAATACTATATGGGGGGATGAAATACTATATGAGGGATGAATTACTATATGAGGGATGAAATACTATATGGGGGGATGAAATACTATATGAGGGATGAAATACTATATGGGGGGATGAAATACTATATGAGGGATGAAATACTATATGGGGGGATGAAATACTATATGAGGGATGAAATACTATATGAGGGATGAATTACTATATGGGGGATGAAATACTATATGAGGGATGAATTACTATATGAGGGATGAAATACTATATGGGGGATGAAATACTATATGGGGGATGAAATACTATACGGGGGATGAAATACTATACGAGGGATGAAATACTATACGGGGGATGAATTGCTATGGGGGATGAATTACTATATGGGGGATGAATTACTATGGGGGATGAATTACTATATGGGGGATGAATTACTATGGGGGATGAATTACTATGGGGGATGAATTACACTATGGGGGATGAATTACACTACGGGGGATGAATTACTATATGGGGGATGAATTACTATGGGGGATGAATTACTATATGGGAGATGTATTTTCAGTTTTAAAAATGTGGCTCTCAAAATAAATTTCAATCATGGTTTTGGCGAGATTTGGCTCAGTTGAAAAAAAAGGTTGCCCACCACTGGACTAGTAGGACACAAGCACATCTGCAAAAGATTTTTTGATGTTTGGATGTCTGCCTAGTGTCCAACCAATAACAAATGTTTTTGCCCATATTAAAATTTTTTGTTATACATTGACACTGCATAGAATAATATTTTAGTGTTGTCTATTGGTCTAGTGCTATAGGCTCATCAATGAAGCTTTTTAGTCAATAACATGTAATATCAAATAAAACAAATGTCTAACAGTTGACACATGAAAAGTATTTTATTACTACAAAATAAATACTGCCAAAATATAATTAAACGGAAAAGCAGAAGCAATAACATGTCAAATGTATAACTTTTAAGAAAATTAACATTAATATTCACCTGAGAATCAAAAGTCTACACTTACTTTGTTGTTTTCAGTGGCATTTAGTCTAAGGTAACCCCTTCACTGAGCTGCTTTGATGAATTAAATGTTCCCTTGATGGTACTTAATAAAATGACATAATCGTATTTTCTAGGTCACCAGAATAAAAAAAAAACTCAATACAAATGACCGGAATCAGGAATTATATTCTCTAAAAACCCATAAGAAGATGAAATGAAGGGTATACAGAATATTGCAGATGACACACGTTGAATGAATATTTAAATATAAATATATTTATTTTTTGTGCTAACAAATGATAAGCAATGACCCTGAATGGCAAGCAAACAAGGATGCCATTCAATACAGGGAAAGCCCACCTGCTCCTCTTACGGATTTCACTCTATTAGGAACACAGTCTTAGATTCTATAGCCTAAGCTCCTGATGGAGTGAAACATGTAGAAGGAGCAGTTAGTCTTGTATTGGATAACATTAATAAACATAGTAGGACTTTTGGAAGTTGAATTGCTCCATCCTGGTCTGTTTGCCACTGATGTTATCAGATCACGGACCATTCTGGAGCCTGCATCCTTCAGTCAATGGAGCAGTGAGGGGAGGCTTGTAGAAGAGTGGTTGAGATGATTTACAATAACCTCGCAACCTGGTGCATTGAAGCATTGTGTTAATCAATAATGTACATGCAGCATTTTGGCAACACAGCACTCTGCAATGCAATTAAGGAAACAGAATTTTTGCTTGTAGGACTGGATAATTGAAGCGAATACAACTTTATGTCATTCACTAAGCAGTGAAAATTCCCTCTGCAAAGAGAAAATATGTTTTGGAAAGAAAATAAAAGGGAAAATGTGATTATCTAAAATCATTTTCTCCAGTAGCTCATTGTGGGACACATTCTTTGACCTCTGAGTATATGCTCCTGTTAGGCGGTTGAACACTAAGAAAACTATAAAGGCACAGCCCTGCCTAGTGGCTTTACCCCTGCACATACTAAGGCTTCATGCACACTAGTGTATTTTATAACCTCTAGAAAAAAGTGCCGGGTAAAAAAAAGCTACTAGCGTTTTTGTGCCAGCTTCTAGTAGCGTTTAGTACCATTTTTAGGAGCATTTGGGAGCGTTTTTTCTGCCGGTAAAATGCTCCCAAAAACTCTACAAAAACAATTTTTTTTTCTGCTCCTAAATGCTGAAACTTGAAAAATGATTCTAGCCTAAGATAGTGTGCATGGACACATAGAATAACACTGTTAGCTTTTTGGAGCAGAAAAACAATTGCTCATAATAGCATGTTGCCTAAATAGGAGCAGGAATAGCAAGCAGGAAATAAACAGCAAGTGAGTTTTTAAGGACACTTCCAGTGGCTTTTCTTCTTTTTAAGCTCCTTTTTTGCCCATTTTTAATAAAAGAAAGCTCAAACAAAGTTCCAGTGGTTCAACAGGGGGCCCTGAAACACAGAAAGTACTAGGTTTAGTTACCTGTGTTTATTGAAGGACACAGTAGAGCTCTTGAATCTCTTGCCATTGGGTTATAGCACCAAACTCAGGAGCAGGACACTAGGCAAGCAAACAAAAGCCTAGGAACAGCCCCCGACAGTGGCCACACCCGCATTTGTTAGAGGCAACTCAGTTAGACACAAGCAGTACATAAAGAACAACAGAGGAGGGTACTGTGTCCTTCAGTGAACAGAGAGAAAGAATTTATGGTGAGTACTAAAATTCCATTTTCTCTTTCTCTTCATTGAAGGACACAGCAGAGATCTTGAATCTCTAACCATTGGGATGTCCCAAAGCAGTGTCTACTGAGGGTGGGAAAACTAAACAACTCTCCTTAGGCAGGAACAGTACAATATCATCTGAAGATACACAAGCTGTAAATGGAATACAGAGAAAGATGTCGCCTAACTGAGTACATGCAAGGGCCAAATTTACCCAGATAAATGGCCTTAGTGGCCTGGAGGCCTCTTCTAGGGAGCTTGGAAAGAGTCAGTCTTCCAATGAAAACAGAGTCTGTGAGGGAACCCTGCCCATCATAAAGTACATCTAGACCAGGGGTGGGCAAACTTTTTGACTTGAGGGCCGCAATGGGTTCATATATTGGACCCGGGGGCCGGACCAAGAGTAGATGAATGATGTGTATGTGTCATCCATAGTAAGTATAGTAATATTCCCCCATAGTAAGCATAGTAATTAATCCCCCATATAGTAATTCATCCCCCATAGTAATTCATCCCCCATATAGTAATTCATCCCCCATAGTAATTCATCCCCCATATAGTAATTCATCCCCCATATAGTAATTCATCCCCCATAGTAATTCATCCCCCATAGTAATTCATCCCCCATATAGTAATTCATCCCCCATATAGTAATTCATCCCCCATAGTAATTCATCCCCCATATAGTAATTCATCCCCCCTATAGTAATTCATTCCCCATATTAATTCATCCCCCATATAGTAATTCATCCCCCATATAGTAATTCATCCCCCAAAGTAATTCATCCCCCATATAGTAATTCATCCCCCCTATAGTAATTCATCCCCCCTATAGTAATTCATCCCCCATATAGTAATTCATTCCCCATATTAATTCATCCCCCATATTAATTCATCCCTCATATAGTATTTCATCCCCCATAGTACTATTCCCCCCCAAGTAGTAAGCCAAGTCCCCCCTGTGTCAATTTACTTACCTTTGCTCCGCGCGTTCCTCTCGCCGTGTTCCCGCGCCATTCCGGTCTTCAGGGCGGACTGTGAGAGGAGCCTAGCTCCCCTCACGTTCGTCACGCTGCCCCGCCTACACACATCCTGACAGCCAATGTATCACGCTCCGCGGGCCAGATTAAAAGGTCCGCCAGGCCGTATATGGTCCGCCGGGCCGTATACGGCCCGCGGGCCGTAGTTTGCCCATTGCTGATCTAGACAGTGAAGAGAAAAGTGTCTACTGATGCACAGGAGTTGGACAAAAAAACAAGGTTGCGGTAGAAAGGCAAATCCACATTAGGAAGGAAGGAGGCTTTGGGCCTCAACACCAATCCAACCACGTGTAAAGCCACAATTACGTTCTACAAAGTACAGGCTTCTAGTTTACACATTTCAGAGTCAGTGGAAACCAGGTGACCCAGTGAGCACAAGTGGAAATGGGAAAAGTCCTAATAGGGTCAAATAGAGAAAAGGCTCTGGGAGAACTCAACTCATTCAAAGTTACAGGAGGAATTACATAATACAGACGGAACTACATAGGATACACCCTATACAAGCCTCAACAAGGAATGGAAATCTAGCATTTCTTAATAGGATTGCAAGATTGGAATGCACCCCTATGGTCCTTAGATGCAAGTAATATAAATCAAACCCGACTGTAAGCAGGACAGGATTCTGCCCACTGAAGGACAAAGCTGTGTTACTCACAACAGGTGAAAATACTGTGCATGACCAATGGCAGACTTGGCAGAAAGTAGGCTAGCTAACATATCCAGAGCTGGAATGGCCAATTCAGGGACACTCATCTTCCAGGACCCAGGCTACAACAGCCAGACCATTAGTCAGCTTCTGAAAAGTAGGATAGTAAAGCAGTCCAAAGGAATGAAGATAGACTTTCTGAAAGACTCCACAGGGCATTCACGAGTAGTCTGGCCAAGTGGAGTACTTTAGCCACCTGGGCCAATATGGAAATAGCAGATTTCACCCCCCTCCCCCCATGGAAATTTTCACCTCTAATAAAAAAACAATGCAGGGATCTGAATGATTGTCCGTTATTATTATTATTTGTTTCACCTAATGAATATTAGTGATAGTATAGAGCAGGAGGCTGTCAAATATACTCTATGTACAGTATTATTATTATTGTCATATTGTTTGTTTTCTTTTAAATTTCTTCAACTTACACTAATTGCAATATTTCACATGACTGTCATATTGACTGTCATATGCCTTTAAATGTTTTCTATATTTTGTCTCTGCTCCTCCCTTTCCTTTGGTTTAGTTAATGTTGCATAGATAGCCCTCCCCCTTTCCCAGAAATGCATTGCAGTAAGCCTCATGGCATGGAGCAAGAAACAGTATGATCTTTTGACCTATGGAATTTCATTGTTGTAAGATTCTCTCAGTTTATGGAATAAACTTCACAAGATCTACAAGATGTCATTCTCATTGAGTCACTGACTGCTATCCAACTGAGGTTGAAGTTATCGCTATCTTATCACAACTGTAAGTTATAGAGATCACACTATCAATGCTTAGATTGGAGAGACAGAACACTAATGGAGCTGCAGATACAATGATTTTCAGTAGGGGTTCCAAGTCCTAAATATGCATTCAGCGGTTACTCTGGGGTAAAAAGTTTGAGAAAGGCTGTCCTAGAGGCAGAAGCACATACCTAGAGGTTGAACACTGTGTCCCCTATGAATGCCCAGAGCAATTTGGTAATTTTTTACAGCTATTTATTTTAGAAACTTTGATCTGAAAACTGCAATTTCAGAAGCACAGGGCAAAGACCAAAGTCTGTATAGAAAACCCATGGCCTCAGAACAAGCTCACTGCAGAGATAAAGGAGTCAAAATGTCTGTGGGTTATTTTTCAGTTTTCTGATGTTTACCCCGCAATAGATATTGACTCTAAAAGAATGTAGAATCTCAGGATCTGAGTGCAGCGGTTTATATGAGAATTAGCTAGACAGACAGTTGTCAACAATTGGATGATCTGCAAAAGTTCAACCACTCTCTACATCTATAGCTATCCCAAGTGTGAACAGCCAGACCGGCTGAATGGCTGGATCTTATATACTGTTACCTTAATAACCCAATCTCAGATTAATAAATGCAATAAGAGCTCTTCTAAAACAACTGCACAATTTGCTAAATGGAATGTGACTCACCCTTTGTAAGTGCCATTTACTGGATTTTATGTATTCTGCATGAAATGTTAGCACGTAAACATTTGCTGGTAAATTAGTTTTCTCTGCTGACAATATGTTTTGAGATAAGCAGTGTACGCATTCCCTAGAGTGAAATAGCCAGTGGCTGTAATAATTTGACTCATATAAATACACTACCCCTTAGAAATGGTATTTACTTAATTAAGCCTTTCTCCTGCATACATTTTCTGAACACTTTGATATAACTTCCATTTTAAATGTAGCATTAATGTAACACACACATACTCCATAAATAGATAATGATTTGATGTACTGATTTGAGCAGCACAGTTTGAGTCTGAGGCATCTGTGCTTGTGATGCTGCTGTGCAGGATGATTACACAGTGGGGGCTGAATCAACTGCACCCAAATACATACTATTGCAGGATACATGAATTATTAGCGTAATCATACAAACATTTCTGCATGCTTGTGGGCACAGCTGAACACATTGAAAGATCAGTGCTTAAAGTCCTTTTTACAAAAACCTCTCAACTCCTCCCTAGCCTAATAAACACACATAGCTGATCTCCTCCTGTACTGTCTGCAGCCGGACTGGTATAAATCAAGTGCTGGGCAGTCCAAGCTTGTGCACCTTCACTAGACTTGAAAGGCATGTACACATACTGTAGGATCACTTGGGGGTACCTGTGTTTACTGTATTTAGGAGACTATGGAAATGGACTCACTCCCCTTAAAAAAAAAGAAAAAAAGAAGTTGACTAATCTAGTTAAAATTTCCCTTTAAAATTTAAAGGATACTTAGTTAAGCAAGCATTATCCAACACCGCAATAATCTGTATGTAGAAATAAGTTAGATAAAATCACCTGGGGATCTGATCATTGTTTTTGATATGTCCAGATCCCCCATGTGTGACCAGCCTTTAAAGCCCACTTCCAGATTAAGCTTTTTTCCTCCTTCCCATCCCTCCCTATCACCCACCTTTCAGCCATTTGCACATGATTAAAAAAAAATTATACCTTCTGAAGCCCCTTTTAAAACTCACATGAGTCAGCTGTATGATACCCTTTTAGCACTGCTTCTGAAAGTGATGACCGGTGGCAGGGGCGGACTGACAACTCATGGGGCCCCCGGGCAATAGGGGATCATGGGGCCCCTGTGTCCTTGCCCAAACTCAAAAAAACCTATGAAAAAGGTACCAGGGGCATCTCATGGGGCCCCCTACTGACCCCGGGCCCTCAGGCAGTGCCCGAGTTTCCAAATGGTCAGTCCGCCCCTGACCGGTGGATCCAGCACTGCGGTCTATCCTCGCTGGCTGGTCACCTCTGTGTAATGTCATAATTTGACAGCTAATAGAAAGTGGTTAGGAACTGCCTGGGTTGTGTGGACAACTCATAAAGAACCTTCCTACTCTGCACTGAAGAAGAGTTAGGAGACTCAGGACCTTGCTCACCCTGTTTGTGGGCATTTAGAATATCCTGTATATATTTTTTTAACTAAACCAGAGATTGGGTGGGGCATGGAGTGGGGACTTTATGTCCTGAAGTTGGGTGGAGCCTTTTCCCTTGATAGAAACATGTAAATGAAGTGCAGGAAGTATATAAAACCATACATTTTTGTAAAAAGGATTAGTGGTTACACTTGGTGGTGACAAATGGTGCAAAGGTCCATTCTCCCACATTTTCTTCTATAGGAAACAAGAAAACCAAGAAAGGACCCCCGCTACACCTAAATGATTATTACTTATTCTAGCCCAACACCTATTAAGGAAAAAAAAAAGATTCTTAAATAAAGATGATGGCACCTTGCAGTTTACACATCATATTTACAAAAGCAGAAAGAATACTCATGGGTGTCTGACAAGCACCACATGTAAAGATACAGCAAGCTATTTTTTTTTTTAAAAAAGCTTCTAGGTGTTTCATTTTTTTACAATGTTTAAAGTTCAAAGTTTAAAGATCTAGGGACAAAATAGTTTCTTGTTCTAGTCCACTGCTGGTGTTGCTAGTTAAAAAAAAATGAAAGAAAAAATGAAAGAAAAAAATGTCGCTACTACACATTCTGATCTAACTGCCTGTCTTCCTGCATCTCTTCCACAAATTGGTCTACCTAACCTCTTTCTCTCCCCTCCAAAATCTGGTTTCCTTCCATTCTTCACAATCTGGTACTGTGAACACCTCTTTCACACTATGCCTTTTGTTACCTATGTATTTTCGCAACTGCTTGTTTGTGACCTGTGAATTGTGACATCTGCAGGTTTGTGGCCCTTGTATTAAAACATTTGACAGTTGATTGCCATAGCTGAGGATATTGTCAGGATTGTCATTTTTGCACCAAATTATTGCTAAGTCACCACTGTCTATAGGACCATATTACAAATATAATTCCTTGCAGGATATCAAACCATGCCACTATTATCTCCATATTTTGACCCCTATGTGAGTCATGGTCTCTTATTTCTGGCCATCATTAGTTTTTGTTTAATTTCATGATTATATAGAATAGTTTTGATATCCACATTTTGCTCCACACAAAACTGTGTATTTGTAGCTAAGCACAGAAATTGCCTTGGTTTGGTTTACAATAGTTTTACTGCTGCCCTACAATTTCAATAAATAATGAAATATTGAAAAGCACTATGCAAAGTAAACATGTCATGCAAAAAATATGGAGGCTGCCACTGCTGATCCTGAAAATCTTAAAATGTTAATTGTTTGGCTCTCATGTTACCCTATGGCTTCAATACCTTGAGTCACTAAACCAGAAAAAGTATGCAGATATGGGTTTGTAAATTTTCACTGATTTTTCTAATCTGTAAACATGATGGGGGTCACTGACTCCGCTAGTATTGCAGCAAGTTGCTCAGAATAACAGCTTGGCAAAAAGTCCATTAAAGAAGAAGGTAAGTAATGGCAGGTTGCATTATATATATCTTAAGACATGTTTATTGGGTTGCTTGTTGGCAATATCATAAAAACAAAGGAGAAAATAGTAACAAACACTGAGCTCATGTCCAGATAGGAGTAATCACTTAAAATGGAAGACCAGTCAAACACTATCTAAACTTAAACCTGCTTCCACTCCCATTCTAAGCCCTATTCTAACTACTTTGTAAAGGAAAGAAATTCATAATTTCCTATGCTGAGGGTGCTCCAGTCTGGCCACATGATCGGCTCCCAACACTGGCTTTAGTGTAGAGGAGGGACAGCCGACAATGGATGCTTATGAGAGAAGTTACCGTACAGGCATTGCAGCCAATGCCAGTGGCCACTTCTCTTCACTGAAGGGGAAGATCATGTGACCAAACCGGAGTGCCTTCAGAATAGGTAAGTACAGATATCTTTTCTTTTACAGGATAGTTAGTATAGGGTTTAGAATGGGGGTGAGAGCAAGTTTAGGCTCAGACAAAATATTTGACTGGACCTCTGCTTTAAATAATTTAAAGCAGAACTCCATGTACATTTTTAATTTTCCCATGCAGTGGGGCTGTGCCTGCACTGCATGGGAAAACTGCTTGTTTTGTCCAGGGGTTTAGGGAAGAACTATACTCACCATGTCCTCCGATTCTCTGGAAAATCGCGCTCCCCCATGTCCAGCGGTGGTCTGTTCCTGTTGTCCTCACATCAGGAGCTAATCTATGGGCATGATGATGTCAGGAACAGTACATTCACAAGACTTCTAGCATGCAGGGGGGCAGAAGCGGCAGAGACCAGTCTTGTGCTCCGAGGATCGGCGGATTCATTATGTATATCTTTACTGTTATCACTCTCAGACAAAAACGAGTAGTTAGCCCATGCAGTGCAGGCGAAGCGCCTCTCCATGGTTCAAAAACAGTTTTGCCTGGATTTCTGCTTTAATCATTTTGAACACTTCAACAAAACTGATATAACTACGGGTCTACTTTAAACCTAACACTCCTTATATAGCTGCGCCAGGCATTCAGACAGCACATTCAGGACTGGAATATGGATAATGAGGCTATCATCGCTAATGGTCATTCTGAAAATGCTAATTTTCTGCCTGTCATGTTTACCCCCTTTCATCAATTATGTGCATCCTTTAAATGGAGCAATGAAACAAGTAAAGATATCTTACTTTACAGGTAAGCATATTTGTTCCTGGTCAGTGATTCAAACTGAACCCAGTTAGTATGTTAGCCAAAAAAATGGGCATCTGAAGCTCATACTGCTTCTATCAAAATTTAACTCCATAAAAGTGACAGCAGGATTAAATGCAGAAGATACAAGTACCCTACATTGTTTACATTACAGATCACAACTAAATCTTACCTTGCTTCGAACACAGTGCAGCGCAGTTTACGAGACAATTCGCTGTTTATTATTTCAATTTTGAGGTGAATTTCTCCTTGAACTTCTTCATCAGGATCAATTTCTGTTAAATTCATCCATCCATTGTATCCTACACAAAACACAATATTACTCATTAAACTCTGCTTCAGCCTTCAAATGCTCAATTTCAAGGTTGTTCTCTACTTAACCGCTTCAAAACTGCCCTATAGCAGAACTACTGCTACATATATACTTGATTTTGTATCTCCATTGGCGGCTTCAGCTGTCGATCACTGGGTCCCAGACAGTTATTCCCTGCCGGCACCCGGCGATCGCCGAGTATCACTGGCTGAGGAGAGGTCTGTATGTAAACAATACAGATCTCTCCCGTCAGCTCCAGCATGCTGCTTTGTATTGCTCTGCATAGCAAAGCAATACAAAGCAGTGTGCTTACACAGTAAAGCACAGCACACAGTAAAACACACACAGCACACAGTTAACCCTTTGATCGCCCCAGATGTTAACCCCTTTCTGCCAGTGTCATTAGTATAGTGTCAGTGCTTTTTTTTAGCATTGATCACTGTATTAGTGTCACAGGGGATGTCAGTGACAGGCAGTTCCCCCACAGTGTCAGAATGCCTGCTTCAGTCCCGCTATAAGTTACTGATCGCCGCCATTACTAGTATAAAAAAATGAAAAAATAAAAATTCCAATATACACATATATATATACAGTTGTGTTCGAAATAATAGCAGTGTGTTGAAAAAAGTGAATAAAGCTCAAAATCCTTCTAATAGCTTTTATTTCCATACACACAAATGCATTGGGAACACTACAAATTCTATTCCAAATGAAAACATGAAGAAAAATATATCAAATGTGTGTTGTTCCTCTAAAAAAATTGAAAAAAAGTGAATATTAGATTGTTCAAAAAAATAGCAGTGTTTGTATTCTTCTTTACAAACTCAAACATTCACTATATAAACTGAAAAATGTTTGAAGATTTTGCTTTCCTCTGAATCACTTAATTAATATTTAGTTGTATAAGCACTGTTTCTGAGAACTGCTGTACATCTGTGTTGCATGAAGTCAACCAACTTCTGGCACCTGTGAACAGGTATTCCAGCCCAGGATGATTGGACTACATTCCACAGTTCTTCTCTATTTCTTGGTTTTGCCTCAGAAACTGCATTTTTGATGTCACCCCACAAGTTTTATATTGGATTAAGATCCGGGGATTGGGCTGGCCACTCCATAACGTCAATCTTGTTGGTCTGGAACCAAGATGTTGCACATTTACTGGTGTGTTTGGGGTTGTTGTCTTGTTGGAACACCCATTTCAAGGGCATTTCCTCTTCAGCATAAGGCAGCATGACCTCTTTAAGTATTTTGATGTATTGAAACTGATCCATGATCCCTGGTATGTGATAAATAGGCCCAACACCGTAGTATGAGAAACATCCCCATATCATGATGCTTGCGCAACCATGCTTCACTGTCTTCACAGTGTATTGTGGCTTGAATTCAGTGTTTGGGGGTCGTCTGACAAACTGTCTCCGGCCACTAGACTCAAAAAGAACAATCTTACTTTCATCAGTCCACAAAATGTTGCGCCATTTCTCTTTAGGCCAGTCAATGTGCTCTTTGGCAAATTGTAACCTCTTCAGCACACGTCTTTTTTTTCAACAGTGGGACTTTGCGGGGGCTTCTTGCAGATAGCTTGGCTTCACATAGGCGTCTTCTAATTGTAACACTACTCACAGGTAACTTTAGACCTTCTTTGATCTTCCTGGAGCTGATTGTTGGCTGAGTCCTTGCCATTTTGGCTATTCTTCTATCCATTTGAATGGTATTTTTTCGCTTTCTTCCACGTCTTTCAGGTTTTGGTTGCCATTTTAAAGCATTTGCGATCATTTTAGCTGAGCAGCCTATCATTTTCTGCACTTCTTTATATGTTTTGCCCTCTCCAATTAACTTTTTAATCAAAGTACGCTATTCTTTTGAACAATGTCTGGAATGACCCATTTTCCTCAGAATTTCAGAGAGAAATGCACTGTAACCAGCATGTACAACATTTGCTGCCTTCCTTCCTTCAATAAGGGCAATAATTGCCACCTGTATTTCACATTACCTCACTAATAGAACTCCACACTGCTATTATTTTGAACATGCCCCTTTCAATTAGTGATTCAATTACACAGAATCAGCAGCATGCATGTCATGACTGTTGGGTCTGTTGGATTTCTATTACTCTACTACACCTGCTAGTAAATTATTTGCCATGTAGAAATATCATTTCTACCAAAAACAGTGATTGATCCAGGTTAGTGATGTCTGACTGCTATTATTTTGAACACAACTGTATATATATATATATATAAGCTCGAAGGAGCAGGGCCCTCGAACCCCTCGTGTATCGCATTGTATTGTTATTGTACTGTCGCATGTTCTGTCTCCCTTTGTAATGTACAGCACTGAGCGAACCGTTGGTGCTTTATAAATACTGTATAATAATATATATATATACCACCATTTGTAGACTCTATAAGTTTCATGTAGACCAATTAATTTACAGGTATTGGGATTTTTTTTAGCAAAGACATTTAGCAGAATACATTTTGCCCTAAATTTATGCCAAAATGTGATTTTTAAAATTTTGTTACTGGATATGTTTTATAGCAAAAATTTAAAAATAATGTTTTTTTTTGTCAGTCTTCTTTTGATTATAGCACAAAAAAAAACTGCACATGTGATCAAATGCCACCGAAAGAAAGCTCCATTTGTGAGAAAAAAAGGACATACATTTCATTTGAGTGCAGCGTTGCATGACCGCGCAATTGTCAGTTAAAGTAACGCAGGAAGGGGGATAAATCCTCTAGAGGGCAAGTGGTTAGAGTGTGAAGTATAGGGCATGGACTCATATTCGCCTTTGTTTTAGTGCTTACACATTGAAAATATTATTCTTTGGTCAGATATGATAAAGCAATCTGACACTTTTGCCCAAGTCAACTTTTATATACTGTACAGAAGCATACTCATATCCTGCAATCAGTGATTTGTAGCTAATGGCAAGGTCTTGTAGCCCTGGTGCTTATCTTCTTAATGTGGGAAAGAACAGCATGAAACTGGAGGAAAGTTTTTTCAGCTGATACTTTTAACCCCTGATAGCAAACGTAGTAGTAAATTTCATTCAATCTGTTGTGCACCCTGGTATTCGAATTGTTTAATTATGCACAAAAAATCGCAAGAGCAGGACAATGGGAGTTTACCATCTATGACCATTTTAGAGCTGACTTCCAGGCAGATATAAAAAAACAATTAATGGTTCGTAAGGCCTAAAGCCTTGGGCTGATTTGCTAAAGAAGTACATATTTTACTTAGTTGTCATTTCAATAATCCAGGCTGTGTTCAGATCTGGGTGATTCATAGCTAGTGTAGGAAAACAGAATTCAAAGCAATATAGCCTTTTTACATCATAGCACTGTAAATGTAGTGCAGTATGAAAAATGAAGCCTGTATCAATACATAATCATATACTGTGGCAATTTTGTATGGGACCTTATTGACGTTTAAGATATACAAACATAGAACATAAAAACTAATCATTTTATTGTGTGGATAATTAAAAACTTTGTTTTATACAGTATAAAACTAGACAGAAAACGGGCTGACATTATATACACCCAAAAATGATCATTATCCAATGTTTCTCTACAATTACGATACATTTAGAAATTCTTCCTCAGGGAAGAAGAGACTCCTTTCACAATATAAGAAAGTTTTTAATTATACACACAAGAACATTATTCATTTTTATGTATGTATATTACTATTTATTTCAGGTACTTGTATAGCACCGTCAATTTGCGCAGCGATTTACATATATATTGTACATTCCCATCAGTCCCTAACCTCAAGGGGTGTACAGTCAAAGATCCCTAACTTACATTCACGGGACAATTTAGACAGGAGCCAATTAACCTACCAGCATGTCTTTGGAGTGTGGGAGGAAACTGGAGCACCTGGAGGAAACCCACGCAGGCACAGGGAGTACATGCAAACTCCAGGCAGGTGGTGCCGTAGCTGGGATTCAAACCAATGACCCTAGTACTGCCAGGCAGACGTGCGAACCATTTAGCCACTGTGTACCTTGAACGCCTATAAAGTCTCATATAGAATTGTCATTGTACAAGATTACAAATTTGGGGGATCTTGGCATTCTCTTTTGGGTGAAATCACCTCCATATAGTTTTGGAATAGTTAATGGCCAAGCTAAAATGCACATGTAGTATAGTTTCCATATTTTAACATAGTATACTATATGAGCTGGAAAGATATTATTATTATACAGAATTTATATGGCGCCAACAGTTTACGCAGAGCTTTACAACACATACATAATTTGTTTATTTCAGGAAAGAAAATGCAAAACATATTGTTTGATGTTATGAGTCCTAGATTGTAAGCTCTAAGGAGCAGGGCCCTCTGTTTCCTCTTGTACCAAATTGTATTGTAACTGTAATGTCTACCTTCATTTTGTAAAGCACTGCGCAAACTGTATATCCTGTATAATAATAAGTTAAAAAAGCACATCAGTGAACAAAAAACAACCAACAAGGATGCCACAACAAGCATTTAAAAACTGCATGCATTTTCCCAATGCAAAGCGTGAATCCAGCCTAAATCGAGTGCAACTGAAGGTCCCTATTTTCTTTCCTTTGCACATGACTTATAGCTTCATTTTGCTAACTGCAGAAGACAGTAAATCAGCCCTACCCTTTCAGAACTAGTGAACCTTCTCACAGAGATAATGTGTTGACAAAGTCCCTTCAACTGCTTAAAAGCATGTGATCTGCTATGACTAAGAATTCCACTGAAAACTCCATAAATAGTTTAAAGTACATACTTCCCTGGCTTGACGTACATACTGTATTTGATTTGAAATCTTCCACAATGCTGTAATTTCAAGTTTAGAACTGGGAAGTATTTTCAATCATCATATGGAAGTTTCAAGAGTTCAAATTAGCCCACAAATAAGCTCTCATCTGATAAAACTGGACTTAGCCCGCATCCACACTGATGCGGTGCGGCATACCGCATGTGATTCGCACAGGAACCGCACTGTATTCCTGTGCAAATCACATATACGAATTCTGTGCGGTGCGATTGGATCCATACATTTTCTATGGCTCAAATCACACCGCATCCATACCAAAAAGGTGCGGGACTCTTTTTTTGGTCCGCACTAGAATAGAATTGCATGGGTATTCACACCTATTGTGAGGGAAAATGGAACAGCCATTTTATATATCAAACATTTAGTTTTATTAAGTGGATATATATTGAATGTATATTGTGACGGGAGTCACTTTGGGTGGAGGGCCCATGGAACCCAGCTCACTTTGGAGAGGTGGGGAGACCCCTGTCTCAGCTCTCCATATCCCTATTGTGTGTAAGTCACCCTGTGCCTGTTAGGGGTACAGGGTGATCTGTCCTAATATTGGGATGGGGGGGTTGTTGATTGTTTAATGCCATGTGGCTGCATCCCATGGTTCTATTGGGTGTCTTGCTTGGGAGCAAACTATTATGGGATGTATGTGTTTAAGTGTATTAGCTTAGTGGGGGGTGTCTCCAGCAGCCCTCCCTTCTGATGGGACTGTCTTCTGGTGTGAAGTTTGAATACCTGTGTGTCTCTTCTTGCTAAGTATAGATTGCCCCGCCCTGTGTCATTATGCAGGGAGGGGGGATTGCCCCCTTAGTGTATAAAAAGCCAGTTTGAGTTTCAAATAGTTTCATGTTCAGATAGACTGGTGTCGTCTAATCTTGTTTGGTCGACTGTGGTGTCTGTGGTCGGTGTTTGGATGAGGAAGCGGTATTATAAAGGAAGTACCAAAGCACAGACTGGGTCGGTTCCATTACATATATTTTGTTATTAGAAGTCTTATTGTGTAACAGCTGTATTTTTTGTGTTAGAATGCTATTTACACCTACAGCTGGGAAGATTGCTATCTAAAGAAGCTAAGGGAAGTAACATGCTTGTGTTAATGTCCATTTACATTTCAATGAACTCCACCAATGACACAGATGGAACTTCAAAGAATGATTAGGTTGCTAGGTACCACCCATCTTAGGACATATATATTGTATTAGTTTTCCAAGACAGTTAGAGCATTGCTTTGAATCCAACACTATTGTTTTGCTCTCCCTGTATGTAGTTCTAGCTACATGCTGGTATAATAAACACTTCTACTTTTCAATCTGGCTTCAGCAGTCAAATTGTTACTGAAACCCATGTGTTTTGGGTTTCCCCGTCACCCATGCAATCCGATTCTGCTCATCCCACCGCATTTTGCGAACCAATTTCGGGTGCGGTTAACTTAACATACACACCTGCAGCGGTTGGCATAAACAGGGTGCGATCGTGATGTGGTGTGGAATTTGCACAGGAACCACTGCAAATTCCGCACCGCACCAGTGTGAAGTACACCGCAAAAATTCCCCAAAAAATGTCCCCAGCAAAACAATAGCATAATGTACTAGTATGCATCACATACCTGCACATTATGAAAGACTTACCTGAAAACAAAGCCTCCAGCGGTGTGCTGTCATTGCTGTAGGTGCTTCCATCTTCACCCGGTCTTCTTTCCGGGTTTGCAGGCTTTGGTTGTTTGACTGGCCGAGCCGTAATGATGTCACTCCCGCACATGCGTGTGTGGGAGTCACGGCTGCGACATTGCCCTCTCAATGAACGGCGCATTGTGCATTGAGAGCGCAGTGCGCGTGATACTTTAGTAAATATCTCCTAAACGGTGCATGTTTAGGAGATTCTTACTGTACCTACAGGTAAGTCTTATTTTACGCTTACCTGTAGGTACAAGTAAACAATGGGGCTTTACTACCACTATAATTCACACTGGCATTGAAAGCAGGCATTTTTAACGCTCTCATGTCTATGCAAATGATACTATGGACCCCACACAGTGCTATTCACATTATCAAAACGTAAAGTGTTAGCATCTTGTCTCTTCAAAAATCGAAGCCTCATGTTGAATCTGGAGAAGTTTGAAGCCTTTCAATACCTCCCATTCGCAAAACGCGTTGGCAGGCATTTGCGGGGCGTTAATAACATTACCGTTTATTATAGACATTTATGGTGAGGTTTTAACGCTTGAAAAACGCTTCTAAAATGCTTAGGGCGTTTGGGGAGCATTTTTAAAGCTTGTAAAATGCTAGTCTAACACCCATACTAAAGCTCATAAACAGCTAATGCACATAGTAATCTGCCAATCCCTCCACTGGCTTCCCATTGCCCAATGGATAAAATTCAAAACATTAACAATAACATATAAAGCCATTTATAACTCTGCCCCAAATTACATCACCGATCTTGTCTGCAAATATCACCCAAACCGTACTCTCCGCTCCTTGCAGGACCTCCTACTCTCTAGCTCCCTTGTCTCCTCCTCCCATGCTCGTCTCCAGGACTTCTCCAGAGCTTCCCCCATCCTCTGGAACTCTCTACCCCAATTTATCGGACTATCGCCTACTCTGCTTACTTTTAGGCGATCTCTGAAACCTATCTCTTCAGGGAAGCCTATCCTGCCTTCAGCTAATAATGGAATCTTCTATTCCTCCTACCAGTCCATCCCCCACAGTTACTACCTTTTGTACCACTAGCCCCTCCCTCCTAGATTGTAAGCTCCAAGGAGCAGGGCCCTCAAAACCCTCTTGTATTTAACTGTATTGTTGCTGTATTGTCTCCCGTTATATTGTAAAGCGCTGAGCAAACAAATGGCGCTATATAAATCCTGTATAATAATAATAATAATATAGATGCGTTTGATAAGAGTTAGAAATTTAGTCAAGTCAAGAAGCTCTAAAAGATGTAAGTCTCCTTTAAATCATTTGTGTGCAACAAGCTGAAATGTGATTATAATGAATAAACCTTCTGCAGTTAGCCGTAGTCATGAACAGGGCATTGGAAGTGCCATGGTCACACAGCTAATGGTGAAAGACCAGACACAACAGTTTGGGAATTTTTTCCTCCAGTGCAGCGTATCGTATGGTGGAGAGTGTGGCTGCCAGTTAGGCCTGGTTCACACCTATGTGTTTTTCAGAGCTTTTTGTGTTTGTGCAGAAACTCACAACAGCCCATTTAACATGGTTTCCTATGGGACACGTTCACATCTATGCATTTTCAGACACTGTTTTTGAATAGGGTCAGGGACACTTTTTCTCACAGCAGATTGCAACATGCATAGGTGTGAACCAGGCCTTAAAGGATTTTAATACCTAGCAATACCTACATGCCACTCTAAAAGAGTCAGCTAGATTTCCACTGGAATGTAAAACTTGTCGGTTGAAAGGTATATTATTATTATTTTACAGGATTTATATAGCGCCAACAGTTTGCGCAGTGCTTTACAATATAAGGGAGACAGTACAATTACAATACATTTCAGTACAGAAGGAATAGGAGGGCCCTGCTCATGGAGCTTACAATCTAAAGGAAGGGTATACACTGTATGGTTAAAGCAAAGGAAGAGGTTTTCTCAAACTTTCCTCTCACAAGTCCACTGAATCTGAGGGAGAATCACTTTATACAGTTTTAGTGTTACTATACCCACAACAGTAAAATTAGTCCGTATACGCAGTAAAGCATGCTTGTTATACTCACTGTGGAACCTAAGGGGTTAATCCTCTGCATTGTGTAAAAAGGCTGTTTGATCATGGCTTCTCTGATCATCCCCTTCTTCCAGTGTCCTACTCTTATCTCCTGATAAGACATATTGTGTGGAGACACTCTGTACTTGCTCAGTTTGGTGTGTATTGCTAAAGAGGTTTTTTTTTTCTGACAGCGTGCATGGGATCAGCACAGGGCCAATCAGCACTTTCCAGAAAGAGGTCAGGGGTTCTGCATCCTCCTACAGGAGAACGAAAACTCCTCCTACAGGTTTTAACCAGTGCTCTGCTGAACACTGATAGAAGTCACAAGACTGCTCTAACTGCTGATGAGAAAGGTATTTAGCAGTTTATATTTACCAAAATAATTGCATTTTCATGTTCTGTGTACTGTGGGAGACCAGATATAGTGAATGCAGGGTCCTGGGTTTAGAAACACTTTGTTATTCTTTCACAGTTTTTATATGAGATGGGAAGTGACTAAAGGAAGAAAAAAAGCCTTCAGTGCGTAGCACAGTAAAGGCTTCTTACAACAAAAGATGTCTCATTTCATTGCATATCCCAAAAATCAGAGAATTAGTGCCCAATATCAGGACAGTGGGCAGAGACATGCAAATCATTCTTTTGTGTCCCATCAGCCAAATGCACATTCAGAACCACTAGTGTATAGTGGAAATATAGCCTATTACATGAGCCATTTAACCCAAACTGCATACAGCTGTTTCAGGCTTTCTTGGCCGTCATCAGTAAAATGAATGGAAACCAAGGCTTCTATAGAGTAGGGGTTTTTATGTAAGAGACACTGTTACGGTCCATGCACACTGGCTGGAAAAAAACTCAGCTTCTACAGGAGTTTTGTGTTTTGCCTGTAGAAACAGCTCAATGTTATTCCATGTGTCCATGCACATTAGGACATATGGAGGCATATTAGAACCGCTTGCTTACCGGGCACTTTTCCCCCCTTTGTGCCAAGGCCAATTTGCAGCTTTCAGTGCTCTCACACTTTGAATGACAATTGCCCAGTCATGCAACACTGTACCCATATGATATTTTTAGCAGTTTTTTCACACACATAGAGCTGTCTTTTGGTGGTAATTAATTGCCACTGGGTGTTTTATTTTTTGCACTACAAACAAAAAAAAACAACAAATTTGGAAGAAAAAGTTTTTCTATTATAAAATGTTGCAAACAGGTAATATTTCTCCTTCACTGATATGTGTTGATGAGGCTGCACTGATGGGCACTGATAGGCAGCACTGATGAGGTGTCATGAATAGGCAGCACTCATGGGCACTAATAGGCTGCACTGATGAGGTGGCACTGATGAGGCAGCACTGGTGGGCATTGATGAGGAGGCACTGATGATGCTGCAATGATGGGCACTGATAGGAAGCACTGATGGGCACTGATAGGCAGCACTGGTGGACAATGCTGGGCAACACTGACAGGCGGGCTGACTGGTGGCACTGACTGACGGCAGTGACTGATGGCACTGCTAGGCGGCACTGATGGGCCCTGATGGGAGCAACTGCTGGGCAGCACTGCTGGGCACTGCTGGGTGGCACTGCTGGGCACTGATAATCAGGGTACTGATCATCAGTGCCCTGATGATCAGTGCCGATCTGCTATGTGACATTTGCCGGTTATCGGCAGTACTTTTCTCACCCTGTGACAGCGTGAGGCAAGTGCTGCCGATAACTGACAACTGTATTTACTCTGTGATCTGCTGTGTCAATGGACACAGCTGATCAGTTGGTAAAAGGCCGCTGTGATTGGCCTTTTACCTCATCATGTGATCAGCTGTGTCCGTAGGACCCAGCGATCACAGAGAGCACCAGGTGCGCGTGGGAGGGAGCGTTCTGAGATAATGTCATATGATGCCCTCCCAGCACTGGATAATCGCGCTGTAGCCGTCATTTGGCTATAGCACGGTTGTGAAGTGGTTAAGCTCAGTGTTTAGAGACAGGAACAAAAACCTTCTGTTATGTGTTTTTGAGAGCAGTTTGAAAAAAACATTAAACGCGCCTAACCGCTAGTTCCAAAATTACTTTAAATGAGTGTTTTTTTCTGCCAAAGGAACTGGCGTTTTTTTAAACCCAGTGTGCATTGACCCTTACTTGAAAGGATTTCTCTTATAAATGAAAGTCATTTCAGTTAGGCCCCTTTCACACAGGTGGACTGTTTGTTCGTTCCTCATCCATCTGTTGATAGAAAAAAAACAGACAGCAATGCATGTCTATGGACAAACAGATGATCATCCATTTCCATCCACATTTGTTAAGATCCATTTTTGAAGCAGATCATAGCTCTATTTGTGTTACAATAAAAAAAACGAAAGTGGATCTAAATGGATGTAAATGGACAAACCGGAGTCCTAACAACCAGTGACTCATCTCTGCTGTCAGTGGGGAAGCAGAATGTAAACAACAGAGGGGGGCAGTGTGTACAGAGAGGGGGCAGTGTGTACAGAGAGGGGGGAGTGTGTACAGAGAGGGGGCAGTGTGTACAGAGAGGGGGGAGTGTGTACAGAGAGAGGGCAGTGTGTACAGAGAGGGGGAGTGTGTACAGAGAGGGGGCAGTGTGTACAGAGAGGGGGAGTGTGTACAGAGAGGGGGCAGTGTGTACAGAGAGGGGGGAGTGTGTACAGAGAGAGGGCAGTGTGTACAGAGAGGGGGCAGTGTGTACAGAGAGGGGGGAGTGTGTACAGAGAGGGGGCAGTGTGTACAGAGAGGGGGGAGTGTGTACAGAGAGGGGGAGTGTGTACAGAGAGGGGGAGTGTGTACAGAGAGGGGGAGTGTGTACAGAGAGGGGGAGTGTGTACAGAGAGGGGTGAGTGTGTACAGAGAGGGGAAGTGCGTACAGAGAGGGGGGAGTGTGTACAGAGAGGGGGGAGTGTGTACAGAGAGGGGAAGTGCGTACAGAGAGGGGAAGTGCGTACAGAGAGGGGGAGTGTGTACAGAGAGGGGGGCAGTGTGCACAGAGAGGGGGGAGTGTGTACAGAGAGAGGGGAGTGTGTACAGAGAGGGGGCAGTGTGTACAGAGAGAGGGCAGTGTGTACAGAGAGGGGGGAGTGTGTACAGAGAGAGGGCAGTGTGTACAGAGAGGGGGCAGTGTGTACAGAGAGGGGGCAGTGTGTACAGAGAGGGGGGAGTGTGTACAGAGAGAGGGGAGTGTGTACAGAGAGAGGGCAGTGTGCACAGAGAGGGGGCAGTGTGTACAGAGAGGGGGGAGTGTGTACAGAGAGGGGGCAGTGTGTACAGAGAGGGGGCAGTGTGTACAGAGAGGGGGCAGTGTGTACAGAGAGGGGGCAGTGTGTACAGAGAGAGGGCAGTGTGTACAGAGAGGGGGGAGTGTGTACAGAGAGGGGGCAGTGTGTACAGAGAGGGGGCAGTGTGTACAGAGAGGGGGCAGTGTGTACAGAGAGGGGGGAGTGTGTACAGAGAGAGGGGAGTGTGTACAGAGAGAAGGCAGTGTGCACAGAGAGGGGGCAGTGTGTACAGAGAGGGGGGAGTGTGTACAGAGAGGGGGCAGTGTGTACAGAGAGGGGGCAGTGTGTACAGAGAGGGGGGAGTGTGTACAGAGAGAGGGGAGTGTGTACAGAGAGAGGGCAGTGTGCACAGAGAGGGGGCAGTGTGTACAGAGAGGGGGGAGTGTGTACAGAGAGAGGGGAGTGTGCACAGAGAGAGGGCAGTGTGTACAGAGAGGGGGCAGTGTGTACAGAGAGGGGGGAGTGTGTACAGAGAGAGGGGAGTGTGTACAGAGAGAGGGCAGTGTGTACAGAGAGGGGGCAGTGTGTACAGAGAGGGGGCAGTGTGTACAGAGAGGGGGGAGTGTGTACAGAGAGAGGGGAGTGTGTACAGAGAGAGGGCAGTGTGTACAGAGAGAGGGCAGTGTGTACAGAGAGGGGGGAGTGTGTACAGAGAGAGGGCAGTGTGCACAGAGAGGGGGGAGTGTGTACAGAGAGAGGGGAGTGTGTACAGAGAGGGGGAGTGTGTACAGAGAGAGGGGAGTGTGTACAGAGAGGGGGCAGTGTGTACAGAGAGGGGAGTGTGTACAGAGAGGGGGGAGTGTGTACAGAGAGGGGGCAGTGTGTACAGAGAGGGGGGAGTGTGTACAGAGAGGGGGGAGTGTGTACAGAGAGAGGGGAGTGTGTACAGAGAGGGGGCAGTGTGTACAGAGAGGGGAGTGTGTACAGAGAGAGGGCAGTGTGTACAGAGAGAGGGCAGTGTGTACAGAGAGGGGGGGGTGTGTACAGAGAGAGGGGAGTGTGTACAGAGAGGGGGGGGTGTGTACAGAGAGAGGGGAGTGTGTACAGAGAGGGGGGGGTGTGTACAGAGAGGGGGGAGTGTGTACAGAGAGGGGGGAGTGTGTACAGAGAGAGGGCAGTGTGCACAGAGAGGGGGGAGTGTGTACAGAGAGGGGGGAGTGTGTACAGAGAGGAGGGAGTGTGTACAGAGAGGGGGGGTGTGTACAGAGAGAGGGGAGTGTGTACAGAGAGGGGGGGTGTGTACAGAGAGGGGGGAGTGTGTACAGAGAGGGGAGTGTGTACAGAGAGGGGGGAGTGTGTACAGAGAGGGGAGTGTGTACAGAGAGGGGGCAGTGTGTACAGAGAGGGGGCAGTGTGTACAGAGAGGAGGGAGTGTGTACAGAGAGGGGGGGTGTGTACAGAGAGAGGGGAGTGTGTACAGAGAGGGGGGGTGTGTACAGAGAGGGGGGAGTGTGTACAGAGAGGGGGAGTGTGTACAGAGAGGGGGCAGTGTGTACAGAGAGGGGGCAGTGTGTACAGAGAGGGGGGAGTGTGTACAGAGAGGGGGGAGTGTGTACAGAGAGGGGAGTGTGTACAGAGAGAGGGCAGTGTGCACAGAGAGAGGGGAGTGTGTACAGAGAGGGGAGTGTGTACAGAGAGAGGGCAGTGTGTACAGAGAGGGGGGAGTGTGTACAGAGAGGGGGGAGTGTGTACAGAGAGGGGGCAGTGTGTACAGAGAGGGGGGAGTGTGTACAGAGAGGGGGCAGTGTGTACAGAGAGGGGGGAGTGTGTACAGAGAGGGGGCAGTGTGTACAGAGAGGGGGGAGTGTGTACAGAGAGGGGGCAGTGTGTACAGAGAGGGGGCAGTGTGTACAGAGGGGGGGGAGTGTGTACACAGAGGCTCTGCCACTTGCTGCCTACAAAGCGATACCTGGAGAAGCAAAGCTGTCATTTGGCCCCGCTGCTAAAGCTGGGTCACCCAGTGACAGATTTTTATATATATACTGCTGATTAGTAAACATTAGTTTTTAGGATAAATCAAGTTGTTTGTCTCAATTCTAGACAGGTGATCAGTTGATTGGGGATCTTAGGATCTCCTTTGGTAGACAGAAAATATTCTTTATATTTGGTTAAGGGTTGGTCACATTGTTGAGCTGTAAAGGAAGCTTTCTTTTCCTCTTAAAAAAAATCCTTGTTGGTCAAAATCCAAAGTTCCTTCTAATAAATCATTAGAAAACGTTACACAGGTTCTTCTGGAAAGGGAAATAGCTCTATCTAGAAAATTGATTTTCCATTAAAAAAAAAATGACTGCTAAGTTCAGTTTTAATGTAAGAGTATTTTAACTCATTTCTAAAAGGAAAACGTTTGCAGAAATCTGACTCCTGTCAAATAAGAACCGGAATGGAAATTACAGTACAGACACTGACTATTACCTGTTTAGGCTGAGTTTCTAATATGCCAAAAGTTCATTTTTTTCAGATCAACCAAAACATGGATATTACTTGAAGGTTTTTTTGGTCTCTCTAACACGCCATGATTCTAACAGATCACGGAAACCTTTATTTCCCTAAAATGAAGGGACTGAGTTAACATTAACCACTTGAAGACAAGGCCTTTTACTGACACTTTTTGTTTACTGTAAAAATCTGTAATTTTAGCTAGAAAATTACTTAGAACCCCCAAAACATTATATATATTCGCTAAGGCCTAGAGAATAAAATGGTGGGTTTTGCTATTTTTTATGTCACACTGTTTTTGGGAAAAAATACCATATTTTTCGCACCATAAGACGCACTTTTTCCCCCCAAAAAGGGGAGGGGAATGTCAGTGCGTCTTATGGAGCAAATATGGAACGGCCAGTCGGGTATTCCCACCGCCGCCATGTCAGAATACTGGGCTGGCCGCTCGTCTCTTCTCTGCAGCAGAAACTTACCTGTTCCTCAGTCCAGCGCTGTACAGTTTTCCGGCGCCAGCCCGGTGCCCACTGCACATGCGCGAGTAGCGCTGCGCTTTGTGAATGGCCCAGCGTCTTCTGGGACACATGGCAGGTCCCAGAAGACTGGCTTTCAGCCGGGTGCTCACACTAAAGGGAGGACAACTCCACGGAACTGGGAGCGGGTACCTGTCAAATTCAGGTACCCACTCCCCTTCCCTCCCCAAAGGTCAGCAGTCTCTGGTCATCCCCTGTACTGTCTGCAGTCTCTGTTCATCCCCTGTACTGTCTGCAGTCTCTGGTCATCCCCTGTACTGTCTGCAGTCTCTGGTCATCCCCTGTACTGTCTGCAGTCTCTGGTCATCCCCTGTACTGTCTGCAGTCTCTGGTCATCTGTACTGTGTCCGCAGTCTCTGGTCATCTCCTGTACTGTGTCCGCAGTCTCTGGTCATCTCCTGTACTGTCTGCAGTCTCTGGTCATCTGTACTGTGTCCGCAGTCTCTGGTCATCTCCTGTACTGTCTGCAGTCCCTGGTCACCCCCTGTACTGTCTGCAGTCTCTGGTCATCCCCTGTACTATGTGTGCAGTCTCTGGTCATCCCCTGTACTGTCCACAGTCTCTGGTCATCTCTTGTACTATGTCTGCAGTCTCTGGTCATCTCCTGTACTGTCTGCAGTCTCTGGTCATCCCCTGTACTGTCCGCAGTCACTGGTCATCCCCTGTACTGTCCGCAGTATCTGGTCATCCCCTGTACTGTCTGCAGTCTCTGGTCATCTCCTGTACTGTCTGCAGTCTCTGGTCATCTCCTGTACTGTCTGCAGTCTCTGGTCATCTCCTGTACTGTCTGCAGTCTCTGGTCATCTCCTGTACTGTCTGCAGTCTCTGGTCATCCCCTGTACTGTCTGCAGTCTCTGGTCATCCCCTGTACTGTCTGCAGTCTCTTGGTCATCCCCTGTACTGTCTGCAGTCTCTGGTCATCCCCTGTACTGTCCGCAGTCTCTGGTCATCTCCTGTGCTGTGTCCGCAGTCTCTGGTCATCCCCTGTACTATGTCCACAGTCTCTGGTCATCTCCTGTACTGTGTCCGCAGTGTCTGGTCATCTCCTGTACTATGTCCGCAGTCTCTGGTCATCTCCTGTACTGTGTCCGCAGTCTCTGGTCATCCCCTGTACTGTGTCCGCAGCCTCTGGTCATTTCCTGTACTGTGTCTGCAGTCCATTGGTTCAGAATATTTTTTTTCTTGTTTTCCTCCTCTAAAACCTAGGTGCGTCTTATGGTCAGGTGCGTCTTATGGAGCAAAAAATACGGTACATTTTAATGAATTTTAATGCACACAAACACAAGCCACTAGGATGACTTTTACATAAAAGTCAGCTTAAAAAAAAATGATACCGGGATGATGCCTGCATCAGTACAACCCTTTAAAGCCAAATGACATACATGTACATGATTTGGCGTTAAGTGGTTAATACATGTAGCTCCTAGCATTTTTTTAAACCAGAGGAGGACCATCTGGAAGAGTGAATATAGACAAATTGGTGTCTGAGGAGGTTCAGAATTTGTGATATGATTGTAATGGCATGGTAAACATTCTATCCTTCACCTTGTGTTTTTCACCTGCATAAGATGTGCATTGATCATTTCATGATGGCTTCTCGGTGCCATTTGTTGCTTATATGCACATCCTATAGAAGAATAAATCTTCACATTCCTGTGTCAGCACTATTTGTTTGTATTGAAATAGTTTGAAAATGCACTTTTTAATTAAAATAAGAAATAGGTTATACTTACCTGCACTTTACAATGATATTGCACAGAGCTGGTCCCTTACCTCTTCAATGACGGTCCCCTCCTTTTTGTTATTAGTGCCTTCATTGCAAGCTGTGTGCTATGGTGCAGGTGTGCCCCTGAGCTGGGGTGTGTGCAAACATAGACACACACAGCAAGGCTCAGCCACGCCCCCTGTTCCCTCCTCACAGGATTTGACTGACAGCAGCAGGAACCAATGGGTGATACTGCTCCTGTGAGGCCAGGAAAAGAAAGCGCTGCAGACAGGCATAATGCTAGCTCAAGAGAGGACTCAGGTAGGTATTTATAGAAGGGGGAAACAGTAAGTGAGGTGTTTTGTACTTTAATGCAGGAAATACATTAAGGTAAAAAAGCACCTACACTTCACAATCACTTTAAAACATGAGGCCTGACACTTTATATGAAAAAAAACAATATATCCCACAAACCCTGGGTCTCTCTGTCTAGTGTTCTTGTAGGTGGGAACTACAAAGTAATTTTATCTGATATAGACACAAGCAGGTAGAGCATTCACAGACATAAAGAAAGCTTACTCATGTAGCCAGTTGATGTGTTTTATTACATTAACACTCCCATATTTCTGATGCAACACAGAGGGAATGGTGAGGTATAAATTGAACATTGTGTGACCCAGAACAGAAATTTGTCCTGTTCCCTTGGAACAGAGGGACCAGCTAGCTGAAGCAATATACAGTATGTACATAGGTGAATTGATCAGCCATGACATTACAAACTGCAGTCACAACATGTGAGCCCGTCATTGCAATGTAAGCCAAAAAACAACACAGGAAATATAACTACCCTACTACTTAGTTAAAACCATGATAAACTTAGTTATTATGAGAATCTGCAGAGATTCTGATCAGAAAAAAATTCAGCTACTGTTTCTATATATATTTGACTAGGTCAATGATTAGCCAGATGCCCTATCATAATAGAAATACATTTTGTCTATAATCCAGTGCAAGAGAGGTCCATTTCTGAGCATTGATCATAACTTTGATATAATGCAGATGTACTGTTTCACATTTCACGCATAGGTACATATGAAGTCAGTTGTCTTGCAAAAGAGGAACTTGAAAAAGAGATTTGTTTATATAAAGCACATCTGTGATACCTTAGGTGTCCCAATCATTTTAGAAGGTGGATCAAGTGAGGAATATTGTATTAGTAGATAACATTGCTAAGTTGTGGTGCCCCTGATTTCAAGCATAAATATGGACAAGAAATTGCAATTAGTTACAACAAAGCAGTTCTTTCAGGGTCCTTATCAAGGTAAAAACCTTATCCAAATACCTACTGTACTAACTGTCCTGATTTAACCACTTGCCCTCCAGAGGATTTACCCCCCTTCCTGATCAGGCCATTTTTTGCAATACGGCGCTGGGTTACTTTAACTGACAATTGCGCGGTCATGCAATGCTGCACCCAATTGAAATTTATGTCCTTTTTTCCTCAGAAATAGAGCTTTCTTTTGGTGGTATTTGATCACCTCTGCATTTTTTATTTTTTACACTATAAACAATTTTTTTAAAATTCTAATTTAATCTAATTTAAAAAATCTAATTTCGACATAAATTTAGGCCAAAATGTATTCTGCTACATGTCTTTGCTAAAAAAAATCCCAATACATGTAAATCAATTGGCATGTAAATATATTTGGAAAGTTATAGCATCTGCAAATGGCAGTATATATACTGGAATTGTTATTTTTATTTTTTCTATACTAGTAATGGCGGCGATTGGTGACTTATAGCTGGACTGCAGTGGGCATTCTGACACTGGGTGGGAATTGACTAACCGCCACTGACATCCCCAGTGACACTAATACAGTGATCAGTGCTAATAAAAAGCACTGACACTGTATTAATGGCACTGGGCAGGAAAGGGTTAACATCTGGGGCGTTCAAAGGGTTAACTGTGTGCTGTGTGTGTTTCACATTATGTGCTGTGAGCTGTTTTACAATGGAGACATGCTGTTTTGTATTTCTCTGCTGTGCAGAGAAATACAAAGCAGCATGTCCTTGCTGAAAGGAGAGAGACCTGTGTTGTTTATACACAGGTCTCTCCCCTGTCAGCTTTCCCTGATGATCGCCCGGTGATTGACATCTCTAGCTGCCAATGGCAGCACGAGTAGGGAAACGTGCGTTTGCCCCCTACCTGGAAATTCAAATCACGTATATATACGTTATTTTGCGCAGCCCTGCCAATTCTTAGATGTGATACCTGTATTAGTTTTCTTTTTTTTGTGTGTGCGTGCAGAAGCTCAGGTTTCACAGATAACTGACACAATAGTTGTTCACTGGTTCAGGACAGGTTTAGATCAGATTCAGGTCACGTTTAGATCAGGTTCAGGTCAGGATCTTGCCATGTTCACAACTGATGACATTTCCGGTTTAGAAATGGTTCCCATAGAAGTCAATAGCCTGTAATCCGTACCTGAACTGGACCACACTGCAGCACTGCCAGTGCATTGAACATATGTGAACAGGCGCCATAGAAAGCAATATTATTTCATGTCATTCGGTTCAAACAGCATCCAATACGCATATATGTGAACCAGCACTCAGGCTTTCTTTGTTCTATTTTCAGCTGCTGATCCTGAAAGTAAGTCTGGTGTTTTTCAACAAAGCTGTCCTGCACATCTAACAGAGAGTTGAGACAACCCATTCAAAAGTGACAGGGATGGTCATCTTTTATTTTTTTTATGTAAAACCTTTATTCCTAGTCCTACATTAAGTTCTCCCTTCTCATTTGACTGACTGCTGCATTTAGAAAACCAAGTATTTCCTATGAGAAAATGATCACATCACTTTCAGATAGTAGCACCTACAATATCACCTCGTACTAATGCTGAGGAATAGACTAGGCATCATAGGATGTAATATTAAGAATTATGGATAATATAAAGGGTAACAGATTAGCAAGTACACATACACAATTTTAACTTACAAATTTCAGAGTGTTTGCATAAAGAATTACTTTACTTCTGCATTAACTAAAAAAATATGTTTATATGGATATCTTTATCCCCGTTGGAAAGATTCTGCTCCCTTTCAGCTTTAAATACTGTATCAGGTGGCACAGACAACAAAAGAAAAAACATGGCAGACTTTCTCCCTCCACCCCCACACCATAAAAAAACACAAACGAAGAAAAAGCTTATGTGTGCTAGTGTGGCTTCAGGAAAACAATTATTCTGTATATATTGCTGGAAAATGTAAAAATGAGAAACTTTTCCATACTGCAATTGGAGACACAACATTGTCATTTACTTCACTGGGAGCTTTTCAATAAAAACAAAGCTTCCAGAAGCCTGTAATATTCTCAGAAAACAGTTTGTCCTTTGTTCAGCCTTGATGTGTATGGTAATAACCTACTGTAGCATGCTGTACTAATCAGTGAACTATCCAAAAAAGATTACTTTAATGTCATGCTCATAAAAAGAAAAATAGATAGAACATAAACGGAATCTCTTCTAATTCAGCAGAAATCAGGTTACACTGGGTAAATGCAAGAATCTGAATAGTCAGTCTGAAATTTTTATTTAAAAAAATATATGTAAAGTCATGGTCACAAATATTGGCATGCCTGCATTTCTGTCAGATAATACACCACTACTCCCAAACAATTGTTGCAATTACAAATGTTTAGGCATTCTCATGTTTATTTCTTTTGTTTGTATTGGTATGAAGCAAAAAAATGGAAAAACAAAAAGCCATATCTGCCACATTCCATGCAAAACCTCAAAAATGGACTGGACAAAATTATTGACACCGCCAATTTAATATTTGGTAACACACCCCTTGGAATAAATGAAACTGAACTCAATCACTTCCTGTAACCATCAATGAGTTTCTTACACCTCTCTACTGGAATTTTGGACGACTCTTCTTTCGCTAACTGCTCCAGGTCTCTTAGATTGGAAGCGTTCCTTTTCCCAACTGCTGTTTTGAGATCTCTCCACAGGTTCTCTATGGGATTGAGATCTGGACTCATTGCTGGCCATTTCAGTACTATTCTGCGCTTTGTATAAAACCGTTTCTGGGTGCTTTTTGATGTGTGCTTTGGTTCATTGTCTGTTTTCACTCTGGGCCCTACATTACACCCCAGAATTCTTTGGTATTCTTCAGATTTCATATTGCCATGCACATGGCCAAGACATCCAGTGCTTGAAGCAGCAAAACAACCTCAAAACATCAGTGAACCTCCACCATGTTTGACTGTAGGGACTGTAATCTTTTCTTTAAAGGCCTCATTTCTTTTTATGAAAACAGTAGAATGAAGGGCTTTACCAAAAAGCTGTAATTTTGTTTCATCTGTCCACAGCACATTCTTCCAACAGGATTTTGGCTTCCTTAGGTAAGTTTTATCAAACTCCAATCTGACTTCTTTTGTTTCTGTGTCAGCAGTGGGGTCCTCCTGGGTCTCCTACCATAGTGTCCCTTTTCATTCAGATGGCGATGTATAGTGTGAGATGATACAGTTGTACCCTGTGCCTGGAGGTCAGCTTGAATTTGTCTGGAAGTTGATCAAGATTCTTTAGCCACCATTAAAACAATCCTTCGTGTAATCTTTATCAATTTTCCTCTTTCGTCCATGTCCAGCAGGATTAGCTACAGTGCCATGGGCTGTAAACTTCTTGACAATGTTGCGTACAGTGGACACAGGAACATTAAGATCTCTGGAGATGGACTTGTAACCTCGAGATTGTCTATGCTTTTCCACAATTTTTGTTCTCAAATCCTCAGACAATTCTTTGCTGCTCATTCTCTTCTCCATGCTCCATGTGGCACACAGAGACACACAACAGAAAGGTTGAGTCAATTTTTCACCATTTTAGCTAGTTGCCGGTTTGATTTCTGCACCTGTTAACTGATACAGGTGAGTTTAATTATAAGTTACAGGAGCATCACAAACTCGGAATGCAATATTTCTTCCAATTTTGAGAAGGTGCCAATAATTCTGTCCAGTCCATTTTTGGAGTTTTGCGTGGAATGTGTCAGATTTGGCTTTGTGTTTCTCCACTTTTTTGTGTCATACCAATACAAACAAAAGAAATAAACACGAGAATGCCTAAACATTTGTCATTGCAACAATTTTCTAGGTGAAGACGTGCATTATCTGACAAAAATGCAGGGGTGCCAATATTTTTGGCCATGACTGTATATATCGGTCTCCTTTTGGCTTAGCTTACTTTATTTACTGTTTAAAAATGACTCTCAAGGCTGAAAATCAGACGCCCTGAGCTTTATGTCAAATACTAGAATAATCTTCCTCCGGGAAGTACAGGAAGTTAAACTTTAAGGTTAACATTTCATTGTATAGTCATTTTTTATTTGAAAAAGCATGTGTAGGATCCCGTTCATCTCATAACCTAGACTATAATACCTTTCGATTTAAAAAAAAAAAAGAGTAGCAGTTACTATATGGATATATGATCTCATTTACAGCATTACAATCCATATTATATACCTTTTAGGGTTTCGGGGGGCCTTTTTCTATCTAAGATTGCAACAAACACATTTTTTGGCCCTGTGCTATAGAACAGCCCACATACAATACAAATATGCAATTTGAAAACCTGCTAAGGTACACATCTCTGTTAAAGTTGTAAAGACCCTTTAATGATTACAGGTAAAGCTATAATAAGTCTCACTTGTAGGTACAGTAAATATCTCCTAAATGTGCACCGTTTACAGGGTATCTAGCAGCGTTGGTGATGTCACCAGTGTAAGGACACTGCACTCTCAATGCACAGCATGACAGTAGATTATGGCAACATTATTGCACATTATGGCAAATGTACCTGAGGCCCCAAATTTCACAACACAAAGTACACTAGCTAAGTAAAGGACACATGCCATAATTACACAAAAAGATCATACCTTTGGGATATTCTGCCAGAGTGTTACGTGTTAAACAGACCTTTCCAATGACATCATCACGACTAGAAAATAAACAAAACAGCTCTAGTTAAAGACTGTAGGACATTCACAATTTGCTTGTCATGGGCTGCTGCGTTTTCATTTAGCTTGAGGCTTTCCATTATGCAAATGACAAATCATCAATAGAACCGTTTATTAGCAGTCTATTACATTTATTGCTTGCTAGAACCTGATAAGAAAGCTGATGGCATTTTGTGCTATGAAATTTCAGTTTCCGTATTAATTTGTGAACATTGAAGAAAGGAAGGATACAGTTCTAGATATAACATTCCTTGGAAATCTGATTTCACCACTGCTTGAAGGTAAATAATATAATAATATCTCTAACATTCTTTAAAGTGTTACTAAACCCACAACAGTAAAATCAGTCTGTATATGCAGTAAAGCATGCTTGTTATACTCACTGTGGAACCTAAGGGGTTAAACCTCTGCACTGTGTAAAAAGGCTGTTTAAACCTGTCTTCTCTGATCCTCCCCTTCTTCTACTGTCCCCAATCCATCTGCTGATAGAACAGAGCCTTGGGGGCAAGCTGCACATGCTCAGTTTGGTGTGCATTGCTAAATAGTTTTTTTTTCCTTGGGAGAGTTCATGTGATCAGCACAGGACCAATCAGCGCTATCCAGACAGTGGGTCAGGGGTTATGCAGCCTCATAGGACAATCAGAGGAGAATGAAAACTCCTCCCACAAGCTTTATCCAGTGCTCTGCTGGACACTGATAGAAGTCACAAGACTGCACTAACTGCTGAAGTCAAAAGGTATTTAGCAGTTTATATTTACTAAAATAATTTCATTTCCATGTTCTGTGTACTGTGGGAGACCAGATATAGTGAATGCAGGTTGAAAGGTAGGTTAATTGGCTCCTTTCTAAATTGTCCCTAGTATGTGTATGTATGAATGTGAGTTAGGGACCTTAGATTGTACGCCCCTTGAGGGTTAGGGACTGATGTGAATGTACAATATATATATGTAAAGTGCTGCGTAAATTGACGGCGCTATATACAGTGGGGCAAAAAAGTATTTAGTCAGCCACCAATTGTGCAAGTTCTCCCACTTAAAAAGATGAGAGAGGCCTGTAATTGGCATCATAGGTAAACCTCAACTATGAGAGACAAAATAAGAAAAAAAATCCAGACAATCACATTGGCTGATTTGGAAAGAATTTATTTGCAAATTATGGTGGAAAATAAGTATTTGGTCAATATCAAAAGTTCATCTCAATACTTTGTTATATATCCTTTGTTGGCAATGACAGAGGTCAAACGTTTCCTGTAAGTCTTCACAAGGTTGGCACATACTGTTGCTGGTATGTTGGCCCATTCTCTAGAGCAGTGATGTTTTGGGGCTGTCGCTGGGCAACACAGACTTTCAACTCCCTCCAAAGGTTTTCTATGGGGTTGAGATCTGGAGACTGGCTAGGCCACTCCAGGACCTTGAAATTCTTCTTACGAAGCCACTCCTTCATTGCCCGTGCAGTATGTTTGGGATCATTGTCACGTTGGAAGACCCAGCCATGTTTCATCTTCCATGCCCTTGCTGATGGAAGGAGGTTTGCACGGACCCCAAAATTTGACCCCATTGTTGACAGGGGGAGTTGGGCAGGGGAAGGGCAAACAAGGATGCTGTGCAGGCGCCTCACATGCTCCTTATGACGTAATCAGTTGTTAGGATGCCAGCAGCTGGCCTGCATAGTGCCTAAGGCTGTATTGGTACATAATAAAAACCTGTGGCTTTGTGCAACAAAAAAGTCAGGCTGGATCCATGTGCCGGCTTGTTGACAATTTTTGGGCAATTTTTAGGCATTTTATCACAGCACCTCTGAACAACCCAGACGGCACTCTAGTTGAAAAGGTCTGGAGTAGGGAAATGTTAAAACCACTATCAGGCTATTTTTTGCCCTTCACTTCCTGTCTTGCACATGCAACAGGAAGTAGTAGACACTCTCTCTATTAGATTGTTGTAGGGATGAATCTTGCAACAAATACCAATCCTTTCCCACTCTATATACAACTGAAAAGTACTCATTCTTAAATGTGTAACCCATAGCAGATAAGCAAAATCCATCTTTAACTGGTCTGACTACAACTAAGTTGAATTTGGTTGGTATAGGTTTAGTAAGAGCAGAAGAGGCATATGTATAAACATGAGACAAACTCAGGCAAATTCATTGGCCTAAAAATAACTGAACCCTGGGAGTTAATAGCAGGTCGAACCTCCTTTGATAGCAGTGACTTCAAGCAAACCCTTACGGTAGCTCTGGTTTAAACCTGCACAACGTTCAGGAGTTTGTGGTCATTCTGTTTTTTACAAAACTGCTTTAGCTCAGAAACATTTGTAGGATATCTGGTGTGAATGGCTCTATGGGGTTAAGATATGGGCTCTGAGTGGACCACTCTAAAAGGTGGATTTTCTTTTTCTGAAGCCAGTCTGTGGTTGATTTACTTTGAAGCTCAGGGTCACTGTCCTGTCGCATCACCCAACTGTTATTAAGCTTCAACTGGTGGGCAGACACCCAGTTATTATCCTCTAGGATATTTTGGTAAACTTCGGAACTATTTATTCCTTGATGATAGCCAGTAGTCCAGGCCTAGAGACAATGAAGCCCAAATCATGATCTTCTCTCTACCACACTTCATTTTTAAAGTCGGTGGGCTGTTTTGTTTTGCACCATACATAGTGCTGATTATTGTTCCTGAACAATCCAACTTTTGTTTCACCAGTCACCAGAACATTTTCCCATTAGTGTTGCAGTTTGCCAAGATGCTCTTTTGCAAACGTCAGGCACGCGGCAATGTTTTTTTTTGTAGAGCTGCAGCTTTCTCCATGGTGTTCTGCCATGGCCACCCTGCCTGTTCAAAAACTTACATAAGGTAGACTCATGAACAGGGAGGTTTGCCAGTTCCAGTGATGGCTTCAAGCCTTTAACTGTTACTTGTGGGTTCTTATTTAGCTCATTGAGTATTCTGCATTGTGCCTTGGCTGGGTGCCCACTTCTGGGAAGAGTAGCCACAGTACTAAACTGTCTCTATTTATATATGATTTGTCTAATTGTCGACTGATGGATGCCTATAAATTTTCAGATTGCTTTGTATCCCTTTCCAGCCTTATGCAGATCATCTACTCTTGATCATATGTTTGAAGAGATTGTCAGGAAAGGCTTGTCCATAGTGCAAGTGAGGGTTCGCGGCGCATAAATATACGCATGCGCAGAACAATAATGGGCCACACAGATGTGTATGGATTTGGGCAAAGGCGCGCACAAATGCGCACGCGTACTCACGCATCCAGGCGCACGTCTGTCACTAATGCTGGCACCAAAAGGGCTATTTAACCACCTCCCGCCCGCCATATAGTAATATGATGGACATAAGGTGGTTCTTGCGTTCTGGGAGGATGTCATATGACGTCCTCCCATTCTAACAGTGCATGTGCGGCTAACAGAGCACGCAGCGCAGCAATTGGCGGTGCGCTGTGTCTCTCGGACACAGCGGATCACCGATCCACGGAAAGAGCCGAGGATGTTGGCTCGGTCATGTGATCTGCTGTGTCCAATCACAGCTGATCACATGTAAACGGAAATGCCGGTTATCGGTATTTCTCTCCCCACGAGCTATCACGCTGACAGCTCGTGAGGAGAGGAGAGCCGGTAATCGGCATTCCTTGAAGGGGACATGTACACAGATCATCAGAGCACTGATGATCAGTGTGCCCTGATGATCTGTGTAGCCCCAGCAGCGCCACCTGTCAGTGTCCATCAGTGCCAGCTCTCAGTGCTCATCCATGCCACCTGCCAGTGCCCATCAGTGCCACATTTCAGTGCCCATCGGTGCCACATCAATGCCACATATCAGTGCCCATCTGAGCTGCCTTTCAGTGTCACCCATCAGTGCCAGTAAGTGCCACCTATCAATGCCAGTCAGTGCCATCTATCAGTGCTGCCAATCAGTGCCGCCTATCAGTGCCAGTCAGTGCCGCCTATCGGTGCCAGTCAGTGCCACCTATCAGTGTGCATCATTGCCGCCTATCAGTGCCCGTCAGTGCTGCCTATCAGTGCCGCCTAACAGTGCCAGTCAGTGTCGCCTATCAGTGCCAGTCAATGCCGCCTATCAGTGCCATATATGAGTGCTGCCTGTCAATGCCCATCAGTGCCACCTACCAGTGCCTCCTCATCAGTGCCCATCAGTGTCACCTATCAGTGTCCATCAGTGCAGCCTATCAGTGTCCATCACTGCAGCTTCATTAGCGCACATAAGTGAAGGAGAAAAATACCTTATTTACAAAATTTTATAACAAAAACTAAGAAAAAACATTTTTTTTCAAAATTTTTCAAAATAAAAAAACTCAGAGGTGATTAAATACTACCAAAATAAATCTCTGTCACAAAAAAAGATACAAATTTCATATCGGTACAGTGTTGCATGACAGCGCAATTGTCATTCAAAGTGCAACAGCGCTGAAAGCTGGAAATTGGCCTGGGCAGGAAGAGGGTATAAGTGCCCTGTAAGCTAATGGTCAAACTGGTTGCAGTCGTGTCTCATTGCTGTTTGGTCTGCAGCTCCTGAGTGTGTTCCTGATCCTTGTGCCCGACCTCTGATATTAACTGGCTTGTTCCTGATCTTCGCTTGTCTGCTACCTGCCCCGACCCCGGATTGTCTTGACTACTCTTCTGCCTCCTGATCTTGTCCGACTGTACCTCTGCTGCTGACGTGGCCTGTGACCTGACTTCTCTGCCGCCTGTCGTCTTTGCTTGATCTGCCCAACTGTTACTCGTCTGACTTTGCATCTGCCTTCCTGCTGGCTACAGTTTATCAGTCCGGCAAGTCTGCATCTGGATTATGCTTCCTGCTGTTACCTATAACCTTCCGTCAAGCAAGATCCATGCCTAGCTGTCCACCTTCAACCTGTCCTGCTTCTTCACCTGTCTGTAGACTTCCACTCACGCACCTACTACTGGACTGATCACAGGCAATTATACCTCACCGTGCCCCTGTGGCTACTGTCCCACTACCATTGGACCTCGAGCCGGAGTTGTACGGGAGACCTGCCTCCACGTCTGGATCACTATCTAAGGTACATGACAGAGAGCTTCTTATTGTGAGGCATGGGTTACATCAGCTGACGCTTCTTATGTACAGTAGTCTTAAAATGTTTGAGTGTCCTTTAGTGTCGATCAGTATAGCTCTAAAACACACCTCTAAACTCATTTCATTAACCACTTGCCCTCCTGAGGATTACCCCCCTTCCTGACCAGGCCATTTTTTGCTTTAACTGACAATTGTGCAGTCATGCAACGCTACACCCAAATTAAATTTACATCCTTTTTTTCCCACGAATTGAGCTTTCTTTTGGTGGTATTTGATCATCTGTGCATTTATTATGTTTTATGCTATAAAAAAAAAGTGCGACAATTTTGAGAAAATAATAATATCTTTTACTTTTTGCTATTAAACAATTCCAGTAAAAAAAAATTAAAAAATCAAATTTCGTCATAAATTTAGGCCGAAATGTATTCTGCTACATGTCTTTTCTAAAAAAAATACCAATACGTGTAAATTAATTGGTTTAAGTGAAAGTTATAGTGTTTACAAATGGCGGTATATACTTTATACTTAAATTTTTTTTTTTTACTAGTAATGGTGGCAATCAATGACTTATAGCAGGACTGCGCCGGCATTCTGACACTGGGGGAAACACTGATATTCCCAGTGACACCAATACAGTGATCAGTGCTAAAAAAAAGCACTGACACTGTACTAATGGCACTGGGCAGGAAGGGGTTAACATGAGGGGTGATCAAAGTGTTAACTGTGTTCTGAGAGTGTTTTAGTGGGGGGCGATGTGTTGGCGCTTCACTGTAAGCACACTGCTCTGGATGGCTGTGCCTGAGCCGACAGGGAGGAGGACTGTTAGTAAACAAAGCAGCCCTCCTCCCCATCGGTGATCCTTGGTAATCACTTGTCACCGGCGGGTAATCATTGGTCGGGACCCGGAGATTGACAACCGCGGCTGCGAATGGTGGCTTGGGTAGGGCCGTGATTTGCGCACCCCTTCCACCCTGTAGCAGTATTTCTGGTGCTGGGGAAGTGGTTAATTTCTTTGACCAAACAATCAGAAACAGACTTCATGAGGGTGGTCCGAGGGCCCGACGTCCATTGAACACCAGAATTGACAGGTCCGCCACTGGCGTCCTGTGCTTTTTACAGATGAGAGCAGGTTCACCCTGAGCACATGTCAAAGGACCTGGAGAAGCAGTGGAGAATGTTATGCTGCCTGTAACATCGTTCAGCATGACTGTTTTGGTGGGGGTCAGTGATGGTCTGGGGAGGCATATCCATGGAGGGACGTACAGACCTCTATAGGCTAGACAATGGCACCTTGACTGCCATTAGGTATTGGGACGAAATCCTTGGACCCATTGTCAGTCCCTACACTGGTGCAGTGGGTCCTGGGTTCCTCTTGGTGCACGACAATGCCCGGTCACATTTGGTGAGAGTATGCAGGCAGTTCCTGGAGGATGAAGGAATTGATACCATTGAAAGGCCCCCCTCACTCGCCTGACCTAAATCCAATAGAACACCTCTGGGATATCATGTTTCGGTCCATCCATCGTCGCCAGGTTGCACCTCAGACTGTCCAGGAGCTCAGTGATGCCCTGTTCTAGATCTGGAAGGAAATACCCCAGGACACCATTTGTCGTCTCATTAGGAGCATGTCCCGACGTTGTCAGGCATGCATACAAGCACATGGGGGCCATACAAACTACTGAGTACCATTTTGAATTGCTGCAATGAAATTTCAGCAAAATGGACTAGCCTGCTGCATCACTTTTTCACTTTGATTTTCGGGGTGTCTTTGAATTCAGTCCTCTGTAGGTTGATCATTTTCATTTCCATCAAACAATGGGGCATCCTTACATTCCTAATACTTTACCTAGTTCATATCAGTATAGATATCCAGCATGAGATTTTTCCCCATTGAGATTTGATGTGTTTTCAAAGTGTTCCTTTAATTTTTTTGAGCAGTGTATGTATTGTTTTAAGCAAACGCTCAACAAATGCTATTCAAGATAAAGCAGATAAAACTGATAACTGACTGTGTCAGAATAACATGAGCTGTTGGCATTCCATGAAAAACTGAAGGGAGCAATATGACAGAGTATATTGACAAATGGCTTCTCCGTGTGTTTATGAAAGATGCATTTTCTTTTTTTGTGTTTGCAGTTGAGAATGCTCATCGTGTTCTGTAGAGAGCACGATGCCTTGACAATATTACAATAAATGGTGCAAAAATGTCATATCCAGATTTCTCTGCTGATGTGCATAAAAAAAAAAGAGCTTAGTTCCAGGAAATTGAAAACTGTTTGCTGAAAGTGCTACATGCTATGTTCTATCCTGCAGGACCGAGAGTTGTTGCTAGAGGAGAAACCTATTTTCTGGGCAACCAACTGATGCAACTGCATGGATTGAAAAGAAAGAAAAACATTTTATGATAACACTGCCTGGAAAAAATACTGCACCTGATGGTTCTGCAAAGCACTGGAATTTTATCTTCTTTTATGGAAAATGGGAGTAAAAAGATGCAGGCATTCTGTTCCCTAGTATGACTAAGTTGCAAATTCAGGGTTTATTTTTTCCTCCTTTCAAACCTTGAACATTTACACTGTCAAAGGGGAATGATGCTATTTACACATTACAATCTACAGTATGTATATTTTGTATTGATGTAAATTGTGGTAAATATGTTTGATTCATTTTTTCCCTCCTAACTGTCTTGATTTGTTCTCCCCTGTCCCCCTTTATATTGCATATATTGCAAAGTGCTGTGTGAACTGTTTGCGTTATATAAATTCTGTATTAGAATAAAAATATGTAGTGGGTGAAGCCAACCCCCCCCCGCGCTATTCATCATTACTGCTGTGTCACTGGACCTGGTGAGAGGGCTTGCGCTCATTACTTGCCACTACTGCTATAGACTGAACCATTATGAACTGCCTAACCTGCAATCATATGGCCCTAATACTGCTTGCAGGCCTTTTACTGATGGCCCAATGTGCACCAACAAGCTCCAACGTTTAGCTGGTGAAGACTTAGGACTGCCCCTAATCGTAAATGACCCAAGGTCCTAGTCTGTTTGCTAAAGTGGTACCATACCCTTGTCCATTCATTTGAGTGCACTCACAACCAGTATAGAGCTGTTATCATTCAAAAACGCCTTTAATCTACTATTATTATTATTATACAGGATTTATATAGCGCCAACAGTTTGCTCAGCGCTTTACAATATAACGGGAGACAATACAGCAACAATACAGTTCAATACAAGAGGGATAGGAGGGCCCTGCTCTTTGGAGCTTACAATCTAGGAGGGAGGGGCTAGTGGTACAAAAGCTAATAACTGTGGGGGATGGACTGGTAGGAAGAGTAGAAGATTCCATTATTAGCTGAGGGCAGGATAGGCTTCCCTGAAGAGATAGGTTTTTAGAGATCGCCTAAAAGTGAGCAGAGTAGGCGACAGACTGATAAATAGGGGTAGAGAGTTCCAGAGGATGGAGAAAGCTCTAGAAAAGTCCTGGAGACGGGCATGGGAGGAGGAGACAAGGGAGCTAGAGAGCATAGAGAGCAGCAGGTTTTGCGAGGAGCGGAGAGTACGGTTTGGGTGATATTAAGACAAGACCGTTGATGTAATTGGAGTTATAAATGGCTTTATACGTTATTGTTAAGGTTTTGAATTTTATCCGTTGGGCAATGGGAAGCCAGTGGAGGGATTGGCAGAGAGGGTTGGCAGATACAGAACGGTTAGTAAGGTGGATAATTCTGGCAGCAGCATTCATGAAAGACTGAAGAAGGGATAGCCTGCGATGAGGTAGGCCAATGAGGAGGGAGTTACAATAGTCAAGGCGAGATATAACAAGGGAGTGAATAAGTTGCTTAGTGGTTTCCGGGGTTAGGAACGGGCGTATCTTGGAGATGTTGCGGAGGTGAAGTCTACAAGATTTGGACAGTGATTGGATTTGGGGGTGAAAGGACAGATGGGAGTCTAGGATTACACCTAGTACCCTGGCATGATGGGAGGGACTGATGATTGTGTTATTGATCTTGATGGAGAAGTCAGGGGAGGGGCACGGGCTGGGGGGAATACTAAGAGCTCAGTTTCGGAAAGATTGAGTTTGAGGAAGTGGAGTGACATCCATGCTGATATGTCGCTTAGTAGGTTAGTAATGCGAGAGGAGACTGAAGGGGTGAGGTGAGGGGTAGAAAGATAGATTTGTGTGTCGTCAGCATAGGGATGGTACTTAAAGCCATGGGAGTTTATCAAGTGACCAAGGGAGGAGGTGTAGATTGAGAAGAGAAGGGGTCCAAGGACAGAACTTTGACAAGGACAGAAAGAGGGAGCAAAGAGGAAGAGGCAGCATTATAGGTAACACTGAAGGAGCACTGCGATAGGTAGGAGGAGAACCAGGAGAGAGCAGAGTCTCTGAGACAAAGAGAGTGGAGTTTTTTGAGGAGGAGGGGATGGTCAACCGTATCAAAAGCTGCAGAGGTCAAGTAGTAAGAGTACAGAGTAGTGGCCATTGGTTTTAGCTGTTAGTCGATCATTAGTGAGTTTTAGTTGGGCAGTTTCAGTGGAGTGGAGTGAGCGAAAGCCAGACTGTAAAGGGTCAAGAAGGTTGTTGTCGGTGAGGTGGGAGCTCAGGCAATTGTAGACTAAGCGTTCTAGGAGTTTAGAGGTAAACGGCAGCAGGGAGATGGGTCTTAAGTTGTTCAGGTTGGTGGGGTCCAGGGAGGGCTTTTTAAGTATGGGAGTGATGTGTGCATGCTTTAGAGGGGAGGGGAAGGCACCAGTAGAGAGGGAAAGATTGAAGATGTGAGTGATATATATATTTGCTTTCCTTCTTTTACTTGGGTATAGTTTTCACCCTGTTTGGCAGACTGTGCACTAACTGGCCTGCTCTGTGTCTGATCATTTTCAAACTGACATTTATGCTCATCTATATCTATAGATTAAGTGTGCACCACTAAACGGGTGTATGTTTATTTATCAGCAATACCCCACAGCCAGGCGAACAGTATTTTACACTTGTGTTGTTACTTTTGCTCGCAGTGTTTTTATTCTACCAGAGGGGCTGAGGTTGTTCTTGGATTGAGGCGCAAAACAGAGAACCTAAAATTACTAAGCAGCTCCTTCGCGGGTGGCGCTACAAATATATAATTACAGTTAGGCATGCAACTATAGCAATAACGGCACACAAAACAATTTGTGTGGCATTATTGCCTTTAGTGAAGATCTTCACTGTAATTATATATATTTCCTTGTACACGTGTGGTGATTACACTGTTCCGTGGTAGCAGCTCGGGAACTATATATTTTATTAGCTATTTAGCATTTGTTGCTTTTCATTTTTTTCACTTTTCTTTGATTTATATTATTTTTCTGCGTTAGTTTTGGATTCTGTAGCACATTATTAGCGCGGGGATTATCTTTCATTTAAAAATATTATTCCAGTAACATGGTGATAATGCTTCCAAAAAAGTTTCCTATTAACTTTTTATTTTTACATTTCTTCAGTTACTTTCTGGTTTCCGTGCCTAGGCAAACTATGTCATACATCCCAGGGATCTTTGGGGGTGAGCGGTTTTCTGAGTGCTGAACACCCCCCTGCCTGCCTAAGCTAAAGGCAGATGGATTCCATGAAGTAAATGCTACATAAATCATCTGCCCTTACTCAAGATGGCCATGGCCAGAAATGGTAGGAGGTGCTTTTCAATGTGCTTTCGCTGCAAAATAAAGCATGTAGACATGGATGAATGAGGGAGTTTACTTTGAACATTAAAAACAAACTAAACAGCGTTTTTGGTTTGTGGTACTCAGATGCAATGAAGGTCCTCTTTAAGGTTTGAACAATTGTATAGTAATGATTTCCTAAAATGAAACGTTTTTATAAGTATTTACAATTTTGTCATGCAATAGGTTCCCAGGAGAAGATAACACCTATAAGACACTATAACAGTGATGGCGAACCTTTTTGAGCCCGAGTGCCCAAACTGCAACACAAAACCAACTTTTTTATTTCAAAGTGCCAACACTGGAATTAATCACTTGCCTACCGGGCACTTCTACCCCCTTCCTGCCCAGGACAATTTTCAGCTTTCAGTGCTGTTGCACTTAACAAAGACAATTGTGCGGTCATGCAACACTGTAACCATATGCAATTTTTATCATTTTTTCACACAAATAGAGCTTTTTTGGTGGTATTTAATCACCACTGGGTGTTTTATTTTTTGCACTATAAATGAAAAAAGAGCAAAAAAAGGTAATATTTCTTCTTTGATGTGCGTTGGTGAGGCTGCACTGATAGGCAGCACTGATGGGCATTGATGAGGCGGCACAGATAGGTAGCACTGATGAGGCAGCACTGGTGAGCATTGATGAGGAGGCACTGATGATGCACTGATATGCAGGAAATGATGGGCACTGATAAGCGGCACTGACTGATAGCACCAACTGGAGGCACTGACAGATGGCACTGACTGGCGGCACTGCTGGGCATCATTGATGGGTGGCACTGATAGGCAGCACTAATGAGGTGTCACAGATAGGTGGCACTGATAGGCGACACTGATAATGGGTACTGATAGACAGCACTGATAGGTGGCACTGACTGACATCACTGCTGGGCACTGCCTGGCACAACCACTGGGCACTGACTGGTGGCACTGACTGGCAGCACTGCTGGGCTGCACTGATGGGCACTGGTGGGTGGCACTGGTGGGCACAGGTGGGTGGCACTACTGGGCGGCACAGGTGGGTGCATTGCTGGGCACAGGTGGGCGCACTGCTGGGCACAGGTGGGTGCATTGCTGGGCACAGGTGGGCGGAACTTGTGTGTGGCACTGCTGGGCACCGATCATCAAGGCACTGATGATCAGTGACCCTGATGATCGGTGCCGTTCCCTGCTCTGACAACTGCCGGTTTTCGGCAGTACTTTCCTCACGATCTGACAGCGTGAGGAAAGTGCAGCCGAGAACCGGCATTTGCATTTCCTGGTGATCAGCGTGTCATTGGACATGGCTGATCACGTGGTAAAAGGCCGCTGTGATTGGCCTTTTACCACGTCACGTGATCAGCTGTGTCCGCAGGACACAGCGATCACGGAGATCGCCCGGTGCGCGCCCCCGGGGGTGCGCAGGAGAGCGCATTCTCTTCCTCTCTTCCTCCTGGCGTGCCCACTGAGATGGCTCTGCGTGCCAGCTCTGGCGTGCTTGGCATAGGTTCGCCATCACTGCACTATAAGATCCCAGTAAAAAAAGATGTGTCAAAGTCAGATCATTATTCCTTCTGTATGCATGATTTTAATTCAAAATTACTTGATGAAATATCCCCTAAAATGCAGAGAGTAATGGTCTTGAAACATAGGTAATGTTGAAGAGGATGAGTGATCACAAATACTATTTCTTGATGGCATTTCAAAGAGTAACTCCGTTAATTATTGTTGGCCTGAGATTTGGACTTATGTACAAGATTTTTCCTTGTTTGAAAAAGAATTGCACAAAAGCAGATTTTGCCACATACAGTGATAATGGTTCGTTGATACTGCCAGTCAATTAAAATTTAAAATTAAAGCTGCTAACTTTTCACAATACAGGAGCTTCAAATAAATGTAAAAAGCACTGCCGCCTAGCTGCACTAGGCTGCTAATTTGAATCCCAACCACTGCACAACTAGATTTTGCATGTTTTCCTTCTGCCTGCGTGGGTTTCCACCGGGTACTCCAGTGTCCTCCCACATTCCAAAGACATGCTGGTAGGCTTATTGGCTCCTGTAAAAATTGGCCCTATTATGTGTATGTATGAATGTGAGTTAGGGACCTTAGATTGTAAGCTCCTTGAGGGTCAGGGACTGATGTGAATGTACAATATATATGTAAAGTGCTGAATAAATTGTAAGCAGTAAATAAGTACCTGTAATAATAATATTAATAAAAAGGTTTAGCTGGCATGACTGAAGGTACCTGGTATAGTATTGAATTGGTGAGAATATGAAAGATGCTATAAACATGGGAAAAATGGTATGATTTTCTTTTCTGACAAGATGGATGGGATGGGATAAAGCAGAATGTGCATTGTTTTGCATATGCAATGTTGGGTTTAATATGGTATTTTTGTGGTTTATTTTGGATGTGGTTTGTTTTGTATTGTGATTTTTTTTATTGTATTTGTCGGGAAAAAAAACATTTTCAAACATAAAATACAGACTGTGATTTGGTGTGTGCAGCTTTAAATGAGAATGAATGTGTCAGCATAAGTAGTAGATCTTTTCCTTTCTCCCTATGTTCCCTTTCCCCATCCATCACCATTAGTTTGCATTTACTAGAGCTCCCTCACTTATTGCTGTCTCTGTAAAACCACATGGGCATACGTGTTAAAGTATTTATGAAAAGGCATATCCACCATGGAGACCTTCTTCCTCTATTTCTTCATAATGCAATCAGAACTATGTTATGGAACAGATGTTGCACTGGGAAAGATTGTAAAATGTAGCTGTGTGGAACTCCCTACTGTGGTCCTATTTAGATATAAAAAAAACCCCGTGTTTCAACCTGCTGTCAGTTAGTCCAAACCGAGTTAAAATTTTTGGTAAACTTGACCCTTTAATTATATTGATTTGTGCATAATATATACTGCATGTATATATACATATATTGGTTCAGAAACAAAAGTCGGTAGCAGGATGTGATAAAACCTGTCAGTTACCTAGAGCAGGCCCTGAAATTTCCACTCACCTGCTCGCACTGGCGAGTGGAAATTATGGTGGGGGCGAGTGTGTCCCCAGGGCCATCTTGCTGAGCAGGCTTGGAACTCAGGGCCGGATCTGTCGCACTTGCACTGGAAGCCGTCAGACTGCAAAGTGAAAGCAAAGGAAGAAGTGTGTGCTGTGCTCTCTGTCTCCCCCTATAGTGCAGTACCCAGCTTTGTGAGTGAAGGTAACGCAGTACTGCAACTTTTTATAGGGTGTGTGTGGGTGTGTGTATTTATATGTGTGTGTATGTACATGAATCTGTGTGTGTGTTCGTGTGTGTCTGTGTATGCATGTACATGTGTCTGTGTGTATGTACATGTGTGTATCTGTACATCTGTCTGCATTTATGTACATGTGTGTGTGTGTACGTGTGTGTGTGCGTGTACATGTGCCTGTGTGCGTGTACATTTGTGTGTGCATGTACATGTGTGTGTATGTACGTACATGTGTCTGTGTGTACATGTGTCTGTGTGTATGTACATGTGTCTGTGTGTATGTACATGTGTCTGTGCGTGTGTATTTCTGTGTATGTACATGTGTCTGTGTGTATGTACATGTATGTGTGTCTGTACGTGCCTGTGTGTGCATACATGTGTCTTTATGTGTGTGTGTGTGTGTGTGTGTGTACATGTATCTCTGTGTGTGTGTGTACATGTTTCTGTGTGTGTGTATGTACATGTCGCTGTGTGTGTACAGGTGTCTCTGTTTGTGTATGTACATGTGTCTGTATGGAAACCTACATGTATGGATGGTTTGGTTAGGTTCAGGATTATGTGGTTATTATGGGTGGTAGAGTATGGGACATTTGAGGTACTGCTGGGTTGGATAATAGGTAGGATATGCTTGGTAGAGTTATGGTTTTGTGAGTGAAAGATTATGGGGGGTTATGGTTGTATGCGGTGCATGGTCTAAGTATCATGGAGTGTTTAGGGGGACATTGGAGGCCCTGATGTAATGTGAGGGGACTCTGGGGACACTGATGTAATGTGAGGGGACTCTGGGGACCTTGATGTAATGTGGGTAAAATTTAACAGTGTCATTTCATGAAATAATTTACGAGGGTGTGTTTAGGGGCAGAATTAGGGGTGTAGCAGGGTAGAGGTTGGGTGGGGCAATTAGTGGCGAGTAAATCTTAAGGCCTGGCTAGTAGCTCAGGACTTGAAATTTTAAGCATATATGTTTTTTTTATTACACTTATTACACTATACCTGGTTTCCCCTGCAAAAATATTCTTCACTTAATTCACGATTCAGATGGAATGAAGGATTATCTCATTATGAAGGTTCCGGCTCTTTTCATTTGCAAACGTGTACAGTAGAAAAGGACAAAACCTCTGTGGAATTCATATCATTTGTAATCATCTTAGCTAAGACACTAATGAACCTCATTCCGCTGCTTGAGATTCTAATTTACTAATCAGTTTATGTTTCCCAGAAAAGTTGTGTACTGTCTTCCGGGGTTCTGCACGGTAAAAAATCTGCACAGTAGGCTTCCAAAAACATGTTTTCTTCAATGAGATGTAATTATGTTGTTAAGATTTTCTTCTTTGTATTACATGCTTTGAATGTATGTGCATTATATGCTTTTAATGTATGTGCCTACACGTACTTTTCAGATGATTTTACAGCTTCCCGGGAGCCATGAATCCTGGGGTTCTCTAATAGGCAGATACTGACAAGAAATCAAAGGCTGGCCAACATTTGTTGCCTCCTGTGCCCGACTACTGGTTATTGAAACTATCCATTATGTTTAAAAAAACTTGTATTTTTCTCATGCAATGCACAGCAACAAGCCAGCTTTAATAGCCTACTTCCAAGCTGCATACTCACCTTTCCTTTGCTCCCCCTCTGCCAATCAGTTGTAGGAGCAAGGAAAGTGAGGAACATGTAAGCTCCAAGCAGCTCCAATTGGAGATTTCACTGGAGTGGGGACTCACAATATCCTCAGTTGACAGCACTGAACCAATCACCAGCACAGTCACATTAGAAAAAAAACAAAAAGGGGAGTATATTACATGCTCCATTATGCATGGAAATATATTGGGGGTGGAATGAAGGGATAGGGGAGCAAAGGAAAGGTATGTGCTTTGCTTTAACTAGCAGCAGTGAAGAAATCTGCACTGCACTGTACATACTTTTTAAATATATACCTTGAATTCCACTTTATTTTCTGCTACAGGGGCATGACCTTAGTTTCATTGCTGAACACCTACACCATGATTAACAGTGATTGCACCACATGTGAGATATCGTCATGAATGTCACAGTGAGCACAAAAATTCTAGTGCCAGAGCTCCAGAGTCATTGTAAACTGGTAACTTGCAAAGGCATTTAAAACCTCACCTATGGATAATTTATTGTACAGACATTTGTCACCACTCCATGGGCATGTGCAATTTTCAAGTATGGCATGCTAGGTATCTATTTACATGGTGTAACACGGGGTAGGCAACCTTTCAGAGGTTGAGGTCTACCTGGACAACATGGAGTAAAGCAAAGATCCCCTGAGGGGGGGTTCTTGGTGGCGCCCTTAAAAAAAAAAAGTGGGACAGTAGTGTCCTCTGTCCCACTCTACATCACCCCCCTCTGTAGTGTCTTGTACCCCCCAATGCAGTGTCCTCTGCCCCCTTTTCATCTCCCCCCACTGTAGTGTCCTCTGCCCCCTCCCCTCCACAGTAATGTCCTGTACCCCCAATGCTGTTTCCTTTATCCCCCACAGTAGTGTCCTGTACCCCCCCCCCAAAGCAGTGTTCTCTGCCCCCCTTCACACCACATCCCACGCACTGTCATATCCTCTGCCCCCTCCCCCCCCAGTAGTTTCCTGTATCCCCCCCCCCCCCTAAACCAGTGTCTTCTGCCCCCGTTCACATCACCCCCCCACTATGTAATGTCTCTGCCCCCCACAAAGTGCCCTCTGACTCCCCATCCCACAAAGCAGTGTCCCCTGTCCTTTTCTCATCAAAATCCTCCCCACTGTAGTTTACTGTGTACCCCCCTTCCACAGAGTCGCCTAAGCCCCCCCCCCCATAGAGTCTCCTGTGTCCTCTCTCCCACAGTGTCTCCTGTGTCCCCCCTCCCTCAGTGTCTCCAAAGCCCCCCCCCTCTCACAGTGTCTCCCTCCCACAGTGTCTCCTGTGTCCCCCCTCCCACAGTGTCTCCTAAGCCCCCCTTCCCACAGTGTCTCCTGTGTGCCTTCTTCCACAGTGTCTCCTAAGCATCCCCTCCCATACTGTCTCCTGTGTCCCCCCTCCCACAGTGTCTCCGGTGTTCTTCCTCCCACAGTCTCTCCTGTGTCCCCCCCCCCACAGAGTCTCCTGTGTCCATCTTCCCGCAGTGTCTCCCCTTCCACAGTGTCTACTAAGCCCCCCCATAGTGTCTCCTGTGTCCCCCCTCCCACGTTGTCTCCTAAGCGCCCCCAACCACAGTGTCTCCTGTGTCCCCCCTTCCACAGTGTCTCATGTGTCCCCCCTCCCACAGTGTCTCTGAGCCCCCGTTCTCCAATAGTGTCTCCTGTGTGCCCCCTTCCACAGTGTCTCCTAACCCCCCCACCTCCCATAGTGTCTCCTGTCCCCCCCTCCCACAGTGTCTCCTGTGTTCTTCCTCCCACAGTCTCTCCTGTGCCCCCCCCCCCCCCACAGAGTCTCCTGTGTCCAACTTTCCGCAGTGTCTCCTGTGTTCTTCCTCCCACAGTCTCTCCTGTGCCCCCCCCCCCACAGAGTCTCCTGTGTCCAACTTTCCGCAGTGTCTCCTGTGTTCTTCCTCCCACAGTCTCTCCTGTGTCCCCCCTCCCACAGTGTCTCCTAAGCCCCCCCACCCATAGAGTCTCCTAAGACTCCCCCCCCCCACAGTCTCCTGTGTCCCCATCTCACAGTGTCTTCCTGTGTTCCCCCTCCCACAGTATCTCCTATGTCCCCCTTCCACAATGTCTCCTGTGTCCCCCTTCTCACAGTGTCTCCTGTGTCCCCCTTATCACAGTGTTTCCTGTGTCCCCTCTCCCACAGTGTCTCCTAAGCCCACCCCTCCCATAGTGTCTCCTGTGTCCTCCCTCCCACAGAGTCTCCTGTGTTCCCCCTCCCACAGTGTCTCCTGAGCTCCCCTCCCACAGTCTCTCCTGTGTCCCCCCTCCCACAGTGTCTCCTGTGTCCCCCCTCCCACAGTGTCTCCTAAGCCCCCCCCCCACAGTGTCTCCTAAGCCCCCCCCCCACAGTGTCTCTTGTGTCCCCCCTCCCACAGTGTCTCCTAAGCTTAACTCCCAGTGTCTCCTGTGTCCCCCCTCCCACAATGTCTCCTAAGCCCCCCACATTGTCTCCTATGCCCCACCCCCACAGTGTCTCCTGTGTCCCCCCTCCCACAGTGTCTCCTGTGTCCCTCCTCCCACAGAGTCTCCCAAGCTCCCCCCCTCTCAGAGTGTCTCCTCTGCCCCCCCCCCCCAGTGTCTCCTGTGTCCCCTTCATGTCACATACACAGGTAGCACTTCCTACCTGTCAGCGTGTTTAAAGCACAGCAGAGATCAGAAGACAACACAAAGCTGGGTGGAAGGTGGGAGCAGGAGCTGCCAAGCTGGTGATTGCTTGCTAGGACTGCCTAGCAACCAATCACTGAGCAGCTTCCGCCCCTGAACCCACCCTCCATTCAGCACTATGCTGCCTCCTGCTCTCTGCTCCCCGGAACAACATCATCATTTATATTCTACAAAAAATGTGGGTAACATATTATGTAAGCTCTAACAAGCAGGACCCTCTGATTCTTCTTGTACCAAATGTATTGTAACTGTAATGTCTGCCTTCATTTTGTAAAGCGCTGAGCAAACTGTTGGCACTAAATAAATCCTGTATAATAATATTAATAATATATGTTTGTATGCACTAAAATTGATTATCCTGTATTTTTTCCTGAAAATCTGCATGTTAAAAATGGCTGCGCAAATTTTGTGTTAAGTAAAAAATTTATTTTATTCTACAGGGCCTCTGTTTAAAAATATATATAATATTCGTGGATTGTAACTAATTTTCTAGCCAAAAAATGCTGATTTTTTACATGAGGAGTGTCAGAATTGACCCGGTTTTGAAGTGGTCAATGGCTGCTTAAGAAGTAAGGCATAGTAACCATATTTAGAAATCAAATTAATATGTGTCATTTTGTAATCAATAAAAAATAATGAACCATTAAAAAAAGTCCAACTTTGCATACATATACTATATATATTACAAAAATTTACCTAAGAGCATCTTCATCCATGACATAGAAAGAGACAGAATGGAAGTTGGGTGGCAGGTGAACTTTGTATTCTTCTCCCCAAAATGGTGACAGAGTCTTCCACACTGTTGCTGTCCTATGCAAAGATAATAGTCACTGTTTATTCCTTTAGAAAATTAAATTAAGCTAGAAGAATAGGAGGAAAAATACTTTATAGTAATCAGCTTTACTATATACACTATCAAAGCAACTCTGAAATTGTCAACTGAATAGCTAAAGTAACAGAGCCTTTCTAGGGGAAATAATTGGAAGAGGCTAGAAAAAAGGAATTCAACTGTAAAAACACCCATAAGTTAAAAAATAACCTTTTTTATTTTCCCATGAAAACAGAATATATTAGTATGGTCTAAAGCTTCCATGAGATGGCAGTCACCCATTACAAAAACAAAATAATGTATATGAATCCAATGCATGGGATCTATTGTCTCTGGGGCAAAGATGTTAAGATTTTAAAATGTTAAAATTATTTTTTATCTCCTAAACCAGACTCTAAAAACTTGTTGTTTGTGCCATCTTGTTTTAAGATAACTGGGAGCTAGTGGAAGCAATGCTGAGTTTGTACTTACTAATCCCACTGAAAGACAACATTCTTATGGAGAACCAGGGGCTCGTAGGTTTTTGAATTCTTAGTAATGACTGTTAAAGGCACGGGCACCCCAAGGACAATAACTGCCATAAAGCTGAAGTTTAGCAATATTTTTTTTAAATCAACACCAGAGATAGTACTTACATTAATGAAGTTTGAACCATGTGTTGGTGGCAGCTGTGTTCCTTGAAATCTTCCAACCTCTGTCCTGATACCCTCACTGCTATGATCTTATGGTGCTGCGAGGCATTAATATGAATAGCTTCACCTGTCACTGGCACTTGTCGAAAGTGCAGACTATACCAATCTTTTCTGCCCCCATGCACCATTCATAGATGTAGTACTATTGATTTGACAATTAAAAGTGCTCTATGAATGGAGAACTGGTGAATGAGTTGAAGAACATAGGACACTCTTCATTAATGTGGATACCATCCCCTGTGCTAATTTTAAAAATTCAATAAACTTCAGCTTTAAGTATGAATGTTTTTTAACTAAGAACTGGAGTTTTTCTCCCATAACCACCAATCACAGAAGGTCTTATTTCTGAATGAAGGTTTAATGAGAACTTCAGCTCTTAATAGAAATACAGTGGGGAAAATTATTATTTGATCCCCTGCAGATTTTGTAAGTTTGCCCACTTGCAAAGAAATGGGTCTATAATTTTATCATAGGTGAATTTTAAATGATAGCGACAGAATATCAACCAAAAGTCCAGAAAAAAACATGATACAATAGTTATAAATTGAGTTGAAGTTCAGTGAGTAAAATAAGTATTTGATCCTCAAGTAAAACATGACTTAGCACTTGGTGGAGAAACCCTAGTTGGCTAGCACAGAGGTAAGACGTTTCTTGTAGTTGTTTACCAGGTTTGCACACATCTCAGGAGGGATTTTGGTCCACTCTTCTTTACAGATCTTCTCTAAATCCTTAAGGTTTCTTGGCTGTTGCTTGGCAACTCGAAGTTTCAGCTCCCTCCATACATTTTCTACAGGATTAAGGTCTGGAGACTGACTAGGCCACTCCATGACCTTAATGTGCTTCTTCTTGAGCTACTCCTTTGTTGCCTTGGCGGTATGTTTTGGGTCATTGTCATGCTGGAAGACCCATCTTCAGTGTTCTGGCTGAGGGAAGAAGGTTCTCATCCAAGATTTTACAATACAAGGCATAATGTTTCCACCTCAGTGCTTGACTGTAGGGATGGTGTTCTTAGGGTAATATTTTTCTTCCTCCAAACACAGAAAGTCGAGTTAATGCCAAAGAGTTCAATTCTGGTCTAATATGACCACAGCTCTTTCTCCCAATCTTTCTTTGAATTATTTAGATGTTCATCGGCAAACTTCAGACAGGCCTATACATATGCCTTCTTGAGGAGGGGGACCTTTTGGGCACTGCAGGATTTCAACCCATGGCGGCATATTGTTTTACCAATGGTTTGTTTGGTGACTGTGGTTCCAACTGCCTTGAGATCATTCACAAGCTCCTCCCGTGTAGTTCTGGGCTGATCTCTCACTTTTCTCATGATCATCCTTAACTCCTTAGGCGAAATCTTACATGGAGCTCCAGATTGAGGACGAATGATGATTATTTTGTATTTCTTCCATTTGCGAATAATGGCTCCAACAGTTGTCTCCGTCTCACCAAGCTTCTTGCTGATGGTCTTATAGCCCATTTCAGCCTTTGACAGCTCTTTGGTCTTGCCCATGGTGGTGAGGTTTGAAAGGAAGAAAGAGATTCTGTGGACAGGTGTCTTTTATACACATAACGAGGAGCACCTTCTTAAATTGAGAGGACTAATCTGTGTACCACATGAGCATATAGCCAGTCTGTGGGAGCCAGAATTATTGTTGGTTGGTATGGGATCAAATACCTATTTTACTCACTAAACTGCAATTCAATTTATAACATTTGTATCATGTGTTTTTGCTGGATTTTTGGTTGATATTCTGTCTATCATTTAAAATACGCCTATGATAAAAATGGTGGACCCTTCATTTCTTTGTCAGTGGGAAACGTACAAAATCTGCAGGGGACCAAATAATTATTTTCGCCACTGTATGTTGATACATAAGGCCATAAGTGTTTAATCACATAAAGCCTTGCATTTTTTCTGAAAATCCTCTGATGCTGAAGAGCTAATCCAGGAAGCAACTGAGAGCAGTTGTAGAGAGGATTGCAAAAGAGATCTACATAGCATCATTCCATTTTTTTAAATTTCCAAATCCACACAACTGGCAGTTCGGTGATGTTACATCTGTCCCTTGTTTTGTGCCTTTATACATCGTTCTTTGTGAGTGTAACTTGATTTTAAAGTTTGTTACTAATGGAAAAAAATTGGAATTATGCTATGTAAATCTCTTTTGCAATCCTCTCTACATGTAACAAATACTTATTACTGAACCCTACCATTAAACCGGAGGAGCGATGGAGTACTAGGAGAAATAAAGCCAAAGTCCAGGATACTCCAATGCATGCACATTTTGACTCTTATTGTTTAGCTTAAGGGTCAAACTCTGCTGGTGAGGGGGGGGGGACAAAGGAGGGGAGCATAGGACTGTGGTTTCTGCACCATGAAAAGTGTTTTCACACCTGCACTTTATTATAAAGACTGCACTCAATTTTTCACTTAACTTATTTGATTTAGATAGTATTGGACTTTTGTGCACATGGACACATAAATATACCTTACATAGTGTGACACATTTAGGAGAGGGCAGTGCTGTGAATTTGTATATTACTATTTTTGAAAGCCTCCTTTTGGTATTACTGTAATGTAATCATGATTTAATTTTTTATGTAATCCATAGACAAAAAAATGTAATAAAACTAAAAACACTTTCTTCTACTCTGACCTGTTTAAATAAAATTAGTGTTATGCAGGCCATAGATGGGTCGTTAATCGGCCGATTTTCGTGCCGTTAGTGGATTAGTTCGTCGGCCGTTTTTCATGTATTTTGCGCTTTCAGACTATCGGTTATGTTGGGAAATTTGCGGCCGATTTTCCCAGCAATGATGGCCAAATCGGACGATCGTTTTAATGATAAAAAATCTGCGCATGAGCTGTGACCTGCGAGGGACAGAAATTATGGGGTGAACTTTATGATTTAGTCGGACGATTTTCTTTAATCGTTGGTGGTAACGTTGGCCAAACGAATGACCGATTTTTTGTTTATCAATCGAAAAATCAGCCGATGTTCGACCCGTCTATGGCCTGCATTACTGTAGATAACAATTATAGATATTGCTCTATAATGTGTCCTTCTAAAATGACACTAGAACTATGATTCTGGTACAAAGATTTGTAAAGTTATTAATAAATTAAAGGATTTTTTTTCACATTTTTAAAGGCAACACTAACAAAACTTAAAACAGATTTCTGGGTAGAAAAACAAACCCTTGCAGTGGGGCCTCACGCAATGCAAGGGCTAAATGCTTGTTATCTCTAGGAGAAAGAGGCTGTATTACTTTCTTTTACCCTCACTTCACCTTTTCTTCTCCCCTCTGGTCTCCCTCTCTCCAGATTTTATTAAACACTTGCCCTCCAGAGGATTTACTCCCCCCCCCCATCCTGACCAGGCCATTTTTTGCAATACGATGCTGCGTTACTTTCACTGACAATGCAACGCTGCACCCAAATGAAATTTATGTACTTTTTTTCCCCACAAATAGAGCTTTCTTTCGGTGATAGTTGATCGCCTCTGCGTTTTTTATTTTTTGTGCTATAAAAAAAAGACCCCTAATTTTGAGAAAAAAAAATATTTTTTACTTTTTGCTATTAAACATGTCCAGTAAAAAAATTTTAAAAAATCTAATTTCGTAATAAATTTAGGCCGAAATGTATTCTGCTACATGTCTTTGCTAAAAAAAATCCCAATAAGTGTAAATTAATTGGTTTACGTGAAAGTTATAGCGTCTACAAATGGTGGTATAGATACTGGATTTTTTTTTTAATATAATATATATATATACAGGGAAGAGATCTGTATTGTTTACATACAGGTCTATCCCCCATTGGTGATGGCGGGGAACCAGTGATTGACAGGTGAGGCCGCCAAATGGCAAACCGGAAATGCAAAATCACATATATATACCTGATTTTGCACACCCCTGCCGCACTGTAGCAGTATTTTCTGCTATAGGGCAGCGAGAAAGCGGTTAAAGGAGCAGAAAGGCCAAAGCTATTTTAGCTATACTTCTCCCTAAGGTCACAGGAGTGCACTTATTTCTGCACTCCTGTGACCCATTTTCAGCCGACAGTAAGCTAAAACTGGTCCAGGCTCTGAAAAGATCTGGACCATATGGTCAGGATCCATCCAAATGCCTGCATCAGTAGATGGATCAGCCTCTCAGCAGTACGCTGAGAGCCTGAGCTAGCCGTTCCCACTCCTTCTACAGCCCAGCTCTCCAGTGATCGCTGGAGGGGCAGAGCAGACAGCTAGTGACTGAAAATCACGGCTCTCTGCTCAGAGCGGAGGGGGAGAACTGACTGATCAGCGGTGTTCAATCGCTCAGTTCTCACTTCATTGGATTGATGCTGCATCCACCTAGGTGAGTATGAATGTTTGTTCTTTTAAAAGTCCATACTTCTCTTTTAACTACAGGCAAGGCTATTAGTCCTGCACTGTATGTGAAGGAGGTAAGTGTGCTATCACATTTGGGAGTGCCCTACGGAGGAGGCTGCAAGGGACTGGTCACAGAGAGAGAGAGAGAGAGAGAGAGAGAGAGAGAGAGAGAGAGAGAGAGAGAGAGAGAGAGAGAGAGAGAGGAATAGGGTAAGTATTACAGTAAGTTGTAAGTGTTACAGCTTATTTCTCTACTCCTAGGAAAACATAAGCCTCTAACCCTTGCAATAGGGGACACATTGCAAAGGTATTTTTGTTTATCATGCCCCAATTTGGGTTTTAACAACAACAGGAATGCAAATTCTACTTTGTATCTTTCTATCTTGCATCTGAACAGTGTTTATAAACATTGTGTAATGCAGACCATTTTTTTTATTCAATGGCTGTGCTAGCTGCTGAATCTACACAACAAATCCCATAACATGTAGCATGCCTATTGTCCACAACTGGTTAAAGTAAAATTCCTGCTCAGGCAGTTCTTGTTATAGGGGGACACTCTGTCTCTATCTCCCAGTTGTTCTCTTGCATTGTAACCCAGTCACAAACGGAGACTACAAGTGGCTGTACCGACACCCATTGCACAGGTATGTTACTCTGAAATTATTCCTGAGAAATGCCATGCTGCTATTGCCGGGGTACGTGCATGCACACAAAAAGAGGCGCAGAAAATCAGTAGGGCTGGTAAGCAACAAATTATATAAAAAGTAATTTATTTAAAAAAAATTTCAATTGCTATGTGGGACAGTGCTTTAGTAAACTAAAAAGTCAGTGTCAGTTATAGTTTTGTATACTTTAACGTTGTTCTTTATTAGGGCCAGAAGCAATATCCACTTGTAGCCACACATAATAATAACACATAATAGTAAACCTAAGAAAAATTATCATCTCATTGTTCTGCATGCAGCAATGCAGCTGAAATTTGGTGTATGTAACTGATTACCACAGCACTTTGCACTAAAGTTGTCCCTAATTAAAAATCCCTTAACACCCAGCCACAAATATGCACGTGTTTCAATACTTTACATAACATGAAAACCCACTGGTAACCATATGATTTATGATTTATTCATGTTGGAAAAACCCTTGTGATTCCAAAATTATAAAGCACATCCAGTACAGAGAAAATTACATTTTTAGACTTCTTGTCTATGAACTTCAGGGCTGCAATATCTATTTATAACTTTCTTGTTATTTTCCAAATGGCAGTCATATAAACTTTATTTCGGTTTCATTAATCTCCAGTGGCCACAAAGAGGACAACGATTGTAGTTGTTTTATGAACTACGCACGTTGATAGGTAAAGCCAAATGTTTGACTTGGATGGCAGCCATTGACACTGTCTTTCAGGTTTGGTAAATGTCAGATAAAGGTTCATTAGATGAATTCATACGAGCTTAGCTGTAAATGTAGAAAAATAAAGCTGAACTTCAGGCAAATATAAAATGTTGATATTGGACCCAGTTATGGTTTAATTTAAAAAGACAAATTTTTTATATACAGCAGAGAAAAGGTATCTAAATCCTTCTTGATATCTTATGGACTTATAATTGCATGTACAGTAGCAATCCAACTGGGGGACGGGGACAGCTTTTTAAACCAGATAAGCTCTATTGCATTTCATAGAGCTGTCCATCTAATTCTGGCATCTTCTTGAAAGTAGGAGAGAGCAATGTGAAGATCTCAGTAATGTGCTCCTACGGAGAAAGTTCCCAGACCGCATTATATTTAACCTTCAAGTTACAGGTTGCACCGCAGTGTAGTTTGTAGAAAGGTCCTGACTGTAGGACAGAATTACAAATCTTTTGGCAGGTAAAACAGTTTGCACATATATATTTCAACTGAATATTTAATTGCCTGGAGTTCAACTTTTATTCAAGAGGACTGTACCTAATGATGGTCTCATCATCAATCTTCACAATGCAATATGGATCACTGCTGCCAGTTCTGAAAAAAAAAAAATATATATATAATCAAAAGGACCATAGGAGCATATTTTTTTAAATTGGCAAATCAACTATTCACAGATCATTCATTGCTGTACAACTGTAATTTGCTACATTTTTAAAGCCGGTCAGCTAGCTCGATTCATCCTGGCATTTGACAAGTTGAATCTCTCTTGCCAAAGGTAGAACAAAATCTGGATTCCCCATTCTTCAATGTGAAATTCACTCTTCAGTAATCTTTTTTCTAATTTAGAAGGTCTTGGTTTTGAAGGTTTCAGAACAGGGTGTGTAAACATTCATAAAGGCACCTATACTTGCCTGGTATGCAAATCCAACATTTCATATTCCTGATATGTTCCTGCTGTACCATGTACTTGTATGCAGAAGTATCCTGTTCTCTTTGTATTGCTTCCTTTGTGTGCAATCCCAGGTGATCCTGCCAGTCCCTCTGCTTTCCTATGCTGACTATACTAAGCAGGAGAGCAAAGCGTGGTCAGCTTTCTAGCTGTGCTGGGAATTCAGCCTGCTCTCCTCCAATGACACCCCCCATCCTCTACAGCCATTCACTGGGAAGTTCAGTGTACTTCCATTTCTTGTCCCCCACCTCACTGTTCTCAGCTGCAAAGGAGGTCTAAAAGGTATGTGATTACTTACTTATAAGACAGGGAAAATATGGTTTTTATAATGTTTTTTATATCTGTGCACAAATGTTTTGCCTTCCATTTCTATTTTAAATTGAATGGGTTGTTTTACAAAGTGAGGGTTTACATATACTGAAACAAGATAAGCAACCAGGCCCGTATAGCTTTTCAGCAGCCTATTATAAAACAAAGTTCTGATATGCTCAGTCTGCAACCTTCTTCAGCCTATAACAGCATTTTTTATATTCTCACTACTTTACAGCAGCAATGTGTATGCTACCAAAACCTACCTTAGACAACCAGGCCGGACTCTATTGTTTACATGTGTAGGAGCTGCCTGGTGAGCAGACCTAATCTTGGCGATGGTCATTCCTTCTTCACTTACTCCTTCCCACCTACTCTCCTCCTCACCACCTCCAATTATGAAGGTTAGATACCTTCACTGCTATTTCCATACAACCCAGTTACTTGAAATTCTAATAAAGTGGTAAACCCTCTAGCTTCTACTCTCTATCTTCCTAATTTATCATTTACTTACATTTGCATTACACTTTTTCTTTACTATAGTTTTATGTTTCCTATCTGTTAAATTGTTTCACTTTATAAAACTTGAATGAAAATTACTGAAACAGATTTTTTTTTCCCAAATAGCACATCCATAATAGAGCAAACATAAACAGCTTCTCCACTTATTCTGCATTGAAAGTGAACTGGGGGAAATTCAATACCCAAACTTTAGATCCACTAGACAAGACTTACCCGCTGACCTCTGTCCATCTGCAATAGGTTTTTAATGATAAAATGTTTGGGCCTTAAAATACCTAAACCAATCCTGAATTTCATTCCTTTGGGTGGCTCCCCTTTCTTATAATCCTAAAGAACAAACAGAATGGCTAGAAAAATCTCACCTTATCCTGTAGCAAAATAAATCTCATATGATGTTATTCCACATAGGACACCCTGGACAGTGTTACAGCAACCTTGGCTGGGAGGGATTGACAGTCCTAAACCTCTACAAATTACCTTTGGCTGAGCAAATGATTCGTGAGCATAGATGGCTAACTATATAATCAGAGGGCCCAGCAACCTCTTTGGAGGCTTTGGTTGTAGAATCCCACGAATTCCTGAAGACATCCAAGTACAGACGAAATTGGTTGAAGCAGTGTTCCCCAACCGATACATCACATCCCATCCCTGGAGCGCAAGCCAGCTTCTGGTCTCAGGGTGGCGGCAGCCATCTTAACCACAAGCGCTTTAAGAACCTGGTGCCATAGGCACATATACATGTGAGTGTGATGTTATTGCTAGGTTTTATTTGATTGAATAAAGTTGGCTGCTTTGCGCAATGAACCTTTTCTCTGATACTGTTTATTGAGTGGCGGTGTACTGCATGGGAAAGAATCGCATTCCTGGTACTTATCAATGATGAAGTTGGTTACAAGACACACAGTTGGTCCAACCAAAAAAAGCGCAGTGAGATCTATCTAGTAATAGAAGGTCCATCCATTGGGGTGAGTGCAGATCCATGTGGGGCCACCTGGAGCACATGGAAGTAGTCACCTTTTTTCTGTTACTAATGGCACCAGCACCTGTTTACCTATCTTTTAATTTTCAAACAATTATCATTTGAATAGGACTTACTGATACATCGGACATTATTTGTATTTTCTGGTTGTTCATTTATTTTTTACATTTTTACGCGGCAAATTGTTTAATAATTTTGATTCACATTTTTTGGCAGAGCGGTCTATATACACTTTTTTATGACTCACTAATGTGGAAGTTAGACACATTTTGAAGACTGCAGCAGCCATAATCACATTAATCTATGTTTCCTTATTTTTGGTTTCTTTTGGTTGTGCCTGTGGCACAGAGTTTTCATTGGTATTTGTTCTACAAATACTTTTTGTCTGAGCAAATAATTTGTGAGCATAGATGGCTGACTATGAAATCAGATGGTCCAGCAATCTCTTTGGAGAATGTGGTTGTAGAATCCCACGAGGCCCTCTGTCATCTATTTCTTTTGTGGTCCTGAGTCTCTACACCTGTGAACAATTTCTATGAAAACCAGTATTGGTGTGTGATGGGTCATTCACAGTGCGGGATTCTCTGCACCTACTTCTTATTCAATCTAACACCTTTATAGAAGAATCCAATAATTGTGCCCTTTCTAGACATAACTGACCCAGTGGTCATCCTAAGGGGTTACAGCATCACTAATAATGGATCTTTGGTAGCATTTGCAGACCTTAAAATTCCTCTACAACTACCAATTCATTACTTCAGATACGTACAGTTTAGACATGCCTATCATTTTCAATTTGAACTGTCTGGTTAACCCTTTAGCCAACTATGACTGAACTCCACCGATAGAAAGCTGATATCGATAAACAATTATTAAGGATTTGCGAAATGTTATATCCAGTTGTGGATAGTCTGCTGCAGCTATGTAGGAAGGCCTGGGTTGGGAACTCTCCAGGTCTTGATGCTGAGGTCTGGAATGGGATGTGGAGCCAACTCTTTACTATGCTGGTTGCTGCTATGGATCAGTTTCAATTTATCTAACAGCAGCCAAACTTGCCAGAATCTACACTCCAGCCCACTAGGTGTTTGAGATGTCCCATAATCAGGCAGATTTCATACATATTATTTTGGACTGTTCTCATATTCAAGTCTTTTGGTGTGAGGTGGTTTGCTTTCTGTCTAGGCTTACCACAATTCCAATCACCTTGGATCTTAAATTTACACCTTAGGGGTCATGGAGAACTTGGCCCATTTGATAAACATTACAAATTACAAATAGAAACCACTGTTTTGCAATTGGAAGAAATCAGCTTTGCTTATCCTGCAAGCTTGGAAAGCCTTAAAGGCTAATTTCACCTTAAAAAAAAAAACAATAAATGCACATATTTTGCAGGTAAAAAATATGGAGTATTTTTTTCTCAGGAGTCTGCAGAGCATTGCACACACAATCCTGGACAGTCTTTCTACAGCTCTGTGCCCATACCTCTGTACGGGCTGTCAGTTTTGAGAGCTTCAAGAAGCAAGTACAGAATGCAAGCGCACTCATTAGCACCCTCACAGTCCATTGAAACTGTAAGTCTGTCTGCTGTGGTGAAAGATTGGACTTGTAGTATCTTCATTTACAGGCTGCTCTGAATTATGACTTGATTCTGTGGGTGGAGCGATCAGTTTTTTGTTTCATCTGTGATGTAACCGCCCACCTGTCGCAGCATAATTGTATTATATATACAATATACAGTATTATACATGTTGTGTTCTTTGTGGTTGCTTTTGTAATTTTGTAAAATGTTTTTTGAATTGTCCTGGTTTCTGATGCAGGTTTACTTTTTAGAATTTCATATCAAGTATAAAACCAATAAATGAAAATCTTTAAAATAAAATTGGAGCAAACATGAGGTCTTTTTTGTCTTTATATATATTATTTTGTTTTTGCTGTAGTTTTCTTTTTAAGCTCCATGCACACTAGCATTTTTTATAAGCTCAAAACAATGCTAAAAAAAAAACACTGGATGTAAAACACTGATTATAGCTCTTTTTTGCCAGCTTATAGTAGTGTTTTAGAAGTGTTTAGAAGCATTTAGGAGTGTTAGCGTTTTTACAGTGCATGAAGTAAGCATTTTAGTATCGTTTAGGAGCATTCAGCTTTTTTTTCTGCTCCTAGAACGTGAAGTTCAAAATGCTACAGTAATAGCCTAAAGTAGTGTGCATGGACACATAATATAACACTATTTAGCTTCTAGGAGCAGAAAAAAGGCTAATAACAGCTACTAGGAGCTTAAAAAATGCTAGTGTGCACAGAGCCTTAAAGTGTTACTAAACCCAGGACCCTGCATTCACCATATCTGGTCTCCCACAGTAAACAACATGCAAACATAATTATTTTAGTAAATGTAAACTGCTATTTACCTTTTCTCATCAGCAGTTAGAGCAGTTTTGTGACCTCTATCAGTGTCTAACAAGAGCATTGGTTAGAGCTTGTAGGAGGAGTTTTCATTGTCCCATGATTGTCCTATGAGGCTGCATAACCCCTAACCCTCTATCTGGACAGCGCTGATTGGCCCTGTGCTGATCACATGCACTCTACAAAAAACTCTCTAGCAATACACAGCAACTGAGCATGTGCAGCTTGCCCCCAAGGCTCTGTTCTATCAGCAAATGGACTGGGGACAGTAGAAGAAGGGGAGGATCAGAGAAGACAGGATCAAACATCCTTTTAACATGATGAAGATTAACCCCCTAAGTTTCACAGTGAGCATAACAAGCAAGCTTTAATGCATATACTGTTTTACTATTGTGGGTTTATTACCACTTTAAGATCCGTATAGGTCTTCAAAACTCCTATTTATGAACAAAGATGAAATGTGGCTAAATAACAATAGCTGTTTATTCAGACAGAAAAGTGAATGTGTTTAACACAGTCTAACTAAGAAAACTCAGTGATTTCCATTTTCAATATGAAATTCCTTCAGTAAAGAATTTCCTCTGATGCATAAAAAAAACTGGGACACATCTGTTTCCTGGCTATGTGTAGATATTCTTTCCCCTGGGTACATTCACTATGACAAATCGAAATAAATACTATTTCCCCACCATCCCACAATGCAAGACACTAAAATGCAGCTGTACCTGAGCTCTGATGTAGAACAAGGTCAATACCTGCAGCCAGAAATAGGCCCCTTTTCTATCAGGCGGTCCAATCAGTTTCTCAGGTAGACCTTTTAGGAAGTGGAATGTAAGTCTAAAAACAGGCAGATATAAACAGACTTGCACCGATATACACCTGTATAACTCTGAGTGCATCCAGGCCCAGAAAAAAAAGGAAAAGGTCACCTAAAAAGATTGGAGGTAGTTGGTTGAAAACAGACACAAGTCCATTTCCATCTGCCAGCTCATAGATCTAATATAGTAAAAGCTAAGTTTTTTTTAAATGCAGCTAAACACTGAATGGACACATAAATTACAACTGAATCTTCTCTTATCTCTTTCTTCTTATTCCTTCTCTTTGGTAGTGTTACCAGTCTCAAAGCTGTATTTGCAGCAGGCACCTGAGGTGTCTGGTGCTAGGGGCTCCCTTCCAGAGAGATTGTAAAGTGATACATAGGGATGATGAACATTGTTCTTCTTTGATTTTATCTGAATTTAGCTGTTATAGCTAGACACTTATGGATTGTATGCACTCCTATGCATTCATTATGGGCTCCTTATCCTCTGTTATCCCATATTAATCATTTTTGGAATTGATGATGGTTATTTGTTGTATTATGTCAACAATTCAATAAAAACTTATTGAAAGTAAATTACAACTGATAAAATGATACCTATCCCCTTCTGTTCTGATTCAGCAGGGCATCTGTTCATGGATCCCCTGCTGAATGGACCAGTTAGCGCTCAGGGGAAAGTGGCCTTAAAGCCCACCAGGCCTGTAGTAGAAGATTTTAGAACATTAAAAAGTAAAGTGTAAGGCTCCATGTACAGGGGACACTTTTGAACAATGGAAACTGACTGCTGGAAAACGTACGTTAAAACACGTCTGTTTAGCCATGTTTAGATACTGCGTTTATGAGCGTTTGCGGTTAGAAGCGTTTTTTAACGATAACCTCAGGAGACCTTCCATAATGCTCAGAATGCACTGAAAAACAGTAAAAAATTAACTATTTCAGACATTTTGAGAGAAATAGAGAGAGCAGAAGCAGAGAGAGTAGTATTTGTTGAGATTAGCTGTCTTTTTTTTTTTGTGGTGTTTGGATGTGTTCCAGCTCATTTCTGTGCAGAAATTATTGCAGCAGTGTCTAACATATTTTCTTTCATGCGAAACCTCAAAGTATGGTGTACCAGGTCCATTTGAGTACCGGGAAAACACTTTGCATGCATTTTTCATGATAAAATTTCCAAACACAAACGCTTATAAACGCGGTTAGCCGTGTTTGGCATTTGAAACGCTGATAAAATCTACTGAACGCAAGTTTGGTGCGTTAAAAAAACGACTGTAAACTCAACTGCCTGTATATGACTGTAAACGATGATGTGTACATGGACACATAGGAAAACATTTGGGAGAGTTCAGGGACTGCTGAAAAAAACGCAGAAAAGCTCCTAAATGTGAGTTTATCAGCTGCAGTGTACATGGAGTCTTAATGTAAGTAAAGTATAAAGGTATGAGCAGCCCTATTGTGCTGCCAACTGTGGTACCTGCTTTAGCTGTCAGAACAGTAATCATTTTAAAGCCAAACTCTAGGCAAAACTTTTTAATTTAGATTGAAGAAAGCTCCTTCTTCATTCACTATCTAGTCACAGGGTCCAGTACAAGCTGGAATGAGAATGTGGGTGGAATGTTACTGGTCTTAAATCTGACTGTAAGGTAAATATTGCAGGAAAGGTTGTCGTTTTATTTTATCATTTAATTGGCAATTCATGTTTTTCTTATATTTTGCTTTTTTGATTAACATTCATCCAAAGACACTCCAAATACATGCTGGTAGGTAAACTGGCTACTGTCTAAATTGGCCCTAGTATGTGTATATATGAATGTGAGTTAGGGACCTTAGATTGTACGCCCCTTGAGGGTTAGGGACTGATGTGAATGTAATATATATTATATTGACGGCGCTATATAAGTACCTGAAATAAATAAAAATAAAATAAAATACAGCTTATGGGTCAATGAGCATGGGCCAATCTTGGTACCTTATATACCTATGCACCTTATACTTCTCAAGGATTTTGGTCTCTAGAACATGACTAGACAGAAACCTGAAGTAATAAAACATCAAGTGAGAGACAGAAATGCTGTAACTGCTCGAATAATGTCTATTTATAACAGTGATGTTCTCAATGTAAAATGTGTTGAAGAGGACATGCAACATCAGCAAAAGTAACATCAATGGGCAGGCAAATTACAACTGCAAGTGTGTGATTAGTAATAGTACGTATACATGTTATTAAGCTGTGTTTTGCAACATAAAGGAGAATAGTTAGCTTAAAGCGGAGCTCCACCCAAAAGGGGAAGTTCCGCTTTAATGACTGCTCCCTCGCTCCCCATTAACGATTGGCACCTTTGGGAGGCGGGGGGGTACCCGAATTTGAGAGGTACCGGCTCCCATTTCCTGTCCGATCGCCTAGGCTAGGGGTGGGCAACCTGCGTCTCGCTAGCTGTTGTGGAACTACATTTCCCATGAGGCATTGCAACATTACAAAACTGACAGTTACAGCTATGACTTGCAGAGGCATGATGGAACTTGTAGTCCTGCAACAGCTGGAGAGCCGCAGGTTGCCTACCCCTGGCCTAGGTGATCAGAAACGGAAGGTGTCCTCCCTCCCTGTAGTCTTTTTGGACATGTGACAGGTCCCAGAAGATTACAGGGCCATTCATGAAGCGCAGCACTACTCGTGCATGCGCAGTGGGTACCCGGCTGTGCAGCCGCAAGCTGTCACAGCCGGGTGCCCACACTGAAGATGCCGGCCTCCTGGAATCCAGGATGGCCGGTGAAACGGGCTGCAGGGGACATACCATGGGACCGAGGGACAGGTAAGTGGCTGTTTTTTAAAAGTCAGCAGCCACAGTTTTTGTAGCTGCTGACTTTTATTTTTTGACAGATGAGTAGAACTCCACTTTAAGACAAAGAGCAATTCCACTTTTGTTGAGAAAAAAAAACAATCCCCTGTACGTTGCATGGATTTTATCAAACTTTGTTGCAGAATCCTACCTTTTTCTGATCTTTGTTAGCTCATGGGGTTGATTTACTAAAGGCAAATAAACTGTGAACTTTGCAATTGCAGTTGTATTAATTTTCCCCAGAGAATAGTGGTGAAGCTTCATTGAATGGGAGTAACATCTCACCAAACCTGTAATTTTTGTTCCAGAGGATGCCTAAAATATGTGTATGGAACACCTCCAGGTAGCCACATTGCATTGAATTTTACAGAAAATTCAAGCGGTGTAAATTGAAAAGGAAATGTAATTTTTAATAACATAATTACAATATGGCTTTTGTCGCGATTGTATATGCTACATGTTTTTTTTTAATTGTGATATTTTTTTCCCACAAAAGTAAAATACATACATGTTTATTGTTATACCTGCCAAAGGATGTGGAAAACACACATCTTTAATAGGAATACTTCCTGATTAGCTTTACTGCTTCCTTATGTCAGTTCCTGCTTACCGGACAGGAGTAATGGCGTTAACCTCCCTAGCGGTCTGATTATGTCCATATTTCTGTGCTCAAAGCGGTACATTTTTTTGCATGGAAAGATGTATTTTTTTTATTGTAGGCCTGTAATTTTTAGGAATAACTCACTGAAATCTGTCCGAACAAGAGTCTAGTAAACATCCCGGGTATGATACAATTTGAAACACGAAATCATAAATTATAATTTAATAAATAATCATAAAAAATAATAATATAATAATAAATGTAATTCAATAATATAATCAAACCAAAAACACTGAAATTTGAAATATAGCTCCAAGTTCGCACATCGCTGAGCAAAATCGCAAAATCGTTTTCAGTGTCTGATGACGAATTTCCCCATGAACCATTAAATACATATCTCCTAAACATGCACCGTTTAGGAGATATTCAATGGAGCAGCAGCCAGTGATATCGGTGCATACCTGTGCCGTTCCTTCAGAGCTGTGTGCCATGGCCAATACTCCGGCACGCATGCGCAGGAGTGATGTCATCAGCGGCTCAGCCATTCAAGTAGCCGCAGCCCCAGAAGGAATACTGGGTGAAGATGGAAGCCTTCAGCAGTGGTGACAGTGTACTGCTGGAAGGCTTTGTTCTAAGGTAAGTCTTTCATAATGTGCTAGTATGGAATGCATACTAGCACATTATGAGATTACCTTACTGCAGGAAACTTTTTTTTTAATGAGATTACTACCACTTTACTTATTACAGGTACTTACTGTATATAGTGCTGTAAACTTATGCAGCGCTTTACATTTTTATAGTGCATTCACATCAGTCCCTAACCCTCAAGGGGTGTACAGTCTAAGGTCCCTAACTTACATTCATACATACACATACTAGGGACAATTTAGACAGGATCCAATTAACCTACCAGCATGTCTTTAGAGTGTGGCAGGAAACCGGAGTACCCGGAGGAAACCCACGTAGGCACAGGGAGAACATGCAAATTCCAAGCAGGTGGTGCCGTGGTTGGGATTTGAACTAACAACCCCAGTACTGCCAGGCAGAAGTGCTTACCATTTAGCCACTGTGCTGTCCTTTAAGGAAGCACCCATTCTAGAAAGCTGTCGCTAGAACAGGTGAACCCCTAGGAAAATTTCCCTTCACTTTTTGTAGTGGGGATGACTCAATGGGGACATAGACAACAACCATAACTTCACAGTTTCTATCCCTTCATGATTCTATCCAAAACTGAAAAAAGGTTTATATATATATATATATATATATATATATATATACACACACACACACACACAATTTATCAAACCTGGAGCAGACAAAATATGGGGCAGCTGTTAAACCAATCAGCTTCCCCATAGATCGTGTTAGATCGCGAGCCAGCTCTGTTTGTCTATAAGACACACAGAGCCTGGCTCAGCCCTGCCCCCTTCTCCCTCCTCACTAGCTGTGAGTGTCTGAGCCAATCAGGAGCGAGAGAGCCAAGAGAGCCCCTGCTCTCGTGCACAGTGCTGGATCGAGATTGGGCTCAGGTAAGCATTAGGGGGGAACAGCATGCAAACGTTTTTTACCTTCATGCTTAGAATACCTTTACAGCCACTTTAAAGCGGCACTCAAGTCCTCCCACCCCCTCCATGTTTTCCCACTGATTTTATTTAAAGTGCAATATGTGTGTAAAAAACAAGACTGTCTGCAGTTAAAACAGTGCATTCACAACTATTTTAAATGTTTGTTAAAGTAGACTATAAGCAAAACCACTTTTCTAATTTTGGATAGAGAAAAGGAGGGTTATAACCCCTGTCAGGTGTTTTGCCATCTCTGTCCCATTGGGGAGATTTACATTCATTTCCTGTCCTATAGCCAAAACAGCAAGTGGGAGGAAATCCCTACAAATTAAGGGAATCCCTGGTTGTCATCAGGGTCACCAGAACTAGTGTCCCCATTGGTAGATTTCCCCTTCTTTTCTGGGAACAACCCAAAATTTAGAATTTTCATATACTTTCACTTTCAATGCTAATGCTAAACAAGACAAATAGAGACACACAGAGAGGGACAATCTCCCAAACGGCGACAGCGACAATAAAGACAAGACGAAGGATCTAATCCATCTTCCCTCTGTCCATTAAACAAGCAAATTTGTGGGTCATCTAGGTATAGGTACTGCTAGAAGCTGTACGAAATTTGCACTTTGGTAAAAGCACTTGAACTATTTTTCATGTTCCATTTATTTGCCCCCCCCCTTCAGCATGAGGCCTTGGGGCGTTGTATAACCTACTATACGAGCAATGTGGAGTGTCATCAGGTGGTGGAGCAAGGACCCAGAAGACATCGGTAGCCTCCTGGTGTCATCACAAGTAGGATGAGGCACTGGACTAAGTAATGCAACAGCTTTTGGTGAATGACAGCAGGACAGCACTGGATTTGCTGAGCAGATAAGTATATTAGTCATCCAAGTAAGAGGGGGTTAATATTAACCCCCTCCCTTTAAAGTATTCCAATAAGCTAAGCTAATTAAACATTACTGAAGCAGAAAGAGTGGTCAGATAGTAATAAAAAGCCTGCTAAAATACTGAAAGTCAAGAAAAACAGAAAAACAAGATAGTCAACGGTGTCAGATGCCGAGGACAACTCATAATGTGTCATATTCCCAAGCATATGATTATGCCAGTCAGGGAGTCCCAAATTTGCAGTTCCGCTGATCTCAATGACATTGATTTCCAAGAACCTCCTTTCTATACCAAAACACGTTTTTAGGTTAATAGGTTGTTTTACAGTGCAAAAGATATTGCTTTAAATTCTAGTTTAGTAAATACGTTAAGCTGAACTCAATGCAGGTATAAAAATACATGAATGCAGTTTTGAATTTATAAATACATTCTTACATTTTTTTCACCACAAGCAGTGTAAGTGCTTGAATTTGACCTGATATCAGTCCTTTGCCGTTCCTGTACAGTAGAGCTTAAATGGGTGTGGGAGAAGCAGCACAACAAGAGAATCAGTCATGCTACAATGCTAGTGGCATGCTTATAGGAGAAGAGAGCATAGTGACAGATAGATGATCTTAAAAGTTTGTTATTTATCCTTTTATTAACCAGTTACAGAAGAGGGGTGGAAAGGAAACCTGTAAGTATTACTATACTGCTGCAAAGAAAAATCGGGTCTTCAGACAAGGTTGTATTAATGTGACAAAGCTGTGTAAATCTCAGAACTGGATTGACAGAAATACAAATCCTCTGGCAGGTAACGGAGCTCCCTTATATGTAGTTTATGTGTAATTTTTCTGTCTGCATTGAGCTCAGCTAAAATGCTAGTGTTGTAATGCAGCATCATCCTTTGTTACAGCATTTTACCTGATTGGGTTAGGTATACTGCTTCAGCAGTAAAGTATCCCTGGAAATTAGTGGTGCACCGAAATGAAAATTCTGGTGCCGAAAAGGAAAAGGAAAATTCAAAATGCACTTGCCCGAAAACCGAAACTGAAACCAAAATGCAGTTTTTAAAAATGAATATATATTTTTTGGAAAAAATACACTGATTAAAAAACAAAACAAAACACAATATATACCCCAATTGTTTTGTAAAATATGAAAGAGAATGTTATGGCGAGTAGATAGATACCCAGCATGTCAAGATTTAAAATTGCGCACGCTCATGAAATGGCGTGAAACTGCGGTACTTAAAAATCTCCATGGTTGATGCTTTAAAAATTTCTACAGGTTAGTAGTGTAAAGTTACAGAGGAGGTCTAGTGTGAGAATTATTGCTCTTACTCTGACGTTCGTGGTAATACCTCACGTGTGTGGTTTAAACACTATTTACATATGTGGGCATGGCCTACGTATGCGTTCACCACTACGTGCGAGCATGGGGGCACTTTAAACTTTTTTTTATTATTTATTTAATTTTTTTTGGGGGGGGGTTGCACTGTTCCTTTAGAGAAATTTTTAATCACTTCTATTCTTATCACAAGAAATGCATGTATCCTTGTGACAGAAATAATTAGTGACAGGTCCTCATTATGGAGAGATATGGGGTCAATAAGACCCCACATCTCTCCTCTACAATGTAAAGCATTGGATCAAAAAAAAGCATTGATCTAGTGCTTTAAAGGAAAAAAAACTGACTTCCATTGCCAGACCACAGTTCCTATTGGTTAGAAGCACCATTCCAGTGTGGTTGGACAACAATTGGAGAAGCCCCCTATTACCACAAATCTTGTATTCAGGTCTTTGACACAATGACAGAAGCTGCATCATCCTCAAATGGACTTTGATGCAACATTAATCTGGAGGCATGCCTATAGATAACTAGAGAATATGTGTAGTAAGAATTACATCAGATTGGAAGAAGCAGGATCAGTGGTAATATCAATGATTTGTCACTTGAAAGCAGTAGCTAATGGATGTTTCATTCCATGCATTACAAATCTACAAGAACTAGATTTTCCATAAAAGTTTTGGTAATCCATATGTTTGTTGAATGTCTGTTATAAAGAGACTTGATTTGGAGAGTTGAATTACCGCCACTTTATAAATATGCTTGTTAGTCATCTAAAAACATATACAAACTCTTCCTAGCTATACACAAGACAGTACCATTCTAATTATGCTTGAGCCCTATCCGCCCACATTGTATTGGAAACTGGGAGATAGCACAGAACAAAATGAATAAAACAACCACCCTCCCAGAGGTTTACTGAAAGCTTTACTTAGTCAATGAGCAATTATATACACCTTGAATGTCATTTCTGATTTCAGCCTGAGAAATTCACTAAATGGTCTGACTTTGCTAGGTTAATCAACTGGATGAACAACTATAGAAAGGAAGCTTAACCTCCCTAGCGGTCTGATTATGTCCATATTTCTGTGCTCAAAGCGGTACATTTCTGTCCGAACAAGAGTCTAGTAAACATCCCAGGTATGTTAAAATTTGAAACACGAAATCATAAATTATAATTTAATAAATAAATATAATCACAAAAAATAATAATATAATAATAATAGATTTAATTCAATAATATAATCAAACCAAAAACACTGAATTTTGAAATATAGCGCCAAGTTTGCACATCACTAAGCAAAATCGTTTTCAGTGTCTGATGACGAATTTCCCCACGAATCATTATCACTCAATTCTGCAAGTGGTTCTAATTTACTATCGCTGTTCTCTAGCTGGTCTAAAAATGAGTTTGACCTAAAGGGACGCTTTTTGGACGCCATGGACGTTTCTCAGTTTCCAGGCAGAAAGAACAGTAAAAATGCAAGCAGGGCACAGGACAAGGCACTCGGGACAAAATGTATGTGAAATGGTTTGATACAGTAATGTTTTACTAAGGTAATTTAGTGAATGTCACTTTTTGTCATTTTCAAATTTCCCGCCGCTCCATCCCCGTACGTCCCGACGTCGCAGGGGACGGAACCCAGAAGACAGATGCCGGCATCCACTGGAGGACATTACAGGGGACACTGCAGGGGAGACATCGCGGGAGCGCAGGACAAGGAAAGAGAAGAACAGATCCCAGAGCAGCGCAGCATGTTAAGCTCGAGTGTAGCTCAGGGTTACCGCTTGTGGTACTGAAACTTTACCCCGAGCTACACTCAGGAATACCGCCAGGGAGGTTACAGGATAAATCCAGCCACAAATTTGTCTTTTTGTTTTGGATAGAATGGAGAAAGCATAGAGCTTTTGTCACGTTTTTATTGCTGTCTGGACCTACTGAGATTTATTCTGGCTTTGTTGTCACCAAAATGGGAAGTAAGGGTAAATCTCCAGCAAGAACACTTACAGCAATAAAAAGCTTCTAGCCTGTTACCGCTAAAATAAAAGTTAATTTTGATGTTTTAGTGTGCTCCATTGGAGATTTTCCCTTAAAAGCAATTCAAATTTTTTTTTATCTTACAATAAAATAGATGTTATCCATACTTGGTCTGTGAACTGATAGGCAGACTCCTACATTCTCTTCTGGAGCCCGTCTGGTTCCTCTGAGTGCCCCCTCAACAAGCCAGCTGCTAAGGTGGCACATATGCAGGCTCGCTTCCAAGCCAGGCTATATGCGTCTATAGACACACACCGCGGCTTGGCCACACTTCTGCTTCCTCTCTGCGGGATTTGATTGACAGCATCAAGAGCCAATGGCCACAGTCACAGTCTCCTGTGAGGAAGGGAAGAGGAACCTGGGAAGTGTGTAGGGATTGGGCTGGGGTGAGCAGGCAGTGTAGTGTTTTTTACCCTAATGCATTGAAAGGATTAAGTGGTTGTAAACCATGCAACAACTGGGTTTCACCATTTGAGAACAATCCAAGGCCCAGAAACACAACCAGCCTCACTTGATTCACACACACACACATATATATATATATATATATACAGTGGGGATCGAAAGTTTGGGCACCCCAGCTAAAAATTTGTATTAATGTGCATAAAGAAGCCAAGGAAAGATGGAAAAATCTCCAAAAGGCATCAAATTACAGATTAGACATTCTTATAATATGTCAAAAAAAGTTAGATTTTATTTCCATCATTTACACTTTCAAAATAACAGAAAACAAAAAAATGGCGTCTGCAAAAGTTTGGGCACCCTGCAGAGTTAATATCTTGTACTGCCCCCTTTGGCAAGTATCACAGCTTGTAAACGCTTTTTGTAGCCAGCCAAGAGTCTTTAAATTCTTGTTTGAGGTATCTTTGCCCATTCTTCCTTACAAAAGTCTTCCAGTTCTTTGAGATTTCTGGGCTTTCTGTCACGCAGTGCTCTTTTAAGGTCTATCCATAGATTTTCAATTATGTTGAGGTCAGGAGATTGTGAAGGCCATGGCAAAACCTTCAGTTTACGCCTCTTGATGTAATCCCCCGTGGATTTCGAGGTGTGTTAAGGATCATTATCCATTTGTAGAAGCCATCCTCTCTTTAACTTCAGCTTTTTCACAGATGGCATCAAGTTACCATCCAAAATTTGCTGAAATTTTATTGAATCCATTTTTCCTTCTACTCGTGAGAGGTTCCCTGTGCCACTGGCTGCAACACAACCCCAAAGCATGATTGATCCAACCCCATGCTTTACAGTTAGACAGAGGTTCTTTTCATTAAATTCTGTGCCCCTTCTTCTCCAAACGTACCTTTGCTCATTCCGGCCAAAAAGTTCAATTTTAACCTCATCGGTCCACAGAACTTGTTTTCAAAATGCATCAGGCTTGTCTATATGTTCATTTGCAAAGTTCAAACGATGATTTTTGTGGTGAGGACGTAGAAGAGGTTTTCTTCTGATGACTCTTCCATGAAGACCATATTTGTACAAGTATCTCTTCATAGTGGAATAGTGTACCACAACTTCAGTGTCTGCCAGATCTTTCTGGAGGGATCGTGCAGTCAAATGTGGGTTTTGAATTGTTTTTCTCACAATCCTGCGAGCTGTTCTGTCTGATATTTTTCTTGGTCTTCCAGATCTTGCTTTAACTTCCACTGTTCCTGATGACTGCCATTTCTTAATTACATTCCGAACAGAGGATATTGACTTCTGAAAACGCTTTGCTATCTTCTTATAGCCTTCTCCAGCTTTGTGAGCGTCAACTATTTTCAGTTTCAGTTTTCTAGACAACTGCTTAGAAGAACCCATGGTGCTGATTGTTGGGGCAAGGTCAGATGAGTCTGGGCATTTAAAACCTTTGAGATTGACATCACCTGGTCTTCCCAGATGATGATTGAGAACAATCCATGACAGTGGCAGGTCTCAGCTTTGCAAAGGGGGCAGTGCATGCTATAAATTCTGCAGGGTGCCCAAACTTTTGCAGACGCCATTTTTTTGTTTTCTGTTATTTTGAAAGTGTAAATGATGGAAATAAAATCTAACTTTTGTTGACATATTATAAGAATGTCTAATCTGTAATTTGATGCCTTTTGGAGATTTTTCCATCTTTCCTTGGCTTCTTTATGCACATTAATACAAATGTTTAGCTGGGGTGCCCAAACTTTCGATCCCCACTGTATATATATATATATATATATTTCAAGTGGTTGTAAACCCCTGACATGAATTATGAACAAAGCATTTTCCTCTATAGTGTGCACATCCAGAGCACTAAGTGTCATTTCTGTCTGCTGCTTCATTCTTCTGCTATCTGCATGGATCACTTCTTACAAATTTTCCTGACACCAAGAAAAAAATGGTGACAGGGGAGGTACCTCCAACAGACTGAGAGCCTCAGCTCTGTTCCTGTGAGATGTGTGGAGGAGGGTCTGTCCCTTCCCTCCAATCAGTATTCAGAGCTCTACTCACTGAGCTCTGCAGTGAATAATTTCAGCTCCTCACCCCCTTTTTTCTGAACTCTTAAGACACGCTTTATAAATGTAGCACTTTAAATGAATGTAGACAAGACAGGGCTGCATATAAACAGGTAAAACATATCTAGAGGGATCTGTTTCATCTCTGTGTATCACCTAAGGCCAGTCATTTCTCTGGGTATATGTAAGGGTTTTCAACCACTTTATGTCCTGTTCTGAGGACACCACTGTAATAGAAAGGAAGGGGAATCTCACCTATGGTCCACAAATTGCAATACTGATTGCAATAATTCTGATTGAGATTTTAACATGCCCCAGTGCTATAAAAAGATTTGCCCAAAATTCAATTTTAGTGAACCTATCTACTATATATTATGATTAGATGTGCCCATTTGACGTTTCCTAATTTCATGAGTTAATGCCTGTTAAAGCATGACATTTCTCTCCTCTAAATACTCAATGGCTCTTTTGTGATATTTTAGAAACAAATAGATGTGGATTTACACGGCTTCTGCCAAGTTTCATTCTGATTCACATATCAAGCCAACATTACCAGCAAGAGCAGATGGCCATGTGGATAATCACATTCTAAATTATTCTCCATGAAGCATATGTTGTATATTGCAGCAAGAATTGCAGGCTAACATGGGTAACAACAAAAAAAAAACAATAGATTTATAATGGTAATGCAAAAAAAAAAATAAAAATCTAATAATAAATGTAACTCAAATATAGTCAATGACTAAATGGCAAGTATCAGCAGGTGCGCAGCTTTATAAAGTGGAATGTTAGGTTATTCACAATGCAGCTGATACTGGTGTATATGTTTAATAGCAGGAGACACAATAGGACAAATAAATATTTGAGTGTCTCCCCGAGGTGGTTTGCAGGCAAAGCTTTTGTCCTGAGAATAGCTCAGATTTTTAAAGACTTTGTATGACTACTTTATTTCTCTTTTCTTTTAAATTATTTATTTTAGCTTAGAGGAAAAGAATACAAATCAAATAATTAAAATAGAAAGTAATGTGTGATAAGAATATAACGCAAAAAAAAATAAAACCCTCTACTATCTGGATTTATATTTTCTATAGACATGAATTGTTTAAATTATCATAACATTAGTAAGTCTGCTTAACCACCATTAGGATTTATATACTATAGAGCTAGAAAGTAACACTTCTTTTCAAAATCGGCAGCTCTCTAGCTTCCCACGTCACCTTCAACATTCAGTGGAGTATGTTAAGGACGGTGTGAGCAGGAGAGATTTTGGATGAGGGATAGGGGGAAATATGTGCAAGAAAGGAGTGTGGATGAGGGATAGGAGGCAGTATGTGCAAGAGAGGAGTGTGAATGAGGGATAGGGGGCAGTATGTGCAAGAGAGGAGTGTGGATGAGGGATAGGGGGCAGTATGTGCAAGAGAGGAGTGTGGATGAGGGATAGGGGGCAGTATGTGCAAGAGAGGAGTGTGGATGAGTGATAGCGTGCAGTATGTACAAGAGAGGAGTGTGGATGAGGGATAGGGGGCAGTATGTGAAAGAGAGGAGTGTGGATGAGGGATAGGAGGCAGTATGTGCAAGAGAGGAGTGTGGATGAGGGATAGGGGGCAATATGTGCAAGAGAGGAGTGTGGATGAGGGATAGGGGGCAGTATGTGCAAGAGAGGAGTGTGCATGAGGGATAAGAGGCAGTATGTGCAAGAGAGGAGTGTGGATAAGTGATAGCATGCAGTATGTGCAAGAGGGGAGTGTGGATGAGGGATGGGGGCAGTATGTGCAAGAGAGGAGTGTGGATGAGGGATAGGGGGCAGTATGTAAAGAGAGGAGTGTGGATGAGGGATAGGGTGCAGTATGTGCAAGAGAGGAGTGTGGATGAGGGATAGGGGACAGTATGTGCAAGAGAGGAGTGTGGATGAGGGATAGGGGGCAGTATGTGCAAGAGAGGAGTGTGGATGAAATGATATGGGCAGTAGAAGCATGTATGTGCACAAGAAGCATGTAAAGGATATAACAGGAGGCAGTTTGTGTATGAAAGAAATATAGAGGGCATTACACCAGTCAGTATCTACAGAACATGTTTTCATATTGTATTACAGTAGGCACTATGTAGAGTAGTGGAGTGTGGGTGGTATGCCAAGGGTAATATATGCAGGAAGAGAGTGTGCAGTATATGGCTGCATATATGTGCAGGAGAGGAGTGTAGAGGGTATTACATTGGGAATTATGTGCAAGAGAAAAGTGTGGAGGGTTTTACAGGAGGAAATATGTATAGGAGAGAAGTACAGAGAATATGACAGTAGGTAGTATGTGCATGAGTGGGTTGTAGAGGGTATGACAATTGGCAATATGTGCATAGAGGAGTCTAGCGGTATGACAGGGAGATGTATGTGCAAAAGGAACTTGTGGAAAGTAAGACAGCAGACATTGTGTGCGGGAGAGGATGGTGAAGGGTATGACAGTGGGAAGAACAATAAATCTTTTGACCCACAAAAGGTGGTTACTGATCTTTCTAGAATTAGCAACCAAATCAATAAAAAAGATGGTCATGGCCATACAGGCGAATGACAGGGCTGGAGGAATGTAAATATAGAGCAGCAGTATGAGAGTCAAGCTATTTTTACTGAGGGTTTTAAAGAGATCTACAGTTTAAATCAGTGTCCAGAAAACAGGCTGGCTGAAATCAAAACTGGTATTCTGAGAGAATGTAGATGGTGGGGATGGTGTCAGCAGCACTGAGAACTGTAAAAGTGGTGAAAAGGAAACTGAAACAGAAGGAGTCTGTTGGTAAAATTGGGGACAATGGAGGTTGAAAAGGAGACACTAAAATGTATTCAGGTTATTAGCATGGACTATGTCATGGCGTCCAGGAACAGCTGACCTAGTGCTGGGGATGTGGAGCAAGGCCTTATTGCCGAAGACTGCCTAAGCAGCGAATGGGGCTGAGATTACCACTGAGCCAGAGCCAGTTGAGATGAAAATAACATTTGGCATAGCACACTAATTAAATGTTAGAAATAGCGCACATGCTTCTGTTCCACCTCTACATAATGACCTGATTTGGTAAAGAGTTGAGGACAAGGGTTTGTAGGGCTTTCCTAGGATGCAAAAACAAGTGTTTATGACTACTATATGCACTTATCACAAAAAGAGATTTTAAACCTAGATATCTCTGTATAGCAGGGCGGTCTTTTACTTTCTTCTCAAAAACATAATTATGTGTAGTAAAGCATAGAAACCAATCATTAAAACAAAATTATCTTTCAGTGGTTTCGCTACATGATATTGCTAAAATTCTGATTAATTATTGTGACTTACGTTGACCATATACTGAGCGAATTCCAGCCATTTCCTAATGAACTGGCTGAAATTCGACCAGTGGTTGGCCCAGTCAGTAACACTCCCCTCAGCATCCTTTAACTGAAATATCCAAGGAGCAGGGTAGAAAATTGTCAGCTGAACAGTAGCACCGGCTTTCAGAAAAAAAATTGCCACTGCAGGAAATTCATTCATTTGCGCTGTTTAGCACATATGGAGGAATCTCTTAGATTTCATTTGTTCAGTCCACAGACGGAATGAAAGGAAACTATGGGTACATGAACAGCTTTAGGCTAGGTGTTTACATGAAATGATAAGACCTGACTGTCAAGAGACCTTACCTACAAAAGTTCTTTTCATAAACGTGTATATTCAGTTCAGAAGAACATTTAGTTATATGCACTGAGCATGCTTCCAGTGGCCTTTTCTCAGGCACAAGGTCTATATTTTTTTCCCTCAAGATCATTGTGCAATGAAGTAATATTATGTATTCTCAGACAAGTGCCTTTTGTTATTTTTTAATAGAGCAGAAGGCTTATTTACTTTTTAATAGCATGTGAAACCTCACAAGTCATATCTCAGTGATTGCGGGAGGTTTGATAATATTGTCAGCCACCACAGCCTACTTTTTTCTTCATGGTACATACACTTAAACAATGACATGGGCACTATGTAAATTCTGCCTTTGGCAAGGCTGCAAGCTTCTTATTGTTTGCCTTACATAAACCTCACAGCAAAGAATTAATGAGATTTCTCAGGAAATAGCTGCAACTCACAGGAAAGACTGAGCAGCAGAGTTTACGAATAGAGCAAGTGCCTGTTCTTAATAGCTATTCCTCACAAACTGCCACAGAGCCAATTTTCTGCCTAACTGCACACTAACCTTCTGCTAAAACACACAACTTATCAAATGGTATATTCCTACTGTTGCTTTTATCCAATGATACAAAAGTTAACCTAGCCAAACATGTGCCTACTCATTCAACAGATGAATGATGCAATGAATGAGAAAAACATAATGAAAATTAAGGCATGTGAAATTTTAAAGACACTTTTACATTTTCTAAAAGTATACTTATAAATTTACAGATTCTGGTTATGTGGTTATGGAATTTTCCACCAGGCCTTTGGGATGGGGAGTTTCACACTTTAATTAACTCCGGGTGCTATCGGGCCTCTTACTTTCTGGTAGAGGATGCATGGCCCACTCTGCAAGCCCTGGTGGACCCTGAGGGCCCTTTCTACCTAGACTTATAGAGGACCTTACAGCTAAACCATTTTATGGCTCCATTCTAACTCTTATGCCGCAGTATAACTCCTTTGGAGGTATACTGCTCTGACCAAGGAGCTTTACCTTATACACTCGCAAAGATGTACCCCATGCTAAGAGCACCCCCAGAACACTACCAATTGCCCTTCCTAGAAAAGTGGAATTAGACCTGGATAGGACATTTATGGCAGATCAACAGAATAACATTATTCGGTTTGCTTTAAAGTGGTAGTAAAACCCCATTGTTTACTTGTACCTACGGGTGAGCCTAAAATAAGGATTACCTGTAGGTACAATAAATATCACCTAAATGTACACCATGCGCAGGAGTAACATCATCGTGGCTCAGCCTGTCAAACAGCCAAAGCCCATGAACCTGTAATGAAGACCAGGTGAAGATGGAAGTGCCTACAGCGGTGACAGTGCTCCACTGGAGGGCTTCATTTTCAGCTAAGTTTTTCATAATGTGCTAGTATGCAATACCCACTGTTTTTCGCCAGTTCTGTGCTGATGGCACTGCTGGACATCTCCCGATGTCAAAGGGAAATAAGCATGATGTATCTTTCACCTGCTGCATTAAGTTTCCTTGGCTGACCACTGCATCTACAGTAATCAATATTGCCTTTTTCTTTGTGCTTCAAAATAGGTTTATCAGCACATCTTAAAACCTCAGTCTGCTTTGAAATCTTTGCCTGGGAGAGACCTTGCTGATGCAGTATAACTATCTTCTGTCTTGTTGCTCTGCTCAGTCCTGCCATGGTGCATAACCTGTGACATGAATCTGTCTTCTACAAGCTCTCCTAATGCTGGCCATACACGGTTAGAAAATCATTTGAAAAAGCATTCGATTTTTGAAACGTTAGTGGGATCATTTCGATAATTGAAATGTAAACTTTTATGGCAAAAAAATGAACCGTCATGTCGGATTTTTTGAGTCAAAACAATTGATTTTCTAAACATTAGTAGTGGAATCAATTGAAAATAGTTCAAACAAATCTATAGCGCATGTTAAAATACAAGCAACGAAAAGAAAGATCTTTCTTTTAAATACAGTGTGAGAGTGGGAGGGTTCACGAAGGTCAAAAAATCTTTACGTCATTTCCACCGGCTGATGAGAAATGTACCATTTATGATGTTAACAGACGATAATATGTGGACAATTGGGGAAAATACTTTGCTACACTAATGGCATTATTACATGCACGTTCGACAGATCTTTATAAATCCGACCGTTTTTTCTAATGATTTTCTAATCATGTATGGCCAGCATTAGTAGCAGAGTTTGGCTGTTCCTCACCCAGTTTTAATGCCTCTTACACAGCTGTTTCAGTTAATGACTTTGTTTCAATATACATATTAAATTGATGATAATTAGCACCTGCTTGGTGTAATTGGTTATTCATACACCTGACTCTAATCCTACAAAATCTCTGACTTTGTGCATGAAGAGTATGAAAGTGTATGAAGTGTAAGAATTGATGCTGGTTTGAAGCCGAAAGGTAGTCACACCAAAAATAGCTTTGATTTTGATTTTTCACTCACTTTGCATTTTGTAAATTGATAAAAATAAACAATTAAATAATATATTTTTGAAAGCATTCTTACTTTTTAGCATTTCTTCACACCTGCCTAAAACCTTTGCACAGTACTGTACATCAAGTAATAAACTACAGTTTAGTTCATGAGTTGATCTAATCTTCTGGAAATCTGTGAGTACTGCAAACTATTGATATATGACCAAGACTGACTCTAATAATTGTTTTACATTTTTATGTTGTGATTTAAATTGATTTAAATTGTTATCACGTTTCTTTTAAATCCCTTTTACTGTATTTTGAACCTTTAATAAAAATCACTGAAAAAGAAAAGTACACATTAAAATTGTAAAGTTGTTACACCTACATTAAAATTGTAACAGTAATAGTCATGTGTTAAAGAACAGAAATTGAATTATGAAGGCATATGTATAAAATTATAACAAAGACATATAAAAAATATAATTTGCTGGATGTTGTAAGTGTTGAAATTATTATAAATAAGGAAACCTTGCAAACATACAGTTGGTTCCCAAAGAGTTTGTGCAATCAGTCACTTGGGATTTAACCTAAATGTGAAAAGCAGCTGTACAGGCAAATAGGTTGGACTCCCGCTGCTGCCTCTTGTGTACTGTGAGGAGAAGAACACAGACCAGCGCTGATGCAGACAAACAAGTGTTGGGTCAAAATAGGATTCCATTAAGTACTGTATATAGCAAAGTGAGGGGGCAATACAATTACTGGGACATTTTTTACCTTAATGTAAGGAATGCATTACGGTAAAAAAATGACTTGCCTGTAAAACCACTTTGATAAGGGTATTTTTTTTAAAGATTTGGTCTCTTGGACTAGAAACACAAATAACCATCCCTTCTTTTTAAATACTCTCTATGATGGGAAGATGTGCAAAGTCAAATGGGAATAAAGTGTGCAAAGGAAAATGGGAATATACAATTCAAAAGGCAAAAGGTGTTTAATAATTAAAATGAAGACAGTTTAACCACTTCCTGCCAGCCCGCCCGCAATGTACTGCGGAACGGTGGCAGGTACAAGCAAAGCGATGTATAGGAACGTTGCTCTGGCTGTACTAACACAGGGGGGGGGTGCTGCACACCCAACTGGGCGTGCAGCACTCACCACCCGTGACTGCTGTGTCCGCCACAAAAGGAAGATCCCGGTGAACAGGACCCGGTGATCATGTGATCGATATGCAATCACATGATCACAATGTTAGCAAAGCTGTTATGAATCAATCTGATTCATAACAGCTCTGCTTCTTTTCCTAGTGAGCTGTGATTGGCCCACAGCTGTCACATCATACATGGGGCCAATAACAGCACCCTGTCTCATGTGACCAGCTCCAGCCAATCATAGATCACTATATTGAGCTGTCAAAACTTAACCCATTCATGACAGTTCATGAATGAGTTAGGTTCATGACAGCAAGTTTTGCAGTGCAGGAGAAATTATCTTTATCTGCAAAGCAAAATGAAAAAAAAAACCCTGCTCACCCCCCACCACAGTAGTAAAATTTTACATTGTACTATTCTGCTAACAGTTTGAAAAAATATTAAGAAAAAAAAGTTAAGAACAATAAAATAAAAATACCGTAATGAGAATTAAAAAAAAATTAAGTTTTTTTTTAACTTCTTGCTGACCGTTTACCCACATTTTGCGGGCAAGCTGCAGCTCGGGGCAAAGAGACGTAATATTATGTCGCTTTCTATTTCAGAGTGTGAATGCGCCTGCACCCCCCTATGCCCCCCATCGATCCAGGGAGAGAAGAACAAACATGGCACCGAGTAAAAGCACTACATTCTTACACACACATTAGATTAGCACATATAATTTTTTGATCGCCCCTATTAACCCTTTGATTACCCCGTCACCCAGCCAGTGCCATTAGTATGGTGTCAGTATATAGAATTTTTCACTGATCACTGTATTACTGCCACTAGTGACATCAGATAGCGTCAGGGTCAGTTAGCACCCCTCCCAGCCAGGGTCAGCTAGCGTTAGATTGCCTGCACACTATCGCACTCATGCTATAGGTTGCTGATCACCGCCATTACTAGTATAGTGTTGGTACAGATCAATATATTGATCATGAACAGAACTAAACTAGTGCCTCCTTAGTATAGTGTCCCCAAAAACGCAGTGTTAGAGGGATCAGCCCCGTTTCCTGCCAGCACTAGCGTTTAGCCCCTCTCATATTTTTCATGGAAGAGTTGTACCAATCGATTGTGGGCCAAAGCAATTTATACGCACAACAATACATTGCCGCCCACACAAATTCAGCTCTTGCCAGACAATTCGCATGGAAACTTATCACGGTTTCTGAATTTAAAACTTTTTTGGGCCTAACCCTCAACATGGGTATTGGTCCACAGACCCGATTCATCATATGCCCATGTTCTCTGCTGTTACATATATGACCAACATGGACCAACAATGTACTGGTACGTCACTGGACTTTGAGTGGTTATACTGGGATGATGCCTGCAACTATAGGCATCATCCTGGTATTGTTTTTTTCAGCTGGTGGTCTGCTTTCATGTAAAAGCAATCCTAGTGGCCAGTTAGCTGCTGGATGGTTTTCACAAGCAGCGGGAAGGGACATTCCCCCCTCTCCTGCTGCCTTCCAGTTTTCTTGGGCTCTCCTGTCCCACGGGGACTCTGAGATTGCAGCTGGAAGTTCCACTGGCTGACCATAGAGCTGATCAGAGACCAGAATGGCTCCAATCATCTCTATGGTCTAAGAGACCGGAAGCTACGAGCATTTCATCATTTCCATTTCACTGGACTTCAGCGCAATTTTTAAATTGGGAAAGCATCTGATCACACTGATCTTGGTGAGATCAGTTGCTTTAAGAGCAGAGGAGATATCTAGAGTCTAATAGACCTCAGGTTTCTCCAAAAAAGAGTACCTGTCACTGCCTATTGCTATCACAGCGGATATTTACATTCCCTGTGATAACAATAAAAGTGATAAAAAAAAAAAAGAAGGAAGGGACAGTGTAAAAGTAGAAAAAGAATTTTAAAAAAATCTCCCCTGTAAAGGCTTTTAAAGCATCGCCTATCAATATTAAAAATGTATGCAATTTGACACCATGGCACAGGCATGCGCAATTTTAAAGCATGTCATGTTTGGTATTCATTTACTCAGCATAACATCATCTTTTATATTTTATCAAACAATTGGGCAATATATTGTATATTATGTGCATTAAAATTCTAAAAAGTGTATTTTTCCCAAAAGGTTTGCATTTAAAAAAATTGCTGTGCAAATACTGTTTGACGTAAAAAATTTCAACAATCTCTGTTTTATTCTCTAGGGCCTTTGCTTTAAAAAGATATATAATGTTTTGGGGTTCATAGTAATTTTCTGGCAAAGAAAGTTTTTTCATGTGAACAAAAAGTGTCAGAAAAGGTTTGGTCTTGAAGAGTGGGTGGTATGTGGCATAAGCTTTTAATGTTGGCCCTGAAATGCCAGGATAGTAAAAGACCCCCCCCCCACTCCAAATGACTCCTTTTTGGAAAGTAGACACTCCAAGGTATTTGCGAAGGGGCATGGTGAGTATTTTGCCCATCTCACTTGTTGTCATGAAGAAAGAAGACAAAATTGTATTTTTCTTCTTTCAAAACCCTGTGAAAAAATTATATCTGTAAAATACTCACCATGCCTCTGATCAAATTCCTTGGGGTGTCTACTTTCCAAAAAGGGGTCATTTGGGGGCAAAATGACACCTATGTGTAAAAAAAAAAAATAGCCATTTTCAAAAAATTTGTAGCAAAAAATAAAATTTTCCATGGACTCCCTGCAAAATCCTTGGGCTGTCTACGTTCCAAAAAGGTGTCATCTGGGGACGGATTTGTACTGCCCTGGCATTGTAGCACCTCAAGAAATGTGATAGGCAGTCAGAAAGTAAAAGCAGTGTAAATTCCAATATATATATATTTATATATATATATATATACCATTGTTTGTAGATGCTATACCTTTCACACAAACCAATTAATATGCATGTATTTGTTTTTTTTTTAACCAAAGACATGTAGCAGAATACACATTGGCCTAAATTTATGACTAACTTTGAGTTTTTTAGATATTTTTTATAACCAAAAGTGAAGAATATAGTTTTTTTTCGTTTATAGTGCAAAAAGTAGAAACCACAAAGTTGATCAAATACCACCAAAAAAAACCTCTATTTGTGTGGAAAAAAAGGAGATACATTTTATTTGGGTGCAGCATTGGATTACTGCGCAATTAACAGTTGAAATAGCGCAGTGCCAAACAGCAAAAAATGGCCTGGTCATGAAGGGGGGTAAATCTTCTGGAGGGCAAGTAGTTAACATACTCAACTTTTGTATACTCTATACTTTGTACTACATAACCAAAGATGCAAAAAAAAATTCACCTTAAAAAAAAAACACTAATAAGGGGTTATATAGGAACAAATTATACTTAGAAAGGTTTTGTGGAGCTGCCATTATGTACTTTGGTCTGCACATAAGCACTAAACAAAATACCTTATAAAAATATTGTTACAAGTATTACTACTATGAAAGAAGCCTGCAAACACTGATTTGAGGCTTCTTTCACACAAAGGCAGCTAACAGTGCTGTTGAAACATAAAGTGGGACCTAACTGTGAAGTGACAGTTAATGTGTTAGCAAACTACTGTATATCTGGTTTCCCACAGCACACACTACATGGAAATGCAATTATTTTAGTAAATAAAAAAACTGCTAAATACCTTTTCTCATCATCAGTTAGAGCAGGCTTATGACGTCTATCAGTGTCCAGCAGAGCACTGATTAAAGCTTGTAGGAGTTTTATTTCTGCTCTAAGAGGATGCAGAACCCCTGACCTCTTTCTGGACAGTGCTGATTGGCCCTGTGTTGATCACATGCACTCTTCCAAGAAAAAAAACCCTCTAGTACTTCACACTAAACGGAGCATGTGCAGTGTCTCCACACGATATATCTTATCAGGAGATAAGATGGGGACACTGTAAAAAGCGGAGGATCAGAAAAGTCAGGATCAAACAGAATTTTTACACCATGCAGAGGATTAACCCCTTAGGTTCCACAGTGAGTATAACAAGCATGCTTTACTGCATATACAGACTGATTTTACTGTTGTGGGTTTGGTAACACTTTAAATGCTGCTATTATACTGGGCAGTATGCACAGTGCAGTGCAGAATGGAGAGGTCTGGTCTATCCAGAGTGCCCAAGCTTTACCCAGCCGCCAGTTTTAGATGGAAGTCAGCTTGAGGTGATTGTAGCCAAGTTAGTGCACTTACAACAGAAACAATTGAGTACTGTCCGTGATACTTTTGTTATTTGCACTAACATACAGTTTTCAGGACAAATTTTCGGGCAATGTCCCCTTCTTCAAAATCCAAGCAGGTAGTACTGCTTGGACCTTCCCGAAAGCTTGTCCTAAAAATTGTATGTTAGTGCAATAAAAAAAGTATCACAGACAGTACTCAATTATTTCAAATTGAAGACAGCAGTGGGAGCCCTCATATTTCTCTAAGTATGAGCTCTCTTTAACACTATACTATGAAGCAAAATGTCAATGTAACTTTCGCTAAGGCATGCCATAAGTGTCTCTTTTTTTTTCGTTCATCCAAACAGATTCCCCCATCCACACATTCAATGTGGATGGGGGAATATTTCCTTCCCTGCCTGAACAATACATTTATCTGTACTGCCGGCTATAGCCAGTGGCACTGTTTGTTCGGGAAAAACACAACATGCTGGTTGTACACAAGTCAATCGATATATCGACTTGTGTACAACCAGCTAGCCCATACATGGATTGAAATTCATCCGGTCCCTGTGAACTGGCCAAATTTCAGTCCATGTATGTATAAATGAATATGAAGTGGTGCTGCACTACATACAGTGAAGGAAATAAGTATTTGATCTCCTGCTGATTTTGAATGTTTGCCCACTCACAAAGAAATGATCAGTCTAAAAATCGAATGGTAGGTTTATTGTAACACAGACACAGAATAGCAACAAAAAATTCAAAAGAAATGCATGTCTAACAAATTATGCACTGATTTGCATGTTCATGAGGGAAATAAGTATTTGATCCCCTATCAGTCAGCAGGATTTCTGGCTACCAGGTGTCTATCATACAGGTAACAAGCTGAGATTAGAAGCAGTCTCTTAAAGGGAGTGCTGCTAATCTCATTTTGTTAATTGTATAAAAGACACCTATCCACAGGAGCAATCAAACAATTAGATTCCAAACTCTCCACCATGACAAAGATCAAAGAGCTGTCCAAGGATGTCAGTGACAAGATTGTAGACCTACACAAGGCTGGACTCTCAGTGTTACAACAGACCTACCATTCAATTTTTAGACTGATTTTTAGACTTATCATTTCTTTGTGAGTGGGCAAACATTCAAAATCAGCAGGGGATCAAATACTTATTTCCTTCGCTGTATTATAAAGTGAATGAACAATCAACATGAAAAAAACTCATAAATATTGTGCAAAGTGGACAACCCATATAGTCAATGCTAAACCAACGGGTGTAGAAGCAACAATAAGTGTACCAAATAACAACAAAGATGAAATACGACCGAAAAAAATATATATAAATAGTGGATACGCTAAAATCATTAAGTGAAAAAGTGAAAAATAAATCTTGACAAATAATGTGAAATGGTAAAAATGTGACACAGAAAATGAGTAGATAAATGAGAACAAATAGTCCCAAATGCTCAACAGACAGTGAATCTTCAGCACAAGCCATGAGACATCAGTGAGAACAACAAACGGGCAATCCTTCAACAGCTAGCTCACCTTCCAACTGCGACACGCAAGGGGTCAAAAGGCATATACACAGACAAATGATCTCAGACCAGATGAATCTCAGTAGTAAATAAACCGAGGACTCCTCTCCATGGTAAATACTTCCAGCAGTACCACAGATGTCCTTAAAAGTGTGTGACCTTAGATCTCCTTCTCCTCCAATATCCTCGCATGAAAGGATCAAAAAAAGTTCCCATAGTGTAGTAAGTTAAGAAGATTTTATTAAAAAGATAATAAAAGTACTCACATGTGAAAAACGGGTCTACAGGCAATCACTGTATCAAACAGTACAGGGTGTATGAGGTTAGGAGTACCAAGATGGCGGCTGCCATCCATACCAGAAATGACGTCACCACGCTTCCGTCCTACACGTTATGTCCAAATCACATGACTCACTCCCTTTTCAATCCATGTATGGCTGGCTTTATTCTTGTGTTCAAACTATTTCTGAAGCAAGGCAGTTAAACCTTTTTGCTATGTTGCTGCATTGGAGTTAGCATATGGCACATGAGTCAGGAAGCAGCTACTTCTATCAGGGCCTGATCATACAGGCATAACTAGCAATACTAATAAAAGGCTGCAGTAATGGCTCAAGTTGTATGTTGCCAAAGTTGATTTGAAAATGATCCTTTTAACAACCCCTGTAAACTTTCATAAAAAGAAAAACTACTGATGCTGATGAAAGTTACCTTTCCTTTTTTTAAACAAACATAAACACCAATCTGTCAGAAGATATTGTAGTGCTAAGAATATTAAATGTCAAAGCTAAGATTCATCAGAAAATGTATTTAAAAACAAGGATTTTGCTGTAACATATGTTTAAACAGAATTTTTCTGTGGTCCAGACTGTGTTTAGTCTACTAAAGAAACACCTAATTTAGTGTTCTCTGCCTTCTTGGATGTTCAGTAAATGCCATTTGGAAAAAATCCATCAAGGCAAACAGAGCAGCAGAATAAGTATGATAAAATATTCTTCTAAGGTCATCCTAGTTAGATCTCTAGTAGATAAGGTGTGACTTTCTGTTCTCCATTTTATATCCAAATAATAAGCCATAAATTGGATATTGCCTATCCCTCGCTGTTATATACTAGTTTTCAACCTCAGTTAACATGAATGCAGACTTTTTTCCAGCGAGGTAGGTGAAACTCATTTTTTTAAATCATTGCAGATTTAAAAAATGGAATTGGCAAGAGCATTTCATGGTAATTTACTTCCTTTTTATTGTGAAGGGATGGCTAGCTAGCGGGTGTAAGGCAGCCTCTAGTGTTTTTCCCAGATCAGAAAAGTTCATACACTACTTTGAACATCTATTGTGTTTAAAATTATTTCTTCAAATTACAAAGGCAAATTCTGTCACATCTCTCAAAGACTGTGAAGAGGATTGTCTTTGGTATCCCCAGGCAGAACAAATTATACTTACTGTACCTATAAGCTCCAGGAAAGTGCATAAGATAGATAAAGAATAAGGTTTGAATCTTAATACTTGCAACAGGCAACAAAAACACTTTGTTGTTGAACATCCTATAGATGTGAGATAATTAAGGTCTCTTGGAACTCCTGCTGAATCATCTGAAATTAGAGCCATGGGTGGCCCTATTGGCATCACCTCGATCAAAAATAGTCCATTTAATAACCAACTGAGCTATGTGGAAAATTATCAGCTGAACAATGACTGTGTCCAATCAGATGCACTCACTGTTTGGGTATTCAGACAACAATGGGTCTGAATACAATAGCCACTAGTGGACACACAGAGTGCAGGGATCAGGAGCACATAGTCCACAGTTTACAGGGGTCAGGAGTGGGAATCACAGAGAGTGCATGGTTTAGAGGTGAGTATTACACAGAGTGCAGGGGCCAGACGCAGTTGTTGCACAGAGTGCAGAGGTCAGTAGTGTATAATGCGCTGGGAGCAGGGCTGAGGAGTGTGTATCTAACAGAATGCTGGGGCCAGGAGTTTGTAACACAGAGAGTACAGAAGCCAGAAGTGCATAACACAGAGTGAGAGTGCAGGGCTGAGAATGCATATTGTGCAGAGTGCAGGGGTCAAGAAACCCAACCAGGAAACCCCAAACCAACAAGCAGCATAGTAGTGACACCATCAACTGTCACATCTGTGATGGTAGTGCTTGGAATCATATTCTAAAGCTGGCCACACACTCATTTTTTTTCACTGAGCCAGATGGCTGAAGGAAAAAAAAAATCAACAGATTCCTTCATCCATAAGAGGTGGGGGATGGAGGAATTCCCCCACTGGGACATTGTGTTTTGATGGAGGCACCTGCAGCTGTCATGATACAGTGGTCAATTGCTACAGCTGATTGGTAAAATTTTTCCAGTATGCCCCTTTGACAGAATTTGATCAAACAATCAAATTCTGTCAAGTGGGGACTGTCACACACTGGTACCAGCATTAATTTTATTAATCACATAAAGAAAGTGTTACAGTGAAAGTCTATACAATGTGTGCATATACAGTACGATACATTCAAATCAAAGATTGATGCTCATACAAAAGCTACAAAAAGAACAAGCGAATACTCAGTGTTGGTGGGCACATTATTGAATGGCATAGAGATGAACTAATTAGTGAAACTCCTAGGTGAAGCCCACCTGACTCCAAGGCAGTGACCTCCTGTCTGCCGGGTTGGAGCCCAGAATCATGGTTTGGGCCTCTACAAAAAGGCCTGCACACACCTGCTCAATCAGTGTGCTGGCTGCTCTCAAAACCTGGACCCAGTATTGGAGATTTTATCCCTCCCAAATCTCTTAGAAATCTCCAGGCCCCAGTTCCCAAAACAGGCTTTACAAACAAAAGAGGAAACTGGTAAACCAGTTTCCTCTGCATTATGAGAACTGCCTGGAGCACCTGAACCTGTATAGTCGAGAATCCTGGGTCACCACTGTGATTTCCACTGTGGCTGGATACCGCACTGCCACACCTCTAGTAACTAATCAGTGAGCAGTAATGATGTGCAGTAACCTCCTAGCAACCAATCAGTGAGCAGTAAGGATGTGCAGTAACCTCTAGCAACCAATGGGTGAGCAGTAAGGATGTGCAGTAACCTCAAGCAACCAATAGGTGAGCAGTAATGATGTACAATAACTGCTAGCAACCAATCAGCGAGCGGTGAGGATGTGCATAATCTCTAGCAACCAATGGATGAGCATTAATGATGTTCAGTAACCTCTAGCAACCAGTGAGTGGTAATGATGTACAGCAACCTCTAGCAACCAATCGTGAGTGGTAATGATGTGCAGTAACCTCTAGCAACCAATGGGTGAACGGTAAGGATGTGCAGTAACCTCTACCAACCAGTCAGCAAGCAGAAATATTGTGTTGTTACCTCTAGCAAATAATCAGTGAGCCATAATGTGTACTGTAACCTCTAGCAAGTAATCTGTGAGTGGTAATGATATGCTGTAACCAATCACAATCGCTGCCTGATATGCTGAAGTAAACTGATTTTGAGTCTAGCTGCTATTTATTGTATGCCTCTGAGCAGATGGAGAGCGATATTGCACGGCGGGGTGCCAGGGGGGATGGTTTTGGGGGGGCATGAAAATGTTTGCCAGGGGTCTAATCAATAATAAAGATGGCTCTGGGCACATTTACATGGGACAGGAGACTATACATTTATACAGGGGTGTGTATTACAAGTCATTTTCATACTACAGTAGACTCTACTTCCATGTTACTTCTATGTTAATAGAGACTGTTAAAAACTGCTTCCCATTTAAATGCGACTATTAAATGTTGCATGTAATTTAAAGTGATGCTAAACAGACAAGGGTTACGTTCTATTATTCATTCTCATAATGCATATAGATAATGCCACTGTTTATACTATATTTTTTTAACCACTTCAGCTACGCAAGATTTACCCCCCTTCATGACCAGGCAATTTTTTGTGATACAGGGCTGTGTTACTTTGACAATTGCACGGTCATGCAACACTGTACATAAATTAGGTTTGTGTAATTTTTCCCCACACATAGAGCTTTCATATAGTGGTATTTTATCACCTTTGCATTTTTCTATTTTTTTGTGCTATAAATGAAAAAACACCAACATTTAAATAAATATAATTTTACATTATATATATATATATATATATATATATATATATATACAGTGAAGGAAATAAGTATTTGATCGCCTGCTGATTTTGAATGTTTGCCCACTCACAAAGAAATGATCAGTCTAAAAATCGAATAGTAGATGTATTGTAACACCGAGAGACAGAATAGCAACAAAAAATTCTAAAGAAATGCATGTCTAACAAATTTTGCACTGATTTGCATGTTCATGAGGGAAATAAGTATTTGATCCCCTTCAAAAAACATGACTTAGTACTTGGTGGCAAATCCCTTGTTGGCAATCACAGAGGTCAGATGTTTCCTGTAGTTGGCCACCAGGTTTGCACACATCTCAGGAGGGATTTTGGCCCACTCCTCTTGGCAGATCTTCTCCAAGTCATTAAGGTTTGGTGGCTGACGTTTGGCAACTCAAACTTTCAGCTCTCCTTACAGATTTTCAATCGGATTAAGGTCTGGAGACTGGCTAGGCAACTCCAGGACCTTAATGTGCTTCTTCTTGAGCCACTCCTTTGTTGCCTTGGCTGTGTGTTTTGGGTCATTGTCATGCTGAAACACCCATCCACGACCCATTTTCAATGCCCTGGCTGAGGGAAGAAGGTTCTCACCCAAGATTTGACGGTACATTGCCCCGTCCATCTTCCCGTTGATGCGGTGCAGTTGTCCTGTCCCCTTAGCAGAAAAACACCCCCAAAGCAGAATGTTTCCACCACCATGTTTGACAGTTGGGATGGTGTTCTTGGGGACATAGGCAGCATTCCTCCTCCTCCAAACACGGCAAGTTGAGTTGATGCCAAAGAGCTCGATTTTGGTCTCATCTGACCACAACACTTTCAACCAATCCTCCTCTGCATCATTCAGATGTTCAGTGGCAAACTTCAGATGGGCCTGGAAATGTGCTTTCTCGAGCAGAGGGACCTTGCGGGCACTGCAGGATTTAAATCCTTGTTGGCAAAGTGTGTTACAAATTGTTTTCTTGGTGATTGTGGTCCCAGCTGCCTGGAGATCATTGACAAGATCCTCACGTGCAGTTCTGGGATGATTCCTCCCTGTTCTCATGAACTCCACGAGGTGAAATCTTGCATGGTGCACCAGACCTAGGGAAACTGACAGTTGTTTTGTGTTTCTTCCATTTGCGAATGATTGCAACAACTGTTGTCACCTTCTCACCAAACTGCTTGGCGATAGTTTTGTAGCCCAGTCCAGCCTTGTGTAGGTCTACAATCTTGTCCCTGACATTCTTGGACAGCTCTTTGGTCTTTGCCATGGTGGAGAGTTTGGAATCTGATTGTTTGATTTTTCCTGTGGACAGGTGTCTTTTATACAGGTAACAAAATGAGATTAGCAGCACTCCCTGTAAGAGACTGCTTCTAATCTCAGCTTGTTACCTGTATGAAAGACACCTGGTAGCCAGAAATCCTGCTGATTGATAGGGGATCAAATACTTATTTCCCTCATGAACATGCAAATCAGTGCATAAATTGTTAGACATGCATTTCTTTTGAATTTGCTGTTGCTATTCTGTTTCTCAGTGTTACAATACACCTACCATTCGATTTTTAGACTGATCATTTCTTTGTGAGTGGGCAAACATTCAAAATCAGCAGGGGATCAAATACTTATTTCCTTCACTGTATATACAGTTAGGTCCATATATATTTGGGCACAAGCACAATTTTCAATTTTTTTCAAATATTTACCAAAACATATACAAGCAATAGTTATATAATGGATATGGGCTGAAAGTGCACACTCTCAGGTTTAATTTGAGGGTATGTACATCCAAATTGGAGGAAGGGTTTAGGAATTACAGCTCTTAAGAGTAGCCATCCCCCCTTTTTCAAGGGACCAAAAGTAATTGGACAATTGAATCAAAAGCTGTTTCATGGCCAGGTGTGGGCTAATCCTTCGTTATTTCTTTATCAATTAAGGAGGTAAAAGGTCTGGAGTGGATTTGCATTTGGAATCTATTGCTGTGAACCTACATTAGGTGTTCAAAGGAGCTGTCCATGCAAGTGAAACAGTCCATTGTAAGGCTTCAAAAACAAAACAAATCCATCAGAGAGATACCAGTAACATTAGGATGGCCAAATCAACAGTTTGGTACATTCTGAGGAAAGAAGAATGCACTGGTGAGCTCAGCAACATAAAAAGGCATGGATGTCCAAGGAAGACAACAGTGGTGGATAATCGTAGGATCCTCTCTATGGAAAAACCCATTCATAACATCCAGACAAGTGAAGTACAGTCTCCAGGAGGTGGGCATATCATTGTCAAAGTCTACAATCAAGAGAAGACTTCACAAGTGCAAATACAGAGGGTTCACCACAAGGTGGAAACCATTCATAAGCCTGAAGAATAGAAAAGCCAGCTTAGACTTTACCAAAAAACATCTAAAAAGTCAGACCAGTTCTGGTAAAGCATTCTTTGAACGGATGAAACTAAGATTAATCTGTACCAGAATGATGGGGGAAAAAAGTGTGGAGAAGGCTTGGAACAGTTTGTCAGCCAAAGCATACAACATCATCTGTAAAACATGGTGGAGGCAGTAGTGTGATGGCATGGGCATGCATGGCGTCCAGTGGCACTGGGTCATTTATTGATGATGTGACAGAAGACAGAAACAGCCGGATGAACTCTGCAGTGTTTAGAGATGTACTGTCAGCCCAGATTCAGCCACATGCAGCAAAGTTGATTGGATGGCGCTTCACAGTACAGATGGACAATGCTCCAAAACACACTGCAAACGCAACCCAGGAGCTTTTCTAGGAAAAGAAATGGAATATTCTGCAAGACCAAGTCAACCACCTGATCTCAACCCAATTGAGCATGCATTTCACTTGCTGAAGGCAAAACTAAAGGTAGAAAGACCCACAAAGAACAACTGAAGACAGCTGCAGTTAGAGCGTGGCAAAGCATCAGAAAGGAGGAAACCCAGTCTTTGGTAATGTCCATGGGTTCCAGACTTCAGGCAGTCATTGCCAGTAAAGGATTATCAACAAAATATTAAAAATGAACATTTGATTTATGATTATATTCATTTGTCCAATTACATTTGGTCCTTGAAAAAGGGGGGATGGCTACTCTTAAGAGCTGTAATTCCTAAACCCTTCCTCTAATTTGGATGTACATACCCTCAAATTAAACCTGAGAGGGTGCACTTTCTGCCCATATCCATTATATAACTATAGCTTGAATATGTTTTGGTAAATACCCCAAAAAAATTGTGCCTGTGTCCAAATATATATGGACCTAACTGTATACATACAGTCATGGCCGAAATTGTTGGCACCCTTGATATTTTTCCTGAAAATCAAGTATTTCACACAAAAAAGGTATTGCATTAACACATGTTTTGCTATACACATGTTTATTCCCTTTGTATGTATTGGAACAAATATAAAACAGAGGCAGAAAAGCAAATATGACATAATGTCACACAAAACCCCAAAAATGGGCTGGACAAAAGTATTGGCACCCTTAACTTAATATTTGGTTGCACACCCTTTGGAAAACATAACTGAAATCAGTCGCTTCCTATAACCATCAATAAGCTTCTGACACCTCTCACCCGGAATTTTGGACCACTCTTCCTTTGCAAACAGCTCCAGGTCTCTCTTATTGGAAGGACACCTTTTCCCAACAGCAATTTTAAGATCTCTCCACAGGTGTTCAATGGGATTTAGATCTGGGCTCATTGCTGGCCACTTCAGAACTCTCCAGCGCTTCTTTGCCATCCATTTCTGAGTGCTTTTTGACGTATGTTTGGGGTCATTGTCCTGCTGGAAGACCCAGGATCTTGGACGCAAACCCAGCTTTCTGACACTGGGCCCTACAGTGCGACCCAAAATCCTTTGGTAATCCTCAGATTTCATGATGCCTTGCACACAGTCAAGGCACCCAGTGCCAGAGGCAGCAAAACAACCCCAAAACATCATTGAACCTCCACCATATTTTACCGTAGGTACTGTGTTTTGTTCTTTGTAGGCCTCATTCCGTTTTCGGTAAACAGTAGAATGATGTGCTTTACCGAAAAGCTCTATCTTGGTCTCATCTGTCCACAAGACGTTTTCCCAGAAGGCTTTTGGCTTACTCAAGTACATTTTGGCAAACTGTAGTCTTGCTTTTTTATGTCTCTGTGTCAGCAGTGGGGTCCTCCTGGGTCTCCTGCCATAGCGTTTCATTTCATTTAAATGTCGACGGATAGTTCGCGCTGACACTGATGCTCCCTGAGCCTGCAGGACAGCTTGAATGTCTTTGGAACATGTTTGGGGCTGCTTATCCACCATCCGGACTATTCTGCGTTGCAATCTTTCATCAATTTTCCTCATCCGTCCACGACCAGGGAGATTAGCTACAGTGCCATGGGTTGCAAACTTCTTGATAATGTTGCGCACTGTGGACAAAGGCAAATCTAGTTCTCTGGAGATGGACTTGTAACCTTGAGATTGTTGATATTTTGCCACAATTTTGGTTCTCAGGTCCTCAGACAGTTCTCGTCTCCTCTTTCTGTTGTCCATGCTTAGTGTGGCACAGACAGACACACAATGCAAAGGTTAAGTGAACGTCTCTCCTTTTTATCTGCTTTCAGGTGTGATTTCTATATTGCCCACACCTGTTACTTGCCCCAGGTGAGTTTACAGGAGCATCACATGCTTGTAACATTCTTATTTATCCGCAGTTGTGAAAGGGTGCCAATACTTTTGTCCAGCCCATTTTTGGAGGTTTGTGTGACATTATGTCGAATTTGCTTTCTTTCCTCCCTTTTTTTGTTTTGTCCCAATACACACAAAGGGAATAAACATGTGTATAGCAAAACATGTGTTAATGCAATACGTTTCGTGAGAAATACATGATTTCCTGGAGAAATATCAAGGGTGCCAACAATTTCGGCCATGACTGTATATATATGCTGCTATAAAACCTACAGTATCCAATAAAAAAAAATAAATAAAAATTCTTCATCAATTTAGATCAAAATGTATTCTGCTACATATTTTTGGTAAAAAAATATCCCAATAAGCATATCATGATTGGTTTGCGCAAAAGTTCTAGTTTCTACAAATGGCGGTATATAATGGAATTTTTTTTATACTAGTAATGGTGGCAATCAGTGACTTTCAGCAGGACTGCGATATTGCGGTCTGATACTAACTGACTCTTTGCGAGAACCAGTGATACTAATACAGTGATCAGAGCTAAAAATATACACTGTCACTGTATTAATGACACCGGCTGGAAAGAGAATAAACATATAGGGCGATCAAAGGGTTAATTGTGTGCCTAGCCAGTGTAAAGCGAGAGCACTAGCGAATGGCAGGATCATAACATAACACCTCCTGCACATGACTGCGATGGACTAATGCCAGTACTTGTTGCACATTTGTTTTAAAATTAGAGATGTAAATGCACAATGCCTTACTGCCCTCTCCAGACTGGGGGTGTCCCAATAGCAACTAGAAAAACACAAGAAGAGAGAGGGCACACCAGCATTATCTCAATAACCATTTATTTAACCACTTCCAGTCCGGACACTTTTACCCCCTTCCTGACCAGGGCAATTTTCAGCTTTCAGCGCTATCACACTTTGAATAACAATTGCGCGGTCAGGCAACACTGTACCCATATGAATTTTTTACCATTTTTTTGAGACAGATAAAACTTTATTTTGGTGGTATTTATTCACCGCTGGGATTTTTATTTTTTTTTTGCTATGTAAATGAAAATGTCCAAAAATTTAGAAAAAAAAGTGTTTTTCTTATACAATTTTGCAAATAAATAATATTTCATCATAAATCTTGGCCAAAATGTATTCCGTTATCTTTTTAGGGGAAAAAAAAAAGCCGAATTAGTTTATAACCAAAAATTGTAATTTTTAAATATTTTGTTTTACATTTTTTTTTATATATATATTATTATTTATTTATTTTTTTACATACTGTCACCCTAGCAGTACAGTGTCACCATGGTGACACTGTACTACTTTTGGGGGGGTATTTAGATTTTTTTTTTATTTTACACTGATTGCTTTTACACCCATATAGGATGTAAAAGCAATAATTTCTCTTTCTCTCTGTCTGCATTCTTGCAGCCATTGAGAACTACTGAGTGAGCTGTGATTGGTCACAGCTTGTCACATGGTACAAGGCTGTTGTGAATAGAATTGTACCATGTGACCTCTGTGATCATTCACAGATTTCACACGTAGTAAGCAATGATGTCAGAAGTGACATCTTGCTTACTACTTTGCATGTGATCACTGATTGGCCAATCAATAATAACATGATCGGGAGCTTGTACAGAGGTCCCGTCCGACGACCGGTGTTTCACTGTGTCCGGAGGACACAGCGGGCACCGGATCGCGGTGCTGCGCGCTCCCAAGGAGCGTGCACAAGCAGGGTGCGGGGAGGCCATTTATAAACGGCCACCCAACCCTGCACTGCCACCGTCCGTGCACTGATTTGCATGACATGTGAACCAAAAGGCTTTTATGTGGAGCCCGTTTAATCGCAGTGCGAGTCCTGTGCGATTTTCAGTCCAGTTCAGGTGCGATTTCCAATCTGCTAGAATCAGTTGTTATGTTATGCACAAAGCATAATTTCATGTGAATGTTAGGTAAGAAAAAAAACTGATTCTGTATTGCCTAACAATAGTGTTGTGTAAATGTGGGACTAGATTCATGTAAACTGTCCCGGAACAGTACTTGGCATGCTGCAGGACTCATGTACATACTGTTGTATTTAAGCTTTACATTTCCTTTACGGTAATTATATGTATTTTATCTGTGAGCCGTAATAACCACAGCATTCAGAGTTCAGGTATCCAATGTCATTTTGTATTGATTGTTTATTGTAAGTGAGATGGATGGATATGGTCAGTCTATGGATGTGCACCGGGGGATCTATTTGGAAGATCGAACAAATAAAAGGGGGAACTGGGAGCATTACTGTATTGACCTAGAAAAATGTGTCAACAGATAATTTGTTCACTGTAATCTACCTAAAATAAAGCTTGAATTGTTTAGTCATATTTCCTGAAAATAATTTACTTTTCCCAGGAGGATAAGCTATTGTTCTAATGGATGATTACAGATTTCAGAGATAGGATTTAGGGCCTAAACGATTTATTGTTGCTAGTCAGCAGAGATAATTTGAAACCTACAGTAATAATTTTATCTTTATCTGCACATATTTCTCGGCATGACGAGTTGGTAAAGGTAGAGGGCTCAAAAGATTTTTGGTTGTTATGTAACATTGTAACTTTTATGAAAGAATTGTTTTTTTTTCCCTTTTACGGCGTTGGAAGGTACAATACAGATGAAACTCGAAAAATTAGAATATCGCGCAAAAGTTCATTTATTTCAGTAATGCAACTTAAAAGGTGAAACTAATATATGAGATAGACTCATTACATGCAAAGCAAGATAGTTCAAGCTGTGATTTGTTATAATTGTGATGATTATGGCTTACAGCTCATGAAAACCCCAAATCCACAATCTCAGAAAATTAGAATATTACATGCAATCAATAAAACAAGGATTGTACATAGAACAATATCGGATCTCTGAAAAGTAAAGGCATGCATATGTACTCAGTACTTGGTTTGGGCCCCTTTTGCAGCAATTACTGCCTCAATGCGGCGTGGCATGGAAGTTATCAGCCTGTAGCACTGCTGAGGTGTTATGGAAGACCAGGGTGCTTCAATAGCGGCCTTCAACTCTTCTGCATTGTTCGGTCTCATGTCTCTCATCTTTCTCTTGGCAATGTTCCATAGATTCTCTATGGGTTCAGGTCAGGAGAGTTTACTGGCCAATCAAGCACAGTAATCTCATGGTCATTGAACCAGGTTTTGGTGCTTTTGGCAGTGTGGGCAGGTGCCAAGTCCTGCTGGAAAATGAAATCAGCATCCCCATAAAGCTTGTCTGCAGAAGGAAGCATGAAGTGCTCCAAAATCTCCTGGTAGATGGTTGTGTTGACCCTGGACTTAATGAAGCACAGTGGACCAACACCAGCAGATGACATGGCTCCCCAAATCAACACAGACTGTGGAAACTTCACACTGGACTTCAAGCATCTTGCAGTGTGTGCCTCTCCATTCTTCCTCCATACTCTGGATCCTTGGTTTCCAAATGCTTTCATCAGAAAAGAGGACTTTGGACCACTGAGCAACAGACCAGGTCTGTTTTTCGTTAGCCCAGGTAAGACGCTTCTGAAGTTGTTTCAGGAGCGGCTTGACAAGAGGAATACGACATTTGAAGCTCAAGTCCAGGATCCGTCTGTGTGTGGTGGCTCTTGATGCACTGACTCCAGCCTCAGTCCACTCCTTGTGAAAGTCCCCAACACTTTTGAATGGCCTTTTCCTGACAACCCTCTCCAGGCTGCGGTCATCCCTGCTGCTTGTGCACCTTTTTTCTTCCAGCAGTCTTTCCCATGATTGTGATTCCTACTGAACCAGACTGAGAGACCATTTAAAGGCTCAGGAACCCATTGCAGGTGTTATGGCTTAATTAGCCGATTAGAGTGGGACACTTTGAGCCTAGAATATTGCACCTTTTCACAATAACTATCTTGAACTATCTTGCTTTGCATATAATGAGTCTATCTCATATATTAGTTTCACCTTTTAAGTTGCATTACTGAAATAAATGAACTTTTGAACGATATTCTAATTTTTCAAGTTTCACCTGTACTTAAGGTGTTGCTAAACCCACAACAGTAAAATCAGTCTCTATATGCAGGAAATCATGCTGGAACCAAAGGGTTTAATCCTCCGCATTGTAAAAACACTGTTTGATTCTGACTTCTCTGATCCTCCCCTCCTTCCAGTGTCTCCCTCATCTTCTGCTAAGACATATCGTGTGGAGACACTGCACATGCTCAGTTTGGTATATATTTGGCGTGGGTTTTTTTTCAGTACATGTGAGTACATGTGATCAGTACAGGGCCAATCAGTGATGTCCAGACAGAAGTCAGGGGTTCTGCATCCTCCTAGAGCAGAATGAAGACTTCTACAAGCTTTAACCAGTGCTCTGCTGAACACTGATAGAAGCCATAAGACTACTCTAACTGCTGATGAGAAAAGGTATTTATCAGTTTATATTCACTAAAATAATTGCATTTCCATGTTGTGTGTACTGTGGAAGATATAGTGAATGCAGGATCCTGGGTTTAGTAACACTTTAAAGTATAAATAACCCCCAGTCAGGAAAATACCACATCTACAAGGCATTACATCAATTAAAGCATCTACCTTCTTAGAAGAAAATAAATCATAATAACCTTTATATTTCCAGCGCTGTGCATGACATAGCATTAGTCCACTGCAGTTCCTATTCATGCAGGTGCATGTTTTAACCGCGTCCTGACTGCCCTATAGCAGAAACACTGCTACAGGGTGGCACGGGTGTGCAAAATCATGTGTATGTATACTTGATTTTGCATTTATGGGTGGGGGGTGCACATGAGGCGTGCATGCGTCCTACCCGCGCTGCCATTTGTGGCTGTGGCTGTCCATCACCGAGTCCCGGCCAGTGATTACTCAACGGCGCCCGGTGATTACTGAGAATCTCCGATGGGGTGGAGAACTGTTTTGTTTACTAACAGTTCTCCTCCCTGTCAGCTCAGGCACACTGCTTTGAATGGCTGTGCACAGCACAGCACAGCCATCCAAAGCAGTGTGCTTACAGTGAAGCACGCAGACACCATAGTAAAACACACCCAGCACACAGTTAACCCTTTGGTCGCCCCTCATGTTAACCCCTTCATGTCCCGTGCAATTAGTACAGTGTCAGTGCTTTTTTTTAGCACTGATCACTGTATTGGTGTCACTGGGGATGTCAGTGACACCAAGTCAGTTCCCCCCAGTGTCAGAATGTCTGCCACAGTCCCGCTATAAGTCACTGATCACCGCCATTCGTAGTAAAAACATTTTTTTTTAATCACAGTATATATACCGCCATTTGTAAACGCTATAACTTTCACGTAAACCAATTAATTTACATGGATTGAGATTTTTTTTTACCAAAGACATGTAGTAGAATACATTTTGGCCTAAATCTATGATGAAATTTGATTTTTTTAATTTTTTACTGGACATGTTTTATAGTAAAAAGTCAAAAATACAGTTTTTTCCTCAAATTGTAGGTCTTTTTTTTATAGTGCAAAAAAAAAATGCACAGGCGAATAAATACCACCAAAAGAAAGCTCAATTTGTGGGGAAAAAGGACATACATTTAATTTGGTTGCAGCGTTGCATGACCGCGCAATTGTCAGTTAAGATAACGCAGCGATCGTCCCGTGTCCCTGGCACCGGCATCTTCAGCATGGGCACCTGGCTGTGACAGCTTGTGGCTTCACACTTTACATGCGCGAGCAGCGCTGTATGTTGTGAATGGTCCTGTCGTCTTCTGGGACCTGTCACGTGTCCCAGAAGATTACGGGGAGGGAGGGGGAGGACAATGTCTGCTTCCATTCGCCTAGGCGGATGTGGCAGTGGGTACCTGTCAAATTCAGGTTCCCCAAAGGTGCCAATCCTTAATGGGGAGAGGAGGGTGAGGCCTTAAAGTGGAACTTCCCCTTTTGGGTGCAGCTCTACTTTAACCTTTTTTTTGAATCACAGACTCCTTTAAGAATCTGATGAAAGCTATGGACCCCCTTTCCAGAAATATTCACACAAACACAACTTTGCATGCATACACAAAGTTTGAATAAAGTAAACAATCTTTTCAAAGCAACACACACCTTTTTATGCAAAAAGTAAAGACCACTCATTACAAAAATGAATTACAATCAGCAAATTAAACAAAACAATTCTAATTCTTCTCAAATCTTCTACTGCAACTACTAGTACTAAAAAATGAGAAAATAGCACTTGCTAATATGGTGTGGACAAGTGGGTGGTTGTGCAGAGAAAGATGATACAAATTGAAATGGCAAACATGGGCCAACAATGAGTAGGGTACGTTTTCTTTAACCACTTGCCCTCCTGAAGATTTACCCCCCTTCTTGACCAGGCCATTTTTTTTGCGTTATGGCATTGCGTTACTTTAACTGACAATTGCGCGGTCATGCCACGCTGCACCCAAATGAAATTTATGCATTTTTTTCCCAAGAATTGAGCTTTCTTTTGGTGGTATTTGATCGCCTGTGCATTTTTTATTTTTTGTGCTATAAAATTTTGAGAAAAAAAACAATATTTTGGACTTTTTGCTATAAAACATGTCCAGTAAAAAATTTTTAAAATCTAATTTTGTCATAAATGTAGGCCAAAATGTATTCTGCAACATGTCATTGTTAAAAAACATCCCAATACGTGTAAATTAATTGGTTTACATGAAAGTTATAGCGTCTACAAATGGCGGTATAGATACTGGCCTTTTTTGTTTTAATTTTTACTAGTAATGGTGGCAATCAGCGACTGATAGAGGGACTGCAGGACTGCGGCGGGCATTCTGACACTGGGGGGGAACAGACTTGGTGTCACTGGACATCCCCATTGACACCAATACAGTGATCAGTGCTAACTTTAAAAGCACTGGAGCTGTACTAATGGCACTGGGCATGAAGGAGTTAACATCTGGGGTGATCAAAGGGTTAACTGTGTGCTCTGTGCTGTTTTACATGATGTTCTGTGTCTCTGTGCTTCACTGTAAGCACACTGATTTGCATGGTAAACATACATACAGCTGTTAGTGTGCCTCAGAAAAATGCTCTCTTAGCTTGACTCAGCCCTCCAAAAACTGCTGGTCTGTGGGCGTGGTTTAGGACAAGAGCATTATAAGCGGTGATGTCACACAATCCCTCAGTTATACACAACCTGCAGCCTCGGCTCAAGAATGTGCACAGCTATCTGACATCTCTGTGCCTGCGAGCATGTCTGTGAGCATGTCTCCTAAGTGCATTCAGGAGAATATACAGGTGCCAGTGACTTTATTCAGCTCTGATTACAGCACAGCATCTGTGCTAATCAGGAGAAAGCTGGTAGGAAGGGGCTAATGTTAAAAATCCTTGCAATCTTGCAGCTCAAAGAGGCAATGTGGACCAGGACACATTCTCATGTAAAACTCTGTAAACCACAATTCACAAGATGGGTGCTGTGAATAGAGCAGGACAATAATCAGCTGACCTACCTAGATAACCTAGACTACAGCATTACTGAAGTGATGCCGATCTATGTCATAAATCACTGGTGCTGAGTTCTCCATCTTGTGAAGGCAGAGACCAGCAGGGAGAGGACACTCGCTCCCCCACCCCTTTACAGTGTATTACATGGAGGCTCATGCTGGTCTCGTCTTCAGCACAGCCTGTCACTTGCAGGAGAAGGGGAGTGGTGACACCATTTTTCTTCTTGTGTCGGATTTATACTGTTCAGAAGAGCAGGGGGGAAGGGGGATATATGGAGAAGGGGATTACTTCAAGATACCAAACTAACTTCAAATGCTTAGTTAAGGTAAAATCTATTTAACTGTAGGATTAGATTTATTTGTGGGTTGTTGTTTTTTTTGTGGTTTACAACCACTTTCATTTCTTTAAATGGGAAACCATTGATTGGGACAAGGGGGAGGGCTGTATAGTGAATGCAAATGTTATTTTTTATCTGACCCTCACAGACCCTCTGAAATCTATACATGGACCACTTAGGAGTCCTTAGACCGCAGGTTAAGAACCCCTGTCTTACACAAAGCTAGGAACCTGTGTCAAGGCAAGTCTAGCACAATATTACCGCAGACCTACAGCTCTACATAGGTTCTGAGATAAAGTGGTTTATTCGATACAATTGTCAGGATGACTATAAGAACAAGAACACAAGATGGTGAACAACTAATCGGTTCTTCAGCAACATCTGTAATAACATAACATTTTTTTGGAAGGTGCAACATACATAAAACAAAACGAAAAGTCTTTTGTCTGTTTAAGTCCATGTAAACTCAAAATGTATTTTTCAATATATTTGATATCATGTTTCAATATAAACAGTTTTCTTAGGCTCCATTCACACATATGCAAGTGTGATGGTGCACTTGCGCTTTTGCTCATTTAGGTATGTCACATTAATGCGGAGCTCAACCCAAAAAGGGAAGTTACGCTTTAACTAGTTGCCGACCGCAGATAGCCGAATGACGGCGGCATATGACATCCTCCCAGAACGCGCTCTCTTGCATCATGCAATCTTGCATGACTGCGCAATTGTCAAAGTGCGACAGCGCTGAAAGCTGAAAATTGGCCTGGTAAGGAAGGGGGTATAAGTGCCCAGTAGGCAAGTGGTTAAGGACTGCTCCCCTGCTCCCCATTAAGGATTGGCACGAATTTGACAGGTACCCAGTCCCACTCCCGGTCCGATCGCCTAGGGAAGCGGAAGGTGTCCTCCCTCCCTGTAGTCTTTTGGGACACATGACAGGTCCCAGAAGACTACAGGACCATTCATGAAGTGCAGTGCTACTCGCACATGCACAGTGGGTACCTAGCTATCACAGCCGGATGCCCACGCGGAAGATGCTGGCCTCCTGGAACACAGGACGGCCGGTGAAATGGGCTACAGGAAACACAACGCGGGACCGAGGGACAGGTAAGTGGCTGTTTTTTAAAAGTGAGCAGCTATAGTTTTTGTAGCTGCTTTTATTTTTTGACAGCGTGAGTGGAACTCTTCTTTATGGGCAGCCTATTCCTTACAACAGGCTGTTCTATTCCCAACAATTATGAATAAATGGCACTGGTTTTCATGTACTGTGGGAATGTGTGCAATATTGCATACATTCCTTTCTAAGTGTGAATGGGGCCTTAAAGTGGTTCTAAAGGCAAACCGTTTTTTTTTTTACCTTAATGCATTCCCTGCATTAAGGTATATAAAGTCCCACTACTTTTTGTGCTCCCATTTTCCCCCTAAACACCTACCTGACTCCTATACCGATCCAGTGCAGCACCAGCACTCTCTTTTTTTGGTCTCTCAGGGGACACTGTGAGCAGTGGGAGCCAAAGGTCCCTGCTGCTGTCAGTCATATCTTGCGGGGAGGGAGCAGGGGGCATCACTGGGCCATGCTGTGTGTATTTATGGATGCACACAGCCCGGCTTGGGAATGCGCCCTCATGGGTGCTCCTTTTTTACAGGGCTTGCTGAGGGGGCACCAGCAAGAAGGAGGAGTGGACAGCGCCAGTGGGGAATGGCATAAATGGAGGTAAATGACCACTCTGTGAAATATCATTGCACAGAGCAGGTAAGTATAACATGTTTTTAAGCTTTAATTCACTTTAAAAAAACACTTGTTTGTAAACCTGTTGCAAAATTTCTTAGATGATATCCTGATGAAACCCTGCCATGTGTACTCCTTATTTGGCTGTTGGGCTGGTTATGTGGCTCAGATAGCCCTACAGCTAACAATGCTGCTGCCAATTGTGAGAGAGTGGCTTAGCGGTGTCTGTGGGAAGTGATGTTACTGTCAGGATCCCTTGGTAAGAAACTTTGTAAAAGATTACCATGGTTGTAAAGGCTATTTATTTTAAATAAAAAAAAATAAAGTTATACTTTCCCGCTCTGCAATGGTATTGCACATATAGGTCCCTTACTGCCTCTACTGGAGTCTCTCTGCTCACTCACTCCCGAGCGACACTAAGCACAGCTCAGCCTTGCTCCTTTCTCCTTCTTCACAGGATTTGACTGACATCAGCAGGAGCTTATAAAGAGACATCTGAGAGAGCAGCCAGGTAAGTGTTTAGAGGCGGGAGGGGATAGGACAGGTGGGGGGGGCGTTTTTTACCTTAACCTTTACACGCTGAGTATACGCCTCTCAGCGGCTGGGCCTTGACACCAAGTGGTTGCATATTTGCGTACCATTAGTAAACAAACATGTGATGAGAGCGTGCGCCCTGCGCGCTCCCAGCATATGTGCCGGGGTCCCGCGGAAAGTTCCTGATTTCTCCTTGCGATCGAGACCTTTCCGATCATGTGACTGCCATGACAGCCAATCACGGCGGTCACAAGACCCAATACCCCACCCTGCCTCCCGGCATCAGGAACCCCTTAAAGGGCCAGGAGGAGCAGGCGTGAAGGGGTTCATGCAGGGAATGCAAAGGTAAAAAAGTGGTTAGGGTTTAGAAGCACTTTAAAAATGTGCTCTAGAAAATTGTATGAAGTTAAGCATGACCCACGGAAAAAATACATTTTTGGTTTACATACATTTTAAATGAAAAAAAAAACAAACAACATGCCTCTGAAACTTAAAGTGGATGCTGTGCAGAGGGCACAGAGGCTTTGTCTGTTCTCTCCCTACTCATGGGCGCAGAGACAGCAGAGAAAGCCATTTGCTTCTGCTGCTGTCAATCACAGCCAGAGAGAAGGGAGTGGGGCTTAGCCCTGCAATGTGTGTATATGGACACACAGAGCTAGTTTGGGAGCGAGCCCACACAAGCAACTTGCCACACATAGCTAGTTTGGGAGCTCTATGGACATACAGAGCTAGTTTGGGAGCGAGCCCACACAAGCAACTTGCTACACATAGCTAGTTTGGGAGCTCTATGGACACACAGAGCTAGTTTGGGAGCGAGCCCACACAAGTAACTTGCCACACATAGCTAGTTTGGGAGCTCTATGGACACACATAGCTAGTTTGGGAGCTCTATGGACACACAGAGCTAGTTTGGGAGCGAGCCCACACAAGCAACTTGCCACACATAGCTAGTTTGGGAGCTCTATGGACACACATAGCTAGTTTGGGAGCTCTATGGACACACATAGCTAGTTTGGGAGCTCTATGGACACACAGAGCTAGTTTGGGAGCGAGCCCACACAAGCAACTTGCCACAAATAGCAACCTGCTATGGTGGGAACTCGGCAGGGGGTCCTGAGAAGAGGAGGATCAGGGGTGCTCTATACAAAACCACTGCACAGAGCAGGTAAGTATAACATGTTTGTTATAGTAAAGAAAATAGAAACAGGGGTTTACAATCACTTTAAAGATGAGGATTCCAGGTATGGATATTTTATACTTAGTTACATTGGCCCAGCTTGGACCAATGTAGCTATGTACAGTTTGTACCATACCTGGCAGATGCCTCTAGATGCTGGAAATCACTGAAGTGGACATTGTTACTCCAATGATCTCCAGCTCCTGTGCAGAGCATCTGGCCTGCTGAATTCTGAACAGAGGAGGTCAGCAGGTTAGCACAGGCTCCATTCATAGAATTTTTTGCATTTTCTGAATGAATGCAAGGTGTTTTCTGGACAAGGTGGAGAGTGTGAAATTGGTCCATGCTGTATCAATTTAGCTACGTATGTATAAATATGCATACCTGGAATTCTTCTTTAATGAAACTGTGGTAATCAACAAACATTTGAATGCAATGAACAAATGCAAAATTATTTCTGTAATGTTTTGGTAACCTTTTATACTACCCTCAGTGGAATGTTGAGCCACTGTATAAAGTACAGGAAACAGGGACAGGTTGGCGTGGGCTACATGAGATATGTTTTACCTGCGATGTGACATATGATATTGCCACTTGCCCTTTTATACCACTTCTTACTGTTCACCGTCTGTTCCTTTCATGATGATGTCTAGGTCAGCCTGGCATATGGCTGTCAATTTAATACAACCTGACACTCACTATCTAAAACAGGAGATCATCTGTTAGAAGAACAGGCTCATTTTAATACACATGCTCTGCTTTCATTTATATGTCATTTAAAATGCTCTATAATTCACTATAATTCAGTTAGGATGTAGGAACTTAGCATACAAACATTCTGTGAATTTCTAATCACTAATCAGTAAATCTGTTACTGAGAACATTTAGATGATTTCTAATGAGTACATTTATCGATTTACATAGTTTTGATTACTCATATTCATAGGAAATGTTAAGTTACAGTGCAAAAAAAGACAAGCTGTCACTTCCTTTAATGTCTTATTGGAAACTTGTGGTTTCATCCAAATCAGAAAACCAACATGTGCCAATCTAGCTACAACAATAGAAAAGTTATGCTTGCCTCTTTTATTTGTAGAAAGCCTGATTTGATATCGAAGAACCTGACCAGGGTCACAAGTTTAACCTGTCTACTGATGCAGGTCAGGTTCTGGAACTTCCAACACCCCAAAATTTCCAGTTCCCTACCCAGTGACTTGAGACAAATGATAATATCTACATAAAGAACACCTACAGTTGACAGCGCAAAGAATGAATACAGAGCATCTTGGGTGGGAGAAGACAAGATTCCCAGTCAGTTCTTAGCTCCCCCACTCTCCCCAGCTGGGACAAGAAAGCGATGACTGTTGCCACAAACAGGGATACTCAGCGGGTCCCACTGTCAGAATACAATGCCCTGAACGGAGAATTCCTCCATCCACCTGGTTTGTGCGGATGGAGGTATCTGTTACATTTTTTTTTGTTCAACCCATTGGTTGAATGAAAGCAACACTAAGTGTACCCTCAGCTAAAGACAGGAAGGTGTAAATTTACTAAAACCGGTGCACACAGAATCTGGTGCAATTGTGCCTACTAATCAATCAGCTTCTAACTTCAGCTTGTTAGGTTAAGCTTTGACAATAAAACCTAGATGCTGATTGGCTACTATGCACAGCTGCACCAAATTGTGGGTGCACCGGTTTTAGTAAATCTCACCTGAAGTGTGTAAGTGGCCAGATCATCAGGTGAAAATAAGGGGAAAAAATTTAAATGAATTCAGCCACCACATCTTGGTATTGGTGGGCTGCACAGTGGCTAAATGGTTTGCACTTCCGCCTGGCAGTACTAGGGTCGTTGGTTTGAATCCCAGCCATGACACAACCTGCCTGGAGTTTGCATGTTCTCCCTGTGACTGTGTGGGTTTCCTCTGGGTACTCTGGTTTCCTCCCACACTCCAAAGACATGCTGGTAGGTTAATTGGCTCCTGTCTAAATTGTCCACAGTATGTGTATGTATGAATGTGAGTTAGGGACCTTAGATTGTACACCCCTTGAGGGTTAGGGACTGATGTGAATGTGCAATATATATGTAAAGCGCTGCGTAAATTGACAGTGCTATATAAGTACCTGAAATAAATAAATTGGGAAGTTGTGTTTAAAACCTGTAATAGAGAGGCATAAGGCACTGCATGTAAAATACATCATAAGGCACTGCGTGCAATTGACAGAAATATCACAACACAAACATTTTACGGTGAATCCTCAATAGAACCAAGTGGCACTTGACCCTCTTTTGATCCCTGGCCCACTTGTTTATTAAAAGGCAATTTTTATTTTTCTCTGTGCTGGCTTTAGCTCCATCTCAGGTTTAAGCCCAATTTATGAGCAGTCTCATGGAAGAACTACAACCAGCACTATATGACAGTGCACATAAAATAACTGTACAGAATCAATTGTATAACTTCCCTGCGGTGTGTCCAGGCAACCAAGGAGGCTGAGGATATACAAAGTGTACTACCACAGTCAGCACTGGCATGAATGTGTGATCAGCTGTCACTGCTCACAAGCTGGAGCATGGCAGAGCACTAAAAATTGGATGTGTCATTCTCTTAGGGTGACATTGCTTGCTTGTTCATAAATTGGTTCATGAGTACAAAAAAATACAGCACTGACTTCTGTAGGTGGTGCAGACCTCCCTGCTGGTATAGATACTGGGAACTGATCTCTGGACACACAAAGATGTAAGGGGAACTCTGATATGCACGCATGGATGTAAGGGGGGTTTTGATGGGCTCACCTTAATGTAAGGGGGGACTTTCTTAGGCACTCCTGGATGTAAGCGGGAACTCTGATGAGCACTCCTACTTGTAAGTGGGAACTGATGAGCACTCCTATATGTAGCAGGGGAGTCTGATGGGCACTCCTATATGTAGCAGGGGAGTCTGATGGGCACTCCTATATATGAGGAAGGACTCTGATGGGCACTCCTGGATATAAGGGGCAAATCTTTATATATAGATTTTTTTAACCTGCATTATTTGTAAAACATACAAAGTGAATTGCTTATATTTAGAATTTTTCCCTTATTAGTGATTGACAATAGAAGGTTTTGTTTAGATTTTAGTTCTTCTTTAAATGACCACTCTGACTGTTCACTGAACTTGCATATAGAAGTAACTGATGTTTTAACTTATGAATAGGGTTAATTGATATAGGCCTTATTATTAATAATAATAACTAACAACATAAAAGTACCCACATATATAAGATGCCCATCTTCCAATGACTTTGATGCTGATAAATCCAGAAAATGTATCAAGCAGGAATGTTTACAACAGACATCCTCTATTTATCACTATTAAAGTAGAACTATGGCCTTATTTAAAAAAATGTGCTACTATCTTGGACAGATTTATGCCTTGGGACATACTATAATCTCATAAAAAGTGCATCTGCAGCTTTCTCTTCTTCCAGCAAAGTCCTACAAAAGCCTGTTGAACTTGCCAGTGAAGTCCATCCAGCTTCTTGTGGTGGGGTGGCTGTTTGCACTACTTAGGGGTAAAAAAATGTTGCAGGGGCATGGCTATAAGCATTGCCACTGGTAATTCTCAAGCCTGTAGCTTGTCAAGCAGAACCTGGCCACACCTAGTCCTGCCCACTGCATTCTGGATTGGCAGTACTGCTTCTGTTGCTTAACACCTTCCCACCCGGCCTATAGCAGATTGACGGCTGGGGGGGACACTCGTTGTTGTGACTGGGCGTCATATGACATCCTGTCAAAATGAGCCACTCACGAAGCCGCAGGGCTGCGCAGCAGCGCGATCTGTCACCGACTGTGTCCACAGCTGATGACATATCACTACACCGGCCTGTTACCAGTGTCATGTGACCGCTGTCACCAATTACAGCAAATCACATGTCAAATGCCATCCGTTGTATACAATTCCGTTGTATACAATTATGTTGTTAGCTGTGACTGGTCAAGGTAGTCACATGATACAGACAAGGCCAATTACAGCCCATCTGTATCATGTGATCAGCTTTGCCCAATCACAGCTAATCACAACAAAAGACTGAATGAATCAGTTTCATTCAGTAACAATGATTGCAAATATCAATGAAATAAATTGGTATTAACAATCATAATGTGTTAAAAAAAGGTAAAATCCTGATCACTTGCCCAAAGTAGTTCAATGTTCCTATGGTAACATTGTATTGCTTTGGTCACAGTGTGCTAAAAAAAATAAAATGGTAAAAAAAGAAAAAAATTTAATAAAAGAAAAAAAAAATAGAAACATTTGAAAAAAAAGATACAAATGCAATTATTATTATTATTATTTTCACCAAAGAAATGTAGAAGAATACATTTTTACCTAACTTTATTAAGAAATATTATTTATTTGCAAAATGTTATAACAGAAATGAAGAAAATAAAAAACTCAGTGGTGATTAAATACCATCAAAAGAAAGCTCTATTTGTGTGAATAACACGATAAAAATTTCATATGGGTACAGTGTTGCATGATCGCGCAATTGTCATTTAAAGTGTGACAGCGCTGAAAGCTGAAAATTGGCCTGGGCAGGAAGGGGGTATAAGTGCCCGGTATTAAAGTGGTTAAACCCTCCAACTGAGAGCTGCAGTGTCTGGGAAGGTGAACATGTGAGATGCAAACAAGGGAGGATTTGGCTCAGTTAGAGAAGGTAAAGGAAGTCTTCTGTTTACATTATGAAGCTTGTACCAACATAGTATCTGAATTTGGCACTTGTTTAGATGGTTATACAGGAGCCTTTAGTTGTACTTTATATAAAATATCAGCCAGGTTGGAAATGTTAGGCTTAACCCTTTGAGGACCATAAGATTACGGAATGCCAAAAGAATCAATTTTTTGTTTTTAAAGTTCGTATACTTCAGTTGCTGTAACTAAGCCATTTCATGAAATAATTGGCAAAAAGCTAGATCCATTTGTTGATAAGAACTAATATTTTGACTCAAACCAAAAAAAAAAAAAGTATTTTAAGTTCTTAATCAGATGATACAGGCAATTAGAAACATGGGACAAATACGTCCCTTGGTCCTCAAAGGGTTAACAGAATATCTTCCAAGAAACCAATTTGCTAATATAGCATAAAGAGATTTTAAACCTTAGAAACAAAAGCCGCAGATTGTTGCTGTCAATAGTTCATTCTTAACTCCCTGCTTAACTCACCTATTACTTGATTCTCACTAAGAAGCTCAAATATGTCACATCACTTCCCAAAATTGAATAGCATTTGTTCAAATATAAATACTAACTATATATGCTGAAATCAGAATACTAATATGTGTGGAAGATGGAACATTTTTATGACTAACTCACATATAGTAGTATTAATATAAGATAAGACGTCATTGTGTACATGTGTATTATACATAGCAACCTATGACTATAAACAGCTGTTCTCTTATACTTTAACCTTTTTATGAGACTATAGTCCCAGGGTATTAATGCAGTCTGTGATATTTTATTGGCAAAATCCCCACAGAAACGGAGAACTGTTTTTTTTAAGTGCATATATATAGCCAAAACCTACGTTTTAGAGCTGTCCCTGCGTAATTCTTTCACTGCAGTCGCCTGTCCAGGTGACAATTGTCTAAGAGGGGAATTCCCCTCACTTTGTAAAAATTTCCTCTCACTACCTGCTGTGTTCAGGGAGAAGAAGTAAAGGGAAATTTCCCCAATGAAATACAGGCAACAAAAGTAAACATTTAAAGATTTTAACCTTACTCTACTATATACAAAGCTAAAATAAAATCAAATGTAAGTGCATCTTCTCTATCTCAAAAATAAAAGAAACATTGATGCATTGATCGAAGTACTCGAACGTGTGATACATTTAGATACTTAAAGCGGAGCTCCACCCAAAAGGCGAAGTTACGCTTTAGTGACTGGTCCCCCGCTCCCCATTAAGGATTGGCACCTTTAGGGAGCGCGGGGGGGAAATTGACAGGTACCGCTCCTACTTCCGCTGCGATCAGCTAGGCGATCGGAAGCAGAAGTTGTACTCCCCCCTCCCTCTCCGTAGTCTTGTGGGACACGTGACAGATCCCAGAAGACTACGAGGCCATTCAGGAAGCACACCGCTACTCGCACATGCGCAGTGGGCACCCGGCTGTAAAGCCACAAGCTATCACAGTCAAGTGCCCACACTGAAGATACCAGCGGCTGGAACACCAGACGGCTGGTGAAACGGGCTGCTGGGAGGACACCGTGGGACCGAGGGACAGGTAAATGGTAAAAGTCAGCAGCTACAGTTTTTGTAGCTGCTGACTTTTATTTTTTCACAGGGGACTGGAACTCTGTTTTACCTGCATATGTATCTTATCCTTCTACATTTGTAGATGCTGTAAATGCTTTGCTTCATAAATTAGCTTAGTGTTACGTCATAGGGCTGATTTAGACTTGTTGTTGGGGGGTAGCAAAACCCTTCAGTTGAGCCACATTTTTACTGCCCCTCAACTGCTTCCCATTTAGCTAGGAAGGCAGCAGGCAGGGGTGTACACATGGCAAATCATCACAGCCACAGCAGAAATTATATCCCCCTTGTGCTCAGTGGGCACTACCGCCTGCTAAACGCATTCAAGTGAATACGCCCATGCTGCAACCATCCCGCAGCCACGCACAATGCATGCTGTTGTAGTGTGGTAGTCTGGCATTTAGGGGGTTAAAACAGACGGGAAGGAGGCTACACAATGTCTTTTGGATAGCTCTTCACAGAGTAAAGCAAGTGTAAAACAGACCTTAATGTAAAAAACCTCTCTGCTCCATAACCCCCCAAACCATACATTTTTCAAAGTAAAGGACTGGTAGAATAAAAAGATGGGGCTGCTGTAGGTCCCATAAGAGTTGCCCAAATGTTATTGAAAAACAATACTATCAATGAAAATACACTAAAGTGCTCACAAACATAACATAACTTTCAGAATTCCTAATGATTTCCTAGTACATTTAAAAGTTAAAACTGTACTAAATAAAAGTAAATATTTGTAAATTTAATTTGTGCCTTTTTCCAAAACAGTAACAATCAAAGGTACGCACAACTGTAATCAATTAACTCGGCATAGGACAGCTACAATAAAAGGATGGTGCCACTGTTTTTTTTAAGTCCCACAACAGCTGTGCAAATTTTTATCAAACAATATTTCCAAAAACATACTAAAATCTTTAATAATGCTGAAACAACATAGAATCTGGGCCGGATCAGAGAGTGTCGGATCTGACCAATCGAAATCACACTTATACATCCCAAAAGCACTGCAGAAAGAAAAGGGAGAAGAGCAAGGAATTCAAATCCCTGGGAGGCCACACCGCCTGCGTGGGCACTGACAGTTCATGCAATGGGAACCAGGGCGGGGGGACCCTTTTAATTATTTCTGAAAGGTGAACTAACCATTTAGGACTCGTTATCATAGGATGTACATAACTGTCTGCATGTGGAGTGCTGTTTTTTCTCATACAAGGATGTACAGGTGAATTCCCCAAAATGCATCATGTGATCACTGTGACAGCCAACCACTGTGGTTACATAATCTGGAATTCTGCCTCCACTTCCCATCATTCAGAACCCTTTAAATGGTTGGCGGGAGATGGTGGCAATGGGATAAGGATTTTTTAGAGATAATTACTTCACATAACAAGCAGATGGAGAGGTCAGGGATGGCTTGTTTTAAAGCATTTGTATTGCTTGTTAAATCCTAACTCCATGCAAAATACTCTTGCTGTGGGGCCTCCCCCACATACTCATATCAGGAATATGAAATATTGCAGTAACATATTTTTCAACCAGTTCCTGCCCAGCCTATAGCAGTTTGACTTTCGTAGTTTCGGGTGGACGTCATATGACATGATGCCCGAATGAGCCTTGTGCGCAGCCTTGCGGTGGCCCTGCAGGCACGATCTGTCACTGGCCAGCTGACCAATCACAGCAGATCACATGACAATTGTAAACAATGAATGGCTTTGATTCATGACATTCATTGTTACAATTGTATTGTTAGCTGTGATTGGTCACAGTGATCACATGGTACAGACAGGGCCAATTACAGCCCATCTGTACCATGTGATTATCTGTGTCCAATCACACCTAATCACAACAAAACAAACTAAATGAATCAATTTCATTCAGTAAGATGTTTGCTTATAGCAGTGAAATTCACTGCTATAAGCAATCACAATGTGTAAAAAAAATTCTGATAATGTCCCCAGAATTACAATGTTACTATAGTAATATTATATTACTGTGGCCACAGTGTATTAAGAAAAAATCATAAAAAAGAAAAAAAATATAATAAAGAAAAAATATTAGCAGTCAGTGTCCTTGATCACTTCCACACCAATTATATGATGATTCTGTACTGCACTGGTAAATGTAAAAAAAATTTAGATTTTTTTTTTTTTTAATTTCAGCATTTTCCAAAAAAATTACAACTTCAAACAAACTCACCATGCCTCTTACTAAATACCTAGGACTGTCTACTTTCCAGAAAAGGGGTCATTTGGTGGATACCTATACTGTCCTGACATTTTTGGGCCTCAAGAAATTAGATGGGCCATCAGTACATCAGGGTTGATCAATTTTTCGATACATACCATAGTTTGTGGATTCTATAACTTTCCTACATACTAAATAATAAGCACTGATTTGAGTTATTTTCACCAAAGAGATATAATAGAATACATTTTGGCCTACATTTATGAAAAACAATTATTTATTTGTAAAATGTTATAACAGAAATGAAGAAAAATGCATTTTTTTCAAACTTTTTGATCTTTTTTTATTTAGCAAAAAATTTATAACTCAGTGGCGATTAAATACTACCAAAAGAAAGCTATATTTGTGTGAAACAGAAATGAAGAAAAATGCATTTTTTTTTAAACTTTTCGATCTTTTTTTATTTAGCAAAAAATTTATCTCAGTGGTGATTAAATACTACCAAAAGAAAGCTATATTTGTGTGAAAAACAAAGATAAAAAAATGTGTTTGGGTACAGTGTTGCATGACCGTGTAATTCAAAGTGCGACAGTGCTGAAAGCTGAAAATTGGCCTGGGCAGGGAAGGGGTAAAAGTGCACTGTACTGAAGTGGTTAATGTGGCACAATCCCAAGAGGGAAAACACCATATCCATTATTTTAAAAAACTGGAAGAATACAGGGCAAAGTTCTTCTTGACAAGTCGTTTGCTTACTACAATGATGACCGAAATTTAAGAGGCATTGATCTTTTCTGGTCCATGCTATCAGCACTGTTTTTCTGGCACCTTCTAGGGCACCCTGCAGTACTTTATCTTGATTAGATTTATTGTGCATGTACAGACTATGTTTTATATAATAACAAGCATAATGATTCATCAGGTTTCTCATACTGCTTCATGAACTTCACATTTAAGTCTTTCATGCTACCTTTCTCTTCAAGGACTTAAAGGCTTAATTCACCTTTTGTATCAACAATTAAGTTTTCATAATGACAATGGCTGACATCACCTATAGGCTTACTATAGGGCATCTGTTAATGGTTGTCCCTCTTCTCCCCTAAAGATGCACCTGAGAGCTGATCATGTGACCAGCCCGAAGTGCCCTGAGAATAGGTAAAATATGTGCATCTTCCTTCTACAGGGTAGCTAGAATAAGAATTAGATGGGGAGAGGGAACAGATTTAAAGTGTTTCTAATCCCACAACAGTAAAATCAGTCTGTATATGCAGTAAATCATGCTTGTTATACTCACTGTGGAATCTAAGGCGGTAATCCTTTGCAATATGTAAAAAGGATGTTTGATCCTGTCTTCTCTGATCCTTCCCTTCTAGTCCCTAATCCATCTGCCGATTGAACAGAGGCTTGGGGGCACGCCGCACATGCTCAGATTAGTGTGTATTGCTAGAGGTTTTTTTTTCTTAGCAGAATGCATGTGATCAGCACAGGACCAATCAGCACTGTCCAGAAAAAGGGTCAGGGGCCCTGCAGCCTCATAGGATATTCAAGGGAGTAGCTGAACCATAACCATGCTTTACCTCTCTTTGTATTGCATTCTCTAAATGTTTCTTTGTGGTTCTCAGTTGTATGTTTTTCACGTGACTTTTTTTTTTTCTTTCTCCATGCCTTTGGGCAACATGTTCTCCAATATTTTTGTATATGTATTTACATGTTCTAAGCTTGTTTCTAACTTGGAAAATTAATAAAATGTTTGAACAAGGATAATCAAGGGAGAATGAAAACTCCTCCTACAAGCTTAAACCAGTGCACAGATGGACACTGATAGAAGTCATGACAAAATGTTAAATACTGCTGATGAGAAAAGGTATTTAGCAGTTTATATTTACTACAATAATTGCATTTCCATGTTCCGTGTACTGTGGGAGACCAGATATAGTGAATGCAGGGTCCTGAGATTAGTAACAATTTAAGTTTAGTTAGGAATAGCTTGGAATTCCACTTTACATCAATGGTATAAAGCCATAGCTAAGCAAGCAACTGTTATGGGACCCAAAAATGTCTGACTACACAGTGAATGTTTTTATAGTCTGGGAACTACTACAAAATAGCAATGGAAGCAATTAACATCTTGTATAACTAGAAGAATTGACTTTCAGATAGAGATTAGAGAGATGGGGTTCCCTTAATGGTTTCACACAAAGATACAACCCTGGCTAAAGTGGTTACTTAGATAAAAGAATACAATTTGAAGGTTGCAGGAAAGGGAACCAATGTGCAGGCACTAAGGTCCTATGCACACAGAACACTTCTGAACAATGGAAACTGACTGCTGGAAAACGTTGGTTAAAGAACAGCCACATGTGCGTACTGCGTTTGTGCGCATTTATAAGCGTTTGCATTTAGAATGGTTTTTTAAAGATAACCTCAGGAGACCTTCTAAAATGCCCAGAATGCACTGAAAAACAGTAAAAAATTAACTATTTCAGACATTTTGAGAGAAATAGAGAGAGCAGAAGCAGAGAGAGCAGTATTTGTTGAGATTAGCTGTCTTTTTTTTTGTGGTGTTTGGATGTGTTCCAGCTCATTTCTATGTCGAAATTATTGCAGCAGTGTCTAACATATTTTCTTTCATGCAAAACCTCAAAGTATGGTGTACCAGGTCCATTTGAGTACCGGGAAAACGCTTTTCATGCATTTTTCATGATAATAAAAGGCTCTGGACAACATTTGGAAATGGAAGAGATAAAAAAAAATTTCAAACGCAAACGCTTATAAACGCAGTTAGCTGCATTTACAAGCATTTGGTGTTTGAAACGCTGATAAAATCTACTCCTGAACGCAAGTTTTCTGTGTTCAAAAAAACTACTGTAAACTCAACTAAACGACTGTAAACGATGTGTACATGGACACATAGGAAAACATTAGGGAGAGTTCAGGGGCTGCTGAAAAAAATGCTGAACAGCTCCTAAACGTGAGTTTATCAGCTGCAGTGTACATGAGCCCTAAGGCCCTGTTCACACTTGGGACAGTTTTTTGCGCATTTCTTAGCACGTTTTTGGAGGGACATTATTCATTTGAATAGGCCTCCCTCCACTCCAAAACCAAAGAGCTAAAGAAGCTCATGTACCAAACTCCGGACATGAGCCAAGTGTGTTTTGTGTTGTGTGGTTTTTTATCATGTGGAAAACACGCTGCAAAATGCGTGACTGCTACCTGCATTCAGGGTGCTATTAAGAAATAATGGCGTGAACAGGGCCTCCAAGCTGCTTGTTGTACTAGTTTTTTACTTGCTGCTGTTGGTCACGTTTTAAAGAACAAAGCCTAGCAAACTACTAGCTCCAAAGCTAGGGATAATGATACTGTGTAGCTGGGGAGCTGATACATGAGCCAGTTCTTTGTATAAATTCCACATTTACCGAGTTCCTTGTACTTACAAAATGAACATTAATAACTGTGCCACAGGGAAGAGTCTCACAGATGCACATAAACCTCACGACAAGCGAATATTTTAAAGTAAATGACACAATTCCATTATGTATGCTTTTTCTGCACACAATATATACTGTAGGCATAGGTTTAACACTTTACTGAGCATACCTTACAGAAGAACTTGATTCAAATATTTAAAATATTAAACCCAAAACCAAAAATGTAATGTTATATTGCAGCTTACCAATCATTCGATGTGGTGGCTGCATTCGTTTTCTTTTCTTAGGCTTTTTCTTCATGTTTTCACCTGGTGATCTGGCCAGTAACATACCTCCTGTATTATACAGACTATTTGGATGAAAGCAGCTCAGGGGGCACATTTGGACAGCAACATTGTCAGTCTGGTGGGGGGAGGAGTGTTAGATGCATTAGCAGATTTAAATACACTAACATATTGAAGCTGAATACTGAAGCTAATACTTTATAATCAGTTATCGCAAACTGTTTTTTTTGGGATAAAGGATTTACTTTGAAGTGGAGCTCCACCCAAAAAGGGAAGTTCCACTTTAAGTACTGCCACGTTTGGGGAGCATTTACCCGATTTGACAGGTACCCGCTCCAATGTCCGCTGTGACCGCCTAGGCAAGGGGTAGGCAACCTGTGGCTCTCCAGCTGTTGCAGGACTACAAGTTCCATCATGCCTCTGCAAGTCATAGCTGTAACTGTCAGTTTTGTAGTGTTGCAATGCTTTATGGGAAATGTAGTTCCACAACAGCTAGAGAGCCGCAGGTTGCCTACCCCTGGCCTAGGCGATTGCAAGCAGAAATTGTCCTCCCTCCCCGTAGTCTTCTGGGACATGTAACAAGTCCCAGAAGACTACAGGACCATTCACAAGGTGCAACACTTCTCGTGCATGCGCAGTGGGCACCCAGCTGTGAAGCCACAAGCTGTCACAGCCGGGTGCCCACACTTAGGATGCCGGCACTGGGGAGCGAGGATGGCCGGTGAAACCAGATGCAGTGAATACACCGCTGGATCATGGGACAAGTAAATAGCTGTTTTTTAAAAGTCAGCAGCTACAGTTTTTGTTGCTGTTGACTCCACTTTAATAAATAAAGGATGATCATTATAACCACTTGCCTACCGGGCACTTATACCCCCTTCCTGCCCAGGCCAATTTTCTGCTTTCAGCGCTGTTGCACTTTGAATGACAATTGCGAGGTCATGCAACACTGTACCCATATGACATTTTTATCATTTTTTTTCACACAAATAGAGGTTTCTTTTGGTCATATTTAATCGCCACTGGGTGTTTTGTTTTTTGCACTATAAACAAAAAAATAGCAAAAAATTGAAACAAATAGAAGTTTTTCTTTGTTTCGATTATAAAATTTTGCAAACAGGTAATTTTTCTTCTTCGCTGATGTGTGTTGCTGAGGCTGTACTGATAGGCAGCACTGATAGGTGGCACTGATGAGGTGGCACTGAAAGGCAGCACTGATGGGCACTGATAGGCGGCACTGATAGGCAGCACTGATGGGTGGCACTGACTGTTGACACTGACTGGCGGCACTGCTGGGCACTGACTGGCAGCACTGCTGGGCAGCACTGATGGGGGGCACTGGTGGGGGGCACTGCTGGGCACTGGTGGGTGAAACTGCTGGGCACTGATCATCAGTGCCCTGATGATCGGTACTGATCCGTTCGCTGACAATTGTCGGTTATCGGCAATGCTTAACTTATGCTGTGACAGTGTGAGGAAAGTACAGCCAATAACCGGCAACTGCATTTACCGATGATCTTCCTTGCAGTGGTTGTAAGTGATGAGTAAGGTTAGTATTAAGTACCCCCTAAAACACTGTTGGTCAATTCACACTAAAATGCTGGTAGTCAGCGACCTCTTAAAAGGTGGTTCTCAGTGCTCAATAGCCTAAATGGTGGTGGACAGTACCCCCTACAATATTAATGTTCAGCAGTCAGTGCCTTCTGCAGCGTTGCTGGTCTGTGCCCGATGCAGCATTTGTAGTCAGTGTCCCCTGCAGTACGGTGGTTAGTATCCTCTGCAGCAATGGTGTCCAATGTGCTCTGCAGCACAGATGATCAGTGCCCCCTGTAACATTGGTGTTAAGTGGTAACTGCCTCCTTCATCACAGCCCTATGGCTAACTGGAGCTTAGAAAGACAAATCATTGGTGCTGATTGGTAATTACATATGACAAGATGCAGAGGGGCCATGTCTCTGAATGCAGAAACTACGTAGGTAGCATCGAGAGAAATATCACTTCACCTGGTGCTATCTGCGCTTTTCTTTCTAACCACACTTTGTCCATAGGACTAACTGGGCTCTCAATCTCTATTCCACACAAGTAGTAAAAATGGAAATGAGCGAGCGCCAATACTAATTAGCAGCTGATACACCAAAGGCAACCAAAAAACCTCACAACATATAATTCAATAAAAGATGCAGTGCTTAACACATAAAACATATAAAACTGATCCGATTGTCCAAATATGTGACAAAATAGTACTGCATATATATGTAAAAAAGAGCTGTGCACGTGACAAATAGATATATCTCATAAACCACTGATCAAAGTGCAAAATATTTGAATAGTCCAAATGATGGATCAAACATGCTTATTGTGATCAAAGGTATCTTCAAGTGGGTGATCTGTGCTTCACAACCGCTCAGGTGATGTGTCAGAGAAGTTAAAAATGCACACTCACCAGAAGAAAGATCATGAGATCATACGTGCACGAGCACGTATTCATGAGGGGTATGCGCATACCCCTCATGAACTATTGGCGCTTTATAAATACTGTATAATAATAATATAATAATGAATACGTGCTCGTGCACGAAAGGCGTAGAGGATGAGCCATACGCGGTGACGTCACTCTGCCGCCGAGACCACGAGGAGGTCCGGCGGCCATCTTTACTATTGTACATGGTCAGTGCTCCTTTCTTATGCTGCATGTATTATGATACCTACCCTTAAACGGTTTTGGTTACCTAAATACTACACTATGGGCATCCTTCTTTCTGGCTCCTTGTGAGCCAATACCTTCCTAGAGCCCATACCCGGAGGACGCTAGCTGTGGGACAGAGTACCAGGGAGGAAGGAGATCCTTTGGACCTGACCAGGCTGACCACCTCTTAAAAGGGAACCTCTGGCTGTATTTGATATACCATGCGCTTCATGATCTTTCTTCTGGTGAGTGTGCATTTTTAACTTCTCTGACACATCACCTGAGCGGTTGTGAAGCACAGATCACCCACTTGAAGATACCTTTGATCACAATAAGCACGTTTGATCCATCACTTGGACTATTCAAATATTTTGCACTTTGATCAGTGGTTTATGAGATATATCTATTTGTCACATGCACAGCTCTTTTTTACATATATATACATTACTATTTTGTCACGTATTTGGACAATCGGATCAGTTTTATATGTTTTATGTCTTAAGTGCTGCACCTTTTATTGAATTATCTATTCCACACAAGATTGTTTAAAAACAGTCTATAAAATACATTGTAATCGAGAGACACAGCTTTTACCATGACCACAGGAAAGTCAGAATTAGACCACAGGAAAGTCAGAATTACTCTGGACAAAGAGAGATGTCGCTAGACTGGGACACCAGACAGGAGATTTTGTTTATGTGCCCCAGGTTCCAGGGTCTAGCAAAGTCTATGCTGTGGAGAGCTAGGTTTCTTAAAGTGTTCCTAAACCCAGGACCCTGCATTCACTATATCTGGTCTCCCACAGTACACAGAACATGGAAATGCAATTATTGTAGTAAATATAAACTGCTAAATACCTTTTCGCATCAGCAGATAGAGCAGTTTTGTTACTTCTAGCAGTGTCCAGCAGAGCACTAGTTAAAGCTTGTAGGAGAAAAATGGAAAGGATCGTTTCCTGTATATCCCCCCCCCCTCCGCCCCTCCTGTGCAAGCATAAAACAGAAGGTGACATCTCAACACATCTCAACTATCGGAATATACAGCCCCCATACTGCAAATTTAAATGCTGTCCTGAGCCCCCTATAAGACCCCTGTCCTGTACCTGCCTTTCTTGTGGGTTAGCCGCGCTTTGCTATAGACTACTATTATATCTTGCGGGTGTGGTGCACTTTTTGAAAATTCAGTTTTTTTATGCTTTTAGAAAGTGCAACAAAAACACAGGATATGACAGAAGTGCGCTTCCCTGGTTTGAAGTCGAGGGCCACATCAGAAGGCTTTGAGGGCCAGGTTGAGCACAGGTTTATGATTGCCCAACATAAACCCAGTGAATGTAATTTTGCAACAAGCAAGTGCTGAATGAGAGATTGTCAGGATGGAAGTGGTGGACTACGATTCATCTTTGATATCTGTCTATGGATTGCCTATACATACAGTACTTACACGTGAAGGGAAATGATTGCCACCTGTGCAGTCACACACCTTTTCTTTTTTTACACAATAGGCACATAATCGCAACAGCTGTGGTAGTTTTCATTGTTAGTCACACACATGTACAGCAAGGGTATTAACAGGCAGTCTTTTCCTGCAATCACTGTGCATTCTAGGGGTATATTTATAATGACCAGGTGAATGCAGATTCACCACTTTCTGGGCAGCAACAGGACTTGCATTTACAATGCAGCAAATGCTCCAACTAAATCTGTGACTGTTACCAACTGTTTTGTAATTGGTGATAATGCAGATTCTGTAAATCTAGAAAGGGTTAAAGTGTTACTAAACCCAGGACACTGCATTTACTATATCTGGTCTCCCACAGTACACACAACATGGAAATGCAATTATTATAGTAAATATAAACTTTGGGCATTCTTTCATATCATTGATCAGAATTTTAATTTATTCTGGCCATTGAAATAAATACACACGTAGGTTTTAGACATGCTTACGTGCTATTAGGTGTGTACTCTTTGGTCTTTGCCATGGTAGAGAGTTTGGAATCTGATTGCTTGATTGCTCCTGTAGACAGGTGTCTTTTATACAGATAACAAAATTAGATTAGCAGCACTCCTTTAAGAGACTGCTTCTAATCTCAGCTTGTTACTTGTATGAAAGACACCTGGTAGCCAGAAATCCTGCTGAACGATAGGGGATCAAATACTTATTTCCCTCATGAACATGCAAATCAGTGCATAATTTGTTAGACATGCATTTCTTTTGAATTTTTTTATTGATATTCTGTCTCTCTGTGTTACAATACACCTACCATTCGATTTTTAGACTGATCATTTCTTTGTGAGTGGGCAAACATTCAAAATCAGCAGAGGATTAAATACTTATTCCCTTCACTGTATGTATATATATATATATATATATATATATATATATATATACTGCATATTGAAATGCGTTTTCATTACAAAATATATGAAGAATATTTTTAAAAATACATTTCAAATATACTGTATGTCTTTAAAAATACAAATCTACATTTTTTGGAATGCATTTACAAATATATGTAAAAATATATGTTAAAATATAAGAATATTTTTAAAATATATTTCAAATATATTTTTCTTCCATGTGGGTAGATCCGGCTCTGGGTAAATGGTCTGTCTCAACTCGCTAACTGCCACATCTTCAGGACAACTTGTTCTGTTGAAAAACAACAGACTTACTGACAGGATTACAAGAAGAAAATAACACAAAGAAAGTCTAAAAAAAGAAAACTAATAAAGCCATCGTGTCCACAAATTGGTAGGCTGCAATACAATAAACTATTATATTATAATAATAATAATAATATAATAATCTGAAGACACTCTGGTAGGTTAATTGCCTTCTGCCTAAATTGGCCCTAGTATGTTTATATATGAATGTGAGATAGGGACTGTAGATTGTAAGCTCCTTGAGGGCAGGGACTGGTGTGTGTGTGTGTCTGTGTATGTGTGTATATATATATATATATATATATATATATATAAAAATATATATCTTATGTGATATATATACTGTGTATGTGTGTGTGTATATGTATATATATATCTTATGTGATATATACTGTGTGTGTGTATATGTATATATATATATATATATCTTATGTGATATATACTGTGTATGTGTGTGTGTATATGTATATATATATATCTATCTTATGTGATATATACTGTGTATATATGTATATATATATATATATATATATATATCTTATGTGATATATACTGTGTATGTCTGTGTGTATATATATATATATATATATATATATATATATCTATCTTATGTGATATATACTGTGTACGCGTGTACCGTATATAAATATATATATATATATATATATATATATATATATATGTGTGTGTGTGTAATATATATGTATCTGTACATATATATATATATATATATATATAAAATGTGATATATACTGTATATGTGTGTTTATGTATGTGTAATATGAATGTATCTATATCTATATATATCTTATGTGGTATATACTGTGTATTTGTGTATGTATATGTATATATATATATATATATATATGTAAAGTACAGCGTAAATTGACGGTGGTATATCAATATCTGTAATAATGAATGAATAAACCCTTATTGTATTTAGCTTTATTACTGTTTTCAGGTAGATTGAGTGTTGAACTCACTACTGTGCTGTGCTCTGATCCTTGCACACAAATACATACAATGATAGCACCAGCACACACAATACAATATCTATCATACGAGGGAATACAGTATCTAAGTATTTCACATAGAAGGATGAGATAAACAATGATTCCAGATGATCTCCTTGCCTTTCTCATTTGGGTGGCCATTATTCATTGGAATAGTCTGTGCCAAACTAACAAACTGCCACAGGTAATAGCCTAATCTTAATTGAAATCTTACATTTTTCGATGAGATGCTAACATCTCCAATGCTTTCTATGTTTGTTTGGCATAACTGTGTATATGTCACTAGATCGTTACAAAAGCTAACACATCATGAAGTCTAACGTAGTCAGGATCTGAAGCAATATATTCATGTTCTGGGTATAGGTGCTTAATAAAAGCAAATGGCACGTATGTCAGTAGCCGGCTTGTGTGACAGGACGACTATGATGGGTAGACAGCTCCTGCAATTTCACAGCCCAAGGCAAAGATTGCTGTCTGGAGACAACTACTACTGCAGCGGCACTTCGCTGCCTACCTGTAGTGGTGCTGATTGTCTGGATATATAGGGGCTCATGTACACTGACATAATAAAACATGGAAATCTACACAGGATCCTGCTGGCAGAAGGATCCTATGTAATGGTCTGTAAAGTGGCTCAGTTTACACCAGTTTAGGGCTTATTTGCATTACATCGCAGCTGCTAGTGTGCAGTAAGAAGACTGCTATGCTGAGCCCATCACACGCCAACCATTTTTCTTTCTTGACTTTGAATGAAATGTTACAAAGTGCCATTTCATTCATTCCTACAGGTTGACTGTGTGCTGCATTGGGGAAAAAAAAAGTGCATGCACTACTTTGTCAGCGCACACTGCTGCACGCACTGGTGTGAACTGACCTAATAGGAAACAGCACGCTGGTCTTCCCAGTGAATGGCTGTGCGGGGCGTTTGGACTGCACTGGGCAAGGCTGACAAGCACAATCCTAGGTGTAAATGAGCCCTTAGGTGAGCAAACATCGGTAAAACGTTTTTTTTCTTTCCTTTAGCTCATACAAACAGGAGCAATGAGGCAGAATGTTCTAGTTTTATGCAATGCACTGCAATATTACAGAGCACAATGCGACTGTGTGCATGGATATATACACTGTACACGTAACTTCTGCATTCAGATCTGTAAAAAAACACCATACGGATCTAAAAGCATTTTTTGCGTCCATATGAACGCGCTCCATGTCATTTGTACGCATGACTTTTGATACATCGAAGACTGGCGTGCCTAATTCATGTCATCTGGCTGTTCTCATCCAGGACAATGATTGCAGTCCTGTTCACTGACATGACATGGAGAGGTGACAATAAAGGAATAAAGTTGCTGTGATGAGCTCAGGATGATGGCAGATCACATGACCATACCGTGTGTCAGGATATAACGGGCTGCAGGCTGACAGATGTGTACACAACAAGACACATGTGCCCCCTCCCCCCTCACTTACATGTCCTTGGCCGGTAAGTTCTTCCCCTCCACTATCCGGATGAAGAGAGAACTCCTTCTAGCCATGGCTGAGCACACAGACAGGGATGAGGCGCCTCTCCTGCACGGCTCCTCGGCTGGCTGTGCGTTCAGCGCTCTGTATGGCAGGTGGTCGGAGCTGGGAACAAATAACAATCACATCGCAGCCACTAGCTGGAGGGGAGCGGGGAGGGCGTGGCCAGGAAAGTGCACACGGGCAAGACCTCTTCTCTCCACGACTCTGCCAGTCTGTCAATGTGGAGCGGAGTCCCGGGCTGGGGGGCGGCTCTGGGTGACGGCTCCGGGTGACGTGCTGACAACTTCTCAAATAGTCACACCACTGCACTGCCATCCCTCTCTTCTGCCTCTTCTAGGCTTGTGCGAGCGAGGTCTGACGTCAGGGAAATTACCTTTTCCACACTTCAGAAAACCACCATATTGGTTCACTAGTCTTTGCCCTGAGGTAACCTACTATGGGTTGTCCTTGAGGAAAAAGGGGACTTTACGGTAACAGTAGACTATGGTGAAAAAAAAATTCTAATATGTATTCTTACCTCAGAAAAGTCCCTTCTATTCCCCTCATCCTCCTCCAAATTCCATTTTTTTTTTTTGCTGCTGTGAAATGTATGTAGGAAGTTAGACACACTCTCTTGCTTGCTCCTAAAATGGGCTTTGGATTATGGCCTATGGAGCATGACCTTTGAACTACAACCTATAGACTATGACCTACAGACTATGGGTTATGACCTATGGAGTATGACCTATAGTGTATGGACTATGACCTATAGACTATGACCTACAGACTATGGGTTATGACCTATGAAGTATAACCTATAGTGTATGGACTATGAACTATAACCTATAGACTATGACCTACAGACTATGGGTTATGACCTATGGAGTATGACTTATAGTGTATGGACTATGACCTATGGAGTATGACCTATAGTGTATGGACTATGACCTGTTAACTATAACCTATAGACTATGGGTTATGACCTATGGAGTATGATCTATAGTGTATGGACTATGACCTATGGAGTATGACCTATAGACTATGGGTTATGACCTATGGAGTATGATCTATAGTGTATGGACTATGACCTATGGAGTATGACCTATAGACTATGGGTTATGACCTATGGAGTATGATCTATAGTGTACGGACTATGACCTATGGAGTATGACCTATAGACTATGGGTTATGACCTATGGAGTATGATCTATAGTGTATGGACTATGACCTATGGAGTATGACCTATAGACTATGGGTTATGACCTATGGAGTATGACCTATAGTGTATGGACTATGACCTATGGAGTATGACCTATAGACTATGACCTACAGACTATTGGTTATAACCTATGGAGTATGACCTATAGTGTATGGGCTATGACCTATGGAGTATGACCTATAGTGTATGGACTATGACCTATGAACTATAACCTATAGACTATGGGTTATGACCTATGGAGTATGACCTATTGTGTATGGACTATGACCTATGGAGTATGACGTATAGTGTATGGACTATGACCTATGGAGTATGACCTATAGTGTATGGACTATGACCTATGAACTATAACCTATAGACTATGGGTTATGTCCTATGGAGTATGACCTATAGTGTATGGACTATGACCTATGAACTATAACCTATAGACTATGGGTTATGTCCTATGGAGTATGACCTATAGTGTATGGACTATGACCTATGAACTATAACCTATAGACTATGGGTTATGACCTATGAAGTATAACCTATAGTGTATGGACTATGACCTATGAACTATAACCTATAGACTATGACCTACAGACTATGGGTTATGACCTATGGAGTATGACTTATAGTGTATGGACTATGACCTATGGAGTATGACCTATAGTGTATGGACTATGACCTATTAACTATACCCTATAGTCTATGACCTACAGACTATGGGTTATGACCTATGGAGTATGATCTATAGTGTATGGACTATGACCTATGGAGTATGACCTATAGACTATGGGTTATGACCTATGGAGTATGATCTATAGTGTATGGACTATGAATTATAACCTATAGACTATGACCTACAGACTATGGGTTATGACCTATGGAGTATGACCTATAGTGTATGGACTATGACCTATGGAGTATGACCTATAGACTATGACCTACAGACTATGGGTTATAACCTATGGAGTATGACCTATAGTGTATGGGCTATGACCTATGGAGTATGACCTATAGTGTATGGACTATGACATATGAACTATAACCTATAGACTATGGGTTATGACCTATGGAGTATGACCTATAGTGTATGGACTATGACCTATGAACTATAACCTATAGACTATGACCTACAGACTATGGGTTATGACCTATAGTGTATGGACTTAGACCTTTGGATTATAACCCATAGAATATGGACTATGATCTGAGGACTATGACCTATGGAATATGGATTTTGGACTATAACCTATGGAATAAAGACTATGACCTATGGTCTATTACCTATGCATTTTGGACTATAACCTATGGAATATGGATTTTGGACTATGACCAAGGGAAAAAGGACTATGACCTATGGATTTTGGATTATGACTTATGGATTTTGGACTACAAATTATGGAATAAGGACTATGACATGGATTTTGGACTATAACCTATGGATTATGGACTACAGACTATGGACTGTGGACTACGGCCTATGGACTATGACCTCTGGAATATGGATTACATCCTATGAAATATGGACTATAACCTATCAACTATGGAATGTAGACTATGGATTATGGACTATGAACTATGATCCATGGAATATGGACTATGGATTATGGACTATGACATATGGACTATGAATTATGACCTATGGAATATGGACTATAACCTATGGAATATGAACTAGGACCTATAGACTATGGAATATGGATTATTGACTATTGAGTGTAGACTATGGTGTACAGTGTTCACTTTTTAATTTTTTCTGTAGAAGTGAAGTAACACTTGGAACTACACTGTATCTGAGCACCACAAACCAAAAATGCTATTTGATTTTTAATATTCAAAGAAACTCGACATCCATCCATGTCTCCATGATTTATTTTGCTGAGAAATCGCCTTGATAAACACCCCCTATCATTGATCATGGCCATCTTGAGTAAGGGCAGATGATTCATGTACCATTTACTTCCTGGAATCCATCTGCCCCTAGCTCAGGCATGCATTCAGAAGGATGTGCTTAGCTGAGAAAACCCTCCCTTCCATCCTGAAGACTCTTGGGATGTGTGACATCATTTTTCCTAGGCCTGGAAACCAGGAAGTGACTGAAGATATGTAAAAAAATAGATTACCGGATCATTAAGTAGTGGATGTGTGTGGATTATTTTTAGAGAATAATGATATCACCTTGTGCTGCTTTAAATTACGCGAAGAACCAAACATTTTTTAATACATTTTTGAATAGCTTAGGGGAGGGCTAGGGCCCCTGTAATTTTTTTTTGCCCTTCAATTCCTGACCCAGAGACACTACAGGAAGTTATTGGAAATCTCCCAAAGTAAGAATTCCCCTCTTAGGGCTCATTTAAATGGATGGCAAGGGGGTGGTAAAAACAGGCATTGAATTGCAGTCTAAAAGATAACCTGCAGCTGAAGGGGGCTGTACACAGGCCATGGCAAATTTAACTTGGTTTGTCGAATTTGGCAAGTGTCGGCACCTGTCTTACTTGCCCATAGAAGTCAATGGGACATGGCGTAGTAATCTACCGTTAACTGAAAATCAACATTTTGCAAAAAAATAGCAAAACAGGTATCCAGAAGGAAATAGGATCTCCTGAACAAGCCGAGCTTCTACCACCCTTTGAAAAGTGAACCAACATGGATCACTTCTCAGAGAGTGGTAGAAACAGCTGCAGACCTAAGCTTAGCTTAGACAGACGTGGCTAGGACAAGTGTCTATTAGAAGCTTTTCCCTCACTTCTTGTTCTGGGGAAAACTCTACCATTTTGGATTTCTTCTTACTCTTTTGTTTTGGTGACAGTGGTCACAGTACAAATAGAAGGACAAATCCCCCCCTTGTATACCTGGCAGTGTCATACTGCGCATGCACAGAATCTGGCAGTGTGCACATGCCACTTAGTAAAACACTGCCTCCTGGGATGTGTGATGAGGACACTCAAGGACACAGCAGGTGTCATTCTCACATAGACACGGAAGCAGGAGATGTTGGGCTGCAGCAGGAGAAATTTTCTTTTTAATGGTGAAGGTCTGCTTTAACATCGTTCTATTCATAGACTATTATATATTAATTATGTAATTTCACCAAAAACAGGCTGAAGTGCTGTAAGGAATGTGACAGTGTGACGATCTGTCACCCAGGATTCTCAACAAGGCAGGTTGAGGGGCTCCAGGGTAAGTGTTTGATACGGAGGGAAGTTGCTTTTCACTTTCCTCCTTTGTTTGTAAGGTCTGCTTTGGGATCTGGAGCCTGGAGATTTCAAAGAGATCTGGGAGGGATGAAATCTCCAATCCTGGGACCAGGTTTTGGGAATGGCCAGGAGACTGATTACACAGGTGTGTGCAGGCCTTTTCATAGAGTCAGGACCAGGGTTCTGGGCTCCACCCCGGCAGATAGGAGTCAGCAGGGCTCCACCCCGGCAGTTAGGAGGGCTCCACTTGGAAGACAGGAGGTCACTGCCTGGAAGTCAGGTGGGCTTTACCTAGGAGAGGTGGAAGCCAAAAGCAGCAAGGGGCTGCTAGAGACTAGCTGTGTGCTAGTGGCCAGCTGTGTGCAAGAGCCATAATTCTTGAAGAAGTCTGCAGGAGATAGACATCAAGCTGAGTATAAGCCAGGAGGCTGAATCATTGTTTTGTTTGATGGTGGATACCCCTGCGTGGGAAGCTTTATGTTATGGGACATTTGTTTAAATAAAATTGGGCAAAAAGGCCCTTAAAGAAGCGAGTCGCTGTGTGCTTTAAATGAAAAGCTGTATTACTTTGAAGCGAGTTCACACAGGAATTACATACATTTATTATTTATGTCAGGTACTTATATAGCGCCATCAATTTACACAGCGTTTTACATATATATATTGTACATTCACATCAGTCCCTAACTCTCAAGGGGTGTACAATCTAATGTCCCTAACTTACACTCATACATACACATACTAGGGCCAATTTAGACAGAATCCAATTAACCTACCAGCATGTAGTTGGAGTGTGGGAGAAAACCGGAGTACCCGGAGGAAACCCACGCAGCCACAGGGAGAACATGCAAACTCCAGGCAGGTGGTGCCATGGTTGGGATTAAAACCGATGACCTTAGTACTGCCAGGCGGAAGTGCTAACCCTTTAGCCGCTGTGCTGCCCATACATTGTACATTGTTGCACTTATTTATTCTGTTTTTTTAATACTTTGTATTGAGTTTCAAAAGTCACAAGGAGTCCCAGATATGTTAATATAGAGGACTTCCTCAAGCAGCTATTATTTATATTTTTAACCACTTCAAGTCCGGACACTTTCACCCCCTTCCAGTCCAGGCCAATTTTCAGCTTTCAGGTCATACAACACTGTACCCATATGAAATTTTTAGCATTTTTTTGAGACAGATAAAACTTTATTTTGGTGGTATTTATTCACCACTGGGATTTTTATTTTTTTGCTATAAAAAAGAAAAAGACAACATTTTGAAAAAAAAGTATTTTTCTTATAAAATTTTGCAAATAATCTTCCTTCATAAATCTTGGCCAAAATGTATTCATCTATCTTTATAGTAAAAAAAAAAAACCCAAATTAGTTTATAACAAAAATTATAATTTTTCTAAACTTTTTTTACATTTTTATTTTTTTTATATTATTATTTATGTACTTTTTTTTTACATGCTGTCAACCTAGCAGTACAATGTCACCATAGTGACACTGTACTAGGTGTGGGGGGTGATGAAGATTTTTTTTTCTTTTTTTACACTGATTGATTTTACACCCATAAAGACTGTAAAGGCAATCATTTCTCCTTCTCTCTGACTGCAGTCCTGCAGCCATTGAGAAATACTATGAGAGCTGTGGTCACAGCTTGTCACACGGTACAAGGCTGTTGTGAATAGCCTTGTACCATGTGACCTCTGTGATCATTCACAGATTTCAGATGTCAGGAAGTGACATCTTGTTTACTACTATTCATGTGATCACTGATTGGCCAATCAGTGATCACATGAATCAGGGCCTCACACAGAGGTCCCGTACAGTGATCTGTGTTTCACTGTGTCCTCCAGTCACAGCAGGCACCGATGGTGGTGCCGCGCACTCCCAGGGAGCGTGCACAGGCAATGGATGCGGGGGGACGTCCACCTGCATCGGCAGTGCTTCCATCTGGCCATTTATCGGCATGGGCTGGAAGGGAAGAGGTTAAAGCTGAACTCCAAACCTAAAATTAGGTTTGCAATGTAGTACAGGCTATTCTGTACTGAAATTGTTTACTCTGATTTCACTACACTGTGAGCTCCTCAGAATGCACATTCAAAGCTGCAGAACGTCAGATAGAGCCCACCTCATTTCCTGACATGAGGACATCGAGAATTATTTAGCCCTTTCCTCCGCAGTCTTATTGTCCTTAGCCACCCCTTTCATTCATTGGATTTCAGCTCTTTCAATCATAGAGGCTCAGGATAATGTGGGTGCTACTTAAGCTGGCCTGCATGCAAATGCACCCTTTCTAGGAAAGCCCACTCCTCCACTAGTCATGATCAGCCTGCACAGAGAAGCACTGAGACCTGGTGATGATGTCATTGGATCTAAAATGTATTGAAAATGGAAATGTTTTATTTAAAAATGACATTAGCATGGTGATGAAAGTGGAAAAAAGAAACAAGGGAGGACAAAACCAAAATACACCACTGGGCACTATTGTTGTCTGACACCTTCAAATGTGTGAGATAGGCATCCTCCTCTGACCACTATATCACTACAGGGCACAGTGTTGAATAATAGAGGCATCAGTAGCCCTGCAAATGGACACCTACTGGACATGTAAGTATTTAACATCTTCTTTTACATGGTGCTGCTTATTCAATTCTTTGAATGCTGGGGGACAGGGACATTTAACATTTATTTATGAAGGCATTCACTGCACACTTGACAGGAAATCCTTTGATGCATTTTTAAGGAAGATCCACTTGCACATTAGTCACATTACAGAATTCCAGTTATAGATATTATTGCAGTTACACTGATTCTGCTTGGAGCAATGTAAGCATGCATATACCTTACTTGTGGGGCCGCTATGGAAGCTGGAAATCAGTAGTATTCACCAATACTACAGTGATTGCAGCTGCCCTCTGGGTTTGATGCCCAGCAGCAGTAGCTGCCCTGCTGCATAGTGAGCACAGAGGATCACTTGCTCACCATGGTCACCATTTTTCTCAATGAAGGCATTCTCTGACTGGACAAGGTTGAAATGTGGGATGGTGATTACACAATTTCCACCTTCGTCCAATCAGAGAACTGCTTTTATTCAATAACAAAAATGCAAGGCATTTAGTAAATGATGCCTATGCTGAGTGAGTAACCCCCAGTGGTTACTCAGCAGCAGGGCAGCCACTCTGCATGGAAATGAGAAGGCAGCAGCAATAACTGTAGTACATATTACTACTAGAGACCTATTCCTGTTGGTGACAACTCATAATTTGCGATTTTCTTTCACTTTTTACTCTGGGTGATAATGATCAATGAGGACAAATAGAGAGGATGAATCTCCCAATGGGCACAGACAGCAATGAAATCCTAACAGGTGTTCTAATCTATCTCCACCCCGTTCAAAGCTAAAGAAAAAAAAAAAACCCAACAAATTCTTGTACAACAGCGTATTGCAGATTTTTGCTCCAAGAAGTGGAGCGGCATTTCCTCACCTTGTGCTCATTTTTCCATTGTGGCCTGGCACAGACCAGAGATCAGCTTTACAGAACCTATGCCCACCTCACAACAGAGCATGCATTGAGCAGAGTGCTGTTATTTTATCTGGCCCTTCATCTGTACAGTATGTATGAAAATGAGAGCACAGGGAGGAAAGTCTTTATCTGTCCTGGGATGTTTGGTTGGAATTTTAGCATGCTATGAAGAATACAATTTTTTAACAACTTGGATAGAGTGGTGAGGGGTTAAAATTACTGTCAGGTGTTCTGTGCTGTCTGGGTCACTGTTAAGGAGATTGTCAATCTTTAATGTTGTTTCAAAGGCAGAAGAGTTTTTACCTTCGTGCATTCTAAGCATGAAGGTAAAAAAAACCATCAGTGTGCAGCAGTGTCCAGCAATGTGCACGAGAGCAGGGGCTCTCTCGATTCTCTCCGTCCTTATTGGCTCAGAGACAGCAGCAAGAGCCATTGGCTCCTGCTGCTGTCAGTGACAGCCAGTGATGACTGAGCAGGGGGTGGGACCAAGCCACACTCTGCGTGTCAATGGACATACAGAGCCAGCTTTAGAGTGAGCCCGCACGAATACCCCCCTAGCAAGCTTGTATGGTAGCACTCAGAAGGGGGAGAAGCCAGGAATGCCAGCGGGGGACCCAAGAAGTGGAGGATCAGGGTTTCTCTGTGCAAAGGTGTTGTACAGGGTAGGTAAGTATAACATGTTTATTTAAACAAAAAAAAATCCTTTACAATCACTTAAATTGTCCTGGTCACCAATATCACTGGAAATGTAAGGGTAAATTAATTATTTGGACTTGCCATCTGAACAGAAAAAGAGGGGAAATCATCCAATGGTGACACCTCTTCCTATAACAACTGTCTAAGAGGGGATAGCCGTCACATTGAAAAGATTAGAAAAAGAGGTTTGCGTTTTAATATACTTTAAGGGATTTCCACCTCCTCTAGTAAAGTGGAAATCTCCACTTCTTAGGTTTGCCACAACCAGGGAAGGATTAGGAAACTATGGCTTGGGAGGCAAACACAACTATGGGTTTAGTAAAGTGTAGCTTGCAAAGTATATCATAGTGGCGTATTGAATGGTGGGCATGGTGATAGGTGGGTATTTATAAAAGACGTGTTTTCTTGTGACTCACATTTTCACAGCATCAGCTTCCTATGTGGCTTTCAAAAGTTGGTCACAATTCTTCCTACTGCCAGACAGTGTGATTAAAATGAAGTAACTGTATAATGTCTAAGATGTGTCACTGACTATGGGTCCTGGTGTGATAGCTGTCTGAACGATGAAATATGCTAAATCTGAGTCACCATTCCAGCATATCTTATTAATATTGGTCCAGGGAGCAAATGTCTCCCTTGCTCCCTACGCCCGTCCTTCCCTGGCCACAATCCTCAGCCTGTGCTTTTTTCTTAGTCTTACTAATCACCTACAAGGCTGCTGGAAGGACAACAATCCATACTCCTAATGGGCAGTTTCTGCATTGTGCTGGATATGTGGAGCTACTGTCCTCTATGAGTTTAATTACTGCTTTTTTCACTAATGGTAATTGGCTAATGGATGGGGATCCAAGCAGGACAGTTCCTTGCAAGTCCATTAAGGATGCGAGTAAACAACTTTTGCACTGTGCTTAAATTGGAACTATAGCCAAAACATTTTTTTTTAAGTTAGCACCATGTAGGTAAGGATTAGAAACTTTTTTTTTAGGTTTGGCACTCTGCTGGGAACAGATGATGGGAAATTCAAAATGTTATTGGTGTCACAATAATAGAAGGTCTGGGGAAATATTCCACTGGGGACAGCTGTTCCAGTGACAACTGTTGGATGTGCCCTCACTTTGGAGAGAATAACTTCCAGAATTTCCAGAAGAGGAAGTGAAAGGAAATCTGCCAACCAGTACACAGACAACAAAATACCCTGACACACCCATATGGAAGAAAAATATATTTGAAATATATTTTAAAAATATTCTTCCCAAATATATTGCCATATATTTTAAATATATATATTTTTTAAATATATTCTTCAGATTTTTTTTAAATATAAAAAGTCATTTTAACATATATTTTTACATATATTTGTAAATGCATTCCAAAAATGTAGATTTTTATTTTTAACTGGTTGCCGACCAGCCACAGTACTTTTACTGCAGCAGGGCGGCACCGCTGCGCAAAATCAAGTATATATACTTGACTTTGCATTTCCGGGCAGGGGGCGCGTGCAAGGCGCACAACCGCCCTACTTGTGCTACCGATCGTGGCCGCGGGTGTCAATCACTGGGTCCCGGACGGTGATTACCGGCAGACACAGACAGGGAGGAGGGCTGCATTGTTTACAGTGCAGCTCTCCTCCCTGTCAGTTTGGGCACACTGATCGGGATGGCTGAGCAGAACCATCCCAATCAGTGTGCTTACAGTGAAGCACACACCCCCGCCCCCTAGTAAAACACTCACATCACACAGTTAACCCTTTGATTGCCTCCAAATTTTAAACCCTTTCTTCCCAGTGTCATTAGTACCTTCCTTCCTTCCCAGTGCTTTTTTTTGCACTGATCACTGTATTGGTGTCACTGGAGATGTCAGTGACTCCAAGTCAGTTTCCCCCCAGTGTCAGAATGTTCGCTGCAGTCCCGCAGTCCTCATCGCCGCCATAAGTTGTTGATTACCGCCATTATTAGCATAAAAACAAATCTCAGTATCTATACCACCATTTGTAGACGCTATAACTTTCACGTAAACCAATTAATTGGGATTTTTGTTTAGCAAAGACATGTAGCAGAATACATTTTGGCCTAAATTTATGACGAAATTAGATTTTAAATTTTTTTTACTGGACATGTTTAATAGCAAAAAGGCCAAAATATTGTTTTTTTCTCTTTTTTTTTATAGCGCAAAAAATAAAAAAAACACATGCGATCAAATACCACCGAAAAAAGCCCAATTCGTGAGAAAAGAAAGACGAAAAATTTCATTTGGGTGCAGCATTGAATGACTGTGTAATTGTCAGTTAAATTAACGGGGGTTAATTAATGTAGGTGGATGTAGGGTGGTATATTCTAATGGTGGGCATACCACACACTTTTTCTGGCACAGATTTCTTCTCTTTTTTTCATTCAGCCCACAGGCTGACTACAAAAAAAAATCATAGCATAAATATCCAACAAAGACGAGCAACGTACTGGTACTTCACTGGAATTTGAATGGATATACCAGGATGATGCCTACAGATGCAGGTCTCATCCTGGTCTCATTTTTTTTTTAACCGGTGATCGGCTTTCAGGCAAAAGCAATCCTAGTGGCTAATTAGCTGCAGGATTGCTTTTACTAGCAGCAGAAGATGATGCCCCCTCCTCCCCTGCTGCCTTCCATGGCCTTCTCAGGCAGTCCCGTGCCATTGGTGGAACCTGAGAATGCAGCCGGTGTTTCTGCCAGCTGACCATAGAGCTGATTGGAGACCAGAATGGTGCCAATCATCTCTATAGTCTAAGAAATAAGAAGCTACGAGCATTTCATCACTTCAGTTTTGCAGGATATAAACAGCGCCGTTTGTAAATTGGGAAAGCATCTGATCACACCGATCTTGGTGAGATTAGATAATGTAAGGGCAGAGGAGATATCTAGAGTCTGATAGAACCCAGATTTCTCAAAAAAGAATATAAGACAATGCCCATTGAAGTTATAGGGGATATTTGCATTCCCTGTGATAGCATTAAAAGTGATAAAAAAAAACATGAAAGGGACAGTGTAAATATAATTGAAAAAATCAAAATAACAAAAGAAGAAGAAAAAATAAAAAAAGCAAACTCACCCCCCCACGCAAGCGTGAATCCTGTGCCGATATGTAAACAGCTGTTGCACTATGCATGTGAGGTATTGCCACGAACGTCAAATCAAGGGCAGTAATTCTAGCACTAGACCTCCTCTGTAAAGGGTTGCCTATGGATATTAAAAATGTATGCAGTTTGTTGCCATTGCACGAGGCATGAGCAGTTTTAAAGCATGTCATGTTTGGTATCCATTTATTCGGCATACTATCATCTTTTATATGTTACCAAATAATTGGCCAATATATTTTTGTGCATTAAAAGTAAAAAAAGTGTATTTTTGCAAAAGAGTCTGCGGTTCAAAAATCGCTGCGTGAGTACTATGTAACATACAAAATTGCAGCATCCACCATTTTATTCACTAGGGTGTCTGCTTTAAAAAATATATAATATTTGGGGTTTCAAAGTAATTTCCTAGCAAAAAATACAGATTTTATTCAAGGGAACAAAAAGTGTCAGAAAAGGCTTGGTCTTCAGTTGGTTAGAAGAGTGAATGATGTGTGGCATAAACTTCTAATGCTGGGCATAAAATGCCCCCACCCCCCAATACGACCCCTTTTTGGAAAGTAGACACCCCAAATTATTTGCTGAGAGGCATGAGGAGTCCATAGAAGAATTATTTTTTTACCACAAGTTTTTGGAAAATGACAAAAAAAAATATATTTTTTTTTTGACACAAAATTGTCTCTTAAATGATTTATTGCTCACACATGCCATGGGTATATGTGGAATTTCTCCCCAAAATACATTCTGCTACTTCTCCCAAGTATGGGGGTACCACATATGAGAGACTTTTTGGCAGTCTAGCCAAGCAGAAGACTCCAAAATCCAATAAGCACCTTCAGGCTTTTAAAGGGCTTTATTTCCTCATTACACTTCCTGACTACCTATCACAGTTTCGGAGGCCCTGAAATGCCAGGATAGCACCAAACACCCCCCCCCAAATTACCCCCTTTTGGAAAGTAGTATATATATTTATTGAAATATATTTTGAAATATATTGAATATGGCCAAAATTGTAGCATTTCAAATATATGCCAATATATTTGGGAAGAATATTTTTAAAATATATTTCAAATATATTTTTCTTCCGTGTGGGCAGGTTTTTGCCATTCCCTATGCTGTGCAAAAGAAAGTTTCTATACAGTGGATATAAAAAGTCTACACACCCCAGGTTTCTGTGATGTAAAAAAATTAGACAAAGATAAATCATTTCAGAATGTTTTTCACCTTTAATATAGTCTATAAACTGTACAACTCAGCTGAACAACAAACTGAAATCTTTATGGTTGCATAAGTGTGCACACCCTTAAACTAGTACTTTCTTGAAGCGCCTTTGATTTTATTAAAGCACTCAGTCTTTTTGGGTATGAGTCTATCAACATGTCACATCTTAACTTGGCAATATTTGCCCATTCTTCCTTGCAAAAACACTCCAAATCTGTAAGATTGCGAGGGCATCTCCTGTGCACAGCCCTCTTCAGATCACGCCACAGATTTTCAATCGGATTCAGGTCTGGGCTCTGGCTGGGCCATTCCAAAACTTTCACCATCTTCTGGTGAAGCCATTCCTTTGCTGATTTGGATGTATGCTTTGGGTTGTTGTCATGCTGAAAGATGAAGTTCCTCTTCATGTTCAGCTTTCTAGCAGAAGCCTGAAGGTTTTGTGCCAATATTGACTGGTATTTGGAAGAAAAACAGCCCCAAAGCATGATGCTGCCACCACCATGCTTCACTGTGGGTATGGTGTTCTTTTGGTGATGTGCAGGGTTGTTTTTTTACAAAACATATCGTTTGGAATTATGGTCAGAAAGTTCAGCCATGGTTTCACCAGACCATAACACATTTTCCCATATGCTTTTGGGAAACTTCAGATGTGTTTTTGCAAAATTTAGCCAGGCTTGGATGTTTTTATTCATAAGAAAAGGCTTTTGTCATGCCACTCTACCCTATAGCCCAGACATATGAAGAATACGGGAGATTGTTGTCACATGTACCACACAGCCAGTACTTGCCAGATATTCCTCAAGCTCCTTTAATGTTGCTGTAGGCCTCTTGGCAGCCTCCCAGACCAGCTTTCTTCTCATCTTTTCATCAAATTTGGAGGGACGTCCAGTTCTTGGTAATGTCACTGTTACGCCATATTTTCTCCACTTGATGATGACTGTCTTCACTATGTTCCATGGTATATCTAATGCCTTGGAAATTCCTTTGTACCCTTCTACTGACTGATACCTTTTAACAATGAGATCCCTCTGATGCTCTGGAAGCTCTCCGCAGACCATGTCATTTGCTGTAGGATGTGACTAAGAAAATGTCAGGAAAGACCTACTAGAATAGCTGAACTTTATTTGGGGTTAATCAGAAGCACTTTAAATGATGGCAGATGTGTACTGACTCCTATTTAACATTATTTTGAATGTGATTGCTTACTTCTGAACACAGCTACATCCCCATTTATAAGTGGGTGTACACACTTATGCAACCACATTATTTTAGTTTTTTAGGTTTACTTCACCAACCCTAAAAGATTTCAGTTTGTTTTTCAATTGAGTTGTAAGGTTTATAGGTCACATTAAACGTGGAAAAAGTTCTGAAATTATTTATCTTTGTCTCATTTTTTTAACATCAAAGAAACCTGACATTTTAACAGGGGTGTGTAGACTTTTTATATCCACTGTATATACATGAGGTCTATTTATTAAGAATGAATGTCACACACATTTGACCAGCCATATCAAATTATTTCTGTATTTTATCAAATATTATTATTTCGTATTATCGACAGTGTAATTTAGTGGCCATAGTGCAAAATTTTCCTCATTGAGGTTTTTCAGAAAATTACCTCATTATGGCCACTAGAGGCAGCTGACAATCGAGGAAAAAATCATGTTAGCAAAATATGGTAATTATTCATTATAGCTGAGGGAATGCATGGAACATTTGTACAATGATTCTTTTTTTATAAATGGACCACATAGAGCCAGTAAAAAAAATCTTGTTTTTCCAAGTCTGCAGCAAAACAAAACCTTATCCTTTAATTTGTCTTTTTGACCTGTTTTGACTTATTTCCATCCCTCTAGCCAAAAAAAACACTTCAGACCATAGCTGGTATATGCATGGGCTCTATGAAGCGATCTCATTTATTTAGGGATTGCAACAGAACAGATTTTTTAAATGTTCCTGCAGGATTTCCAATAATTAAACTGTCCAGAGGGATTCAATACTCTAAGCAAACTGGAAGTGACGTGGAAAGAAATCTCATAAAGCAGTTGTGCATAATTAGTGCACAGTAAACTATATTGTTTTGTGGATTTTCCATGTTACAGAAAAAACAAGTGATTGCTGATGGACAGGACTGGTTTGCTGAGGTAAAACAGTAAGTCCTTTGTGCTGGGCCAGCTGACTTGGCTTGAGTAAACAAACTTTGTTGGTGGTAGCAGTGGTATTTGCAACAACATATGCGTTTGCCTCTCTACCTAATATTTAAAAAACAGGGAACAGAACTAAGTAATTTCATCATCTTGGTATTTCTTTTGACTGCAATACAAACAGCTTTTACATATTGTACACCAGATGATCCAGCACAGCGACAGAAATGATAGATGGCCTTTGACAGGTTGATCTTACTGTTCTTTCAATCTGAAGTCATGATTTCTCCAGCAGTGCTGGTAAATAATTAAATACACTGTTCAACAAATTTTTATTTTTTGCCAGTTTTGGAAAGAAAAGGATCCATTTCTTAATGAATTTCACATTCTGAGTTCAAATATAACAATGAAATTTGTCAATTGGCTCTAGTTTTTCTGTAAACGGAAAGTTTTCTACTATAGGCGTAATGACTACATAATGCACAATAATTATATAGATAGATGTCTTTCCACAAATATAAAGCAAGTGATATTGACTACATAACAAAGCCTAAATGGCATAATATATTGCATAGGATTACCAAGAAAAATTATAGCCATAAGCTAAGTTGAATCATTTTAATACTTAGGATTCTCACTAGTTTTGTCTTCAGTTTGTGTCGGTTTTGCTTCTCTTGGCTTTTCTCTTGTATTCGAGGAAAGGGCTATCTCTTACAACTTCACGTGACTACACGCTTCAGGTTCTTCCTCACTTGACTCAACCACGAAGGATTCTGGTGCTTTAGGAATTGGTAGCCCCTCTCCATGAGGAACTGGACGTATTGCCGATGGAATATTTGGATAGTGCACAGATAACTTTTTCTTCTTATTTAGCCCTTTTACAATTGGAGGCACCATACAAAAGTAACAATTACTAACATGATCTGTTGGCTCTCTCCAAATCATTGGCACAGCGAAAGGAATAGATGCCTTTTTTCCATTCAACCATTGCTCCAGTGCTGTCCCACAAGAATTGCAGCATATATGTGGTGCCCAGCTCTTGTCCTGGTCTCCTATCTTGCAGCCAAAATACAAGTTGTAGGCTTTCTTAATCATTCCTGTTATCCTCCTTTTTTGTGAGATAAAAGTTATTTCACCGCAGATATAGCAGAAATTATCTCCTTTATTCACACAAGTTCGAGGCATTACTGAGTAGCCTATATAAGCATAAAACGAAATGTAAAGACGCTGTCGAACTACAATCAGCTACAGATACTGCAGCTTTTATGCAGTGAAGTGATGCAACTAAAGGCTAATATTGCATCATCTCAGTATACATGCAATTTTCTATTGGTCACCAGTATCAATTGCGCAATATGCAGCTGAATTTGCATCATAATTTTGAATGGCTTACGTCATTAGATGGGTGAATATATCATGGAAACTAGAGCCAATCAACATTTTTTAGGGTCATTTTCGTTTTCAGCACCCCAAAATTATGTAAGATTAGCTAATTTTATGCCCAAAACTTTTTACCTGTTGAACAGTGATATCAGATATACTGTAGTTGGCAATAGACCGAGGCAAGGTTTGTAGCAATCAGACAATCCATGGTGCCGTTGTATCATATTTAGCAATTAGAAAGCAAAGCCACCAGTACACCATACTTCTCTTAATGAGCACTTTTATTAATCACATAGAAACAGCAGAGTTTCAAAAACACTAGAGGATGCTGTCATTCCATGAAGAAGGAATCTTATAGTGACTCTGACACATTTCTGTGACAAATAAAAATGCTCATTATGAGCAGCATGGCTTCCTCTTGACCCTGCTTTTTAACTTTGAAAGAGCGGAGCCCATAGTAGGCAGCAAAGTGGCTAACACTATTCCTTTGAAGCACTGGGTGCCAATCCCACCCAATATCTGCATAGACTTTGAATGTTATCTACCATAATCCTAAAATGTACTATTAGGTTAACTGGGTTTCTGTTAGCAAAACTCCTTTGTAGAACAATGGCTGGTGTGCATATACCCTATAATGTACTGCATAATTTGCAGGCACTATATAAACAATGGAAAATATGTGCTGCCTATTCCATCTCATTGGAGAGAGGACCCCTTTTGTTTCTGCACTATAACTCTACTTTTCCACCTAGCTTGGATGGAAAGTTCCTGCAAAAGAGTTGGCCTGAACCATGTGTATGGGCTCTACATTTCTTTGACATAGGCCGGTTTTTAGATTGGCTGGCCCCACCCACAACCTCTCCTGAACGGACAGTTCCTTTGTGAACCTACTTCCAGATCCGTCACTTTCTTAATTCACCAAGAGATCATACACTGTACTCAAGACCATGTACTCCTTTTAAACTTAGTTGTACAGCTAATTCTCCTTATATCCTCTATCTCACCCTGTTTAGGGACTGTGAATCTGTTAAATATTAATTCAAAATTCATAATTCGGCACTTATAGGAATTATATTATAGTTATGGCAAGCTTGCAAAATATTTGGTTTTTATGATTAATCATAATTAGCATTAAAATGTGTGGTTGGCCTTGAACAAGTGATAGTGTTGAATTCTTTAGTTATAGCTGAGACAGTAAACTGTCAGCATATTTGAAGTTAAGTTAACTAGCTGGAAGCTGAGTATTTAGGACATTTCTATAGATGGGCATAGCTGGTTAGAAGATCTCTTGTATAGGATATCATGGGAGTCTGAAGTGAACCAAAATAGAATTAGTATGAAATAATATATATTCTAATACTATCTGTGTGTATCTAATTTATGTTTTATAAGTTGGTAATATGTGTTACATAAGTAGATTTTTGGTTATACAACATTATTGAGATATGTTGTAAAGATAGATTCTTAGTTATACTATCCTTTAAACAGAGAAACTGGTCACAGGCATAGGCTGATGCAACATTGTCAACTTATGAAGCAACTACATATGGGCTTGTCAATCAAAATACCATATATGTAGTCAAGGGCGGACTGACCATTTGGAAACTCTGGCACTGCCCGAGGGCCCGGGGTCAGTAGGGGGCCCCATGAGATGCCCCTGGCACCTTTTTCATAGGCTTTTTTGAGTTTGGGCAAGGACACAGGGGCCCCGTGATCCCCTATTGCCCGGGGGCCCCATGAGTTGTCAGTCCACCCCTGTATGTAGTATCCCCTCCCTTCAATGAAATTGCTCTACTAAGCAGAACTGTTTGCCATACAAAGTTCTGAGTTATGAGAATTATGACATCTACATGTAACATAAAAAAAATCCTAAAAGATGCGAAGGACGCAATACACAACACATACATACACATGTCTGTCCATTCACACACAGAAGCAAAGCATGAAGATGCTGTCGTTATTCACATACTGAGAAGCTGAAACAGGTGCATTCTCTTAGAGACCTAAGATCACGTCACTTCCTTCTTCTTGCTAAAACTCAGCTGCATTGAACAAGAAAAGAAGCACATGGAAGAATAGCCATGACCAGGTGCGGACTGACAACTCATGGGGCTCCCGGGCAATAGGGGATCATGGGGCCCCTGTGTCCTTGCCCAAACTCAAAAAAGCCTATGAAAAAGGTACCAGGGGCATCTCATGGGGCCCCCTACTGACCCCGGGCCCTCGGGCAGTGCCCGAGTTTCCAAATGGTCAGTCCACCCCTGGCCATGACAATAAGTTTGACACATCTTTATAACTTCTGTTTTTATATTTTTTTTTTCCCTACACTGAACTTTTATTCATGATATGTTTTACATTGTTATTTTAACCACCTTCCGCCCTGATGATCAGTGTGGCCCCAGAAGTGCCACCTGTCAGTGCTCATCAGTGCCAGTGCCCATCAGTGCCACATGCCAGTGCCACATCAATGCCACATATCAGTGAATACCAGTGCACATCAATGCCACATATCAGTGCCCATCTGAGCTGCCTTTCAGTGTCACTCATCAGTACCAGTCAGTACCACCTATCAATTTCAATCAGTACCACCTATCAGTGCTGCCAATCAGTGCCACATATCAGTGCCAGTCAGTGTCGCCTATCAGTGCCAGTCAGTGCTGCCTATCAGTGCTAGTCAGTGCTGCCTATCAGTGTCATGTATCAGTGTCATGTATCAATGTCATGTATCAGTGCTGCCTTTCAGTGCCCATCAGTGATGCCTGTCAATGCCCATCAGTGCAACCTACCAGTGCCTCCTCATCAGTGCCCATCAGTGCCACCTATTAGTGTCCATCAGTGCAGCCTATCAGTGCCCATCACTGCAGCCTCATTAGCGCACATCAGTGAAGGAGAAAAATCACTTATTTACAAAATTGTATAACAAAAACTAAGAAAAAACGTTTTTTTTTCAAAATTTTCAGTGGTTTTTGGTTTGTTTAAGAAAAAATAAAAATCCCAGAGGTGATTAAATACCACCAAAAGAAAGCTCTATCTGTCTCAAAAAAATGATAAACATTTCATATGGGTACAATGTTGCATGACCGCTCAATTGTCATTCAAAGTGTGACAGTGCTGAAAGCTGGAAATTGGCCTGGGCAGGAAGGGGGTATAAGTGCCCTGTAGGCAAGTGGTTAAGCCATTGTGTGATAAAAGAAAATCACACTTTATTTTTTTTTTGGCTGGCTCTTTAATTATCCGAAATCGCCTATAGACACCAAATAATTATTATATGTGTCTCAGAAAATTCTAGAGAATCAACAGATTTGAGAAAATGTCGCAAATTGGAAAAGGACCTATACTGTGCCCTTTCTAATGAGCATTGGCAGTTTAAAATTACCAAAATTGACTGAAAGTAACCGTTCAGGAAAATGGGTTTAAATTGCAAGCCAGGTGGTACCGCATACATTTTTTTCCAGCAGTCCTAGACACCTGCTGGAGATGTCATTCCCAAACCAGTACTTTGCTCCATATTTGTTGGAACTGTCCAGCATTATGTCACTTTTGGACCTTGGTTTATCATATACTCTCATCTGTCTCCTGCCTTTGGATTTTCCCCCTGTGCAAATCTCTTTGCATCACACTAGCATGCCCAAGCATCAATATCAAAAATCCTTAGTTATGCATATGGTGAATGCAGACAGACTTTGCATACCAATCCATTGGAGATCACCTGAACCCCCGACTGTAGGCAAATGGTTTTCTCATTTTGAAAAGTTTGCAGAATTTGAGGAACTAATTCACATTTCTTATGACAGAATTTCCCAGTTTCATAAGACATGGGCATGTTGATTAATTCCAAGACAACACCTGAATATTCAACAATACTCCGGAGTGGTGAGGGATAGGCTATGATCATTAGGTTGGATGGAGATAACAACAATTGAAATAAAAATGTAGCACCCTCCTAGATATGTGCTAGGTTAGTTAGATAAATTTAGTTGTGACACTTTAGTCAGTGTGACTGTGATTGTTGTTAGGAAAAAGCATAATTTGCACACTGTAATCAGTGCTACTGTGTTCTGCTAGTTAGGACTACTCCGTGTGATCATCTGCTGCCAGGTTGAAAGATCCCTCTGCATCTAGAAAGCTTGAGAAGGTGTGGAGCTATGCAGATAGCAGCATGAATACTGATAGAGCCCCAGCCTATCCCAGAGAGACTGGGTCTGATGGCATGCTGGACACCAAGTATAGCTTTACTTGTCAGCAAATGTTCCCCAAACCCATCTCTCTGGTATGCCACAGCTAATACTAAGGCAGAGAGTGGAATTTCACAAGTTGTTGAGTGTTGCTGACAAGTAAAGCTATGCTTGGTGCTTTTTATGGTTCATGAGGCAGCTTTGTTTAGTTAATTTTCCAACAGGCACCACCTGGGCACCTATGCGGGTCCTTCATAGGGCTGACGCTGCTTGGCGGTCTAAGAGCTTCCGGATTGGGGCCCGATTGTGTGACAGAGGCTGGAGCAGCTGCAACAATGTTGGACATATTCGCCTACATTCCCACCCAGATGCTTCTTTGAGAGCTACTACTACAAGAATGGGAGCCTGGAGACCCACCAAATGAGAGCCTACAGTTGGGAATCTATATGTCATTTGATTATCCTAGTGTTATTTGACCGACCAGAGTGGGGGTCAATACCTTCTGGTGAGTGGGAAATTAATTTATTACTCACAAGTGGTGGAGAAGAACCAATTGGACCAATGTGACACCCTCCTATGTGACTCTCATTCATTTATATTTTCTGGACTTTACCATACCCTGTATTGGAATCACTATTACATGTGGTGTTGGGAGAGCACTTTATATATAGTTGTATTTCAACTTTCATGTTACATGACACATACGTATATGTTGTGATTTTATTGAGCAAGTGCCTGCCTATTTATGGTTTTGGTGTTTAACTGCTTGCCAACCAGCCACAGTACATTTACTGTGGCAGGGTAGCACTGCTGTGCAAAATCACGTATATATATATATCGGGTAGGGGGAGCGCGAGGCGCGCAACCGCCCTACCCGCACCAGCAATCGCAACTGCAGGTGTCAATCACCGGGTCCCACCCGGTGATTACCCTTCGCCGGAGCCCGGCGATTACCGGCAATCACTGACAGGGAGCACATTACACTGCAGCTCTCCTCCCTGTCAGTTTGAGCACACTGTTCTGGATCGCTGAGCTCAGCTTTCCGGATCAGTGTGTTACTGTGAAGCACACACTCCCCGCCCTCTAGTAAAACAATCCCCTCATACAGTTAACCCTTTGATTGCCTTCAATTGTTAACCCCTTCCTCTCCAGTGCCATTAGTACAGTGTCAGTGGTTTTTTTTTTTGCACTGATCACTGTATTGGTGTCACTGGGGATGTCAGTGACCCCAAGTCAGTTCCCCCCCAGTGTCAGAATGTCCACCGAGGTCCCGCCATAAGTCACTGATCCCCACCATAAGTCGCTGATTGCCGCCATGAGTCGCTAATGACCGCCATTATTAGTATTAAAAAAAAAATTCCAGTATATATACCGCTATTTGTAAATGCTATAACTTTCACGTAAACCAATTAATTTACACGTATTAACGATTTACGATCGCTTCTCGGCCTTTTGGCTAAGATCAAGTGTAGTATCGACCTTGCCTTTAGGGGTGTCCCTGCTTCCAGCTAGGACGTTGAGAACCACTTGCATCTATCCCAGCCATTTGGTCTGTGTGGGGTACCCTCTTCTCGGCCTTGTAGGATCGTCGATTAAATTCGGCTTCACCTGCTCGCTGCTATTGGGTTTGAGGCTTAGCCCCCACACAGAACGAGTTTGTGATCTTCCCCCCCCTTGTTCACTCTGCGTTACTACCTCCGGGCAGTAGACGCTCAATAGCCTTTTCAAAGGCTAAGCGAGAGTGAAGCCGCCAAGGAAGAAGAAGGAGAAGGAATCCGATCAAGATCTCTGGGAAGCCCTCCTGAGAACTCCTCTGCGACAAGATGGGGAAGAGACAGACCAAGAAGCCACAGAACACCGCCACCGCCGCCCCCGCCAAGACCCCGGGAGAAGCCCCCTCCGCCTCCACCTCCACCCCAGATCGCTCCGGCCCTGCAGACGGTCTCCCTCCCCTGGAGCCCTGGATGAAGCAGACAGTCGTGCTGCGGCTGAAAGAAGTGGAAGGCAGAATCCCGGACATGACCCCGGAAGTCTTTGGGAAGAAAATGATCCTTGAACAAGGATTCAGCAAGGCAGAGACCCTGTCGGTGCAGTCCTTCGTGAGAGGTATGTTCCTTGTCACTTTTGTCTCCCTACAGGTATGCAGAAGGTACTGGGAGGCAGTGAAGACCTCTGGACCCGACTCCCTCTTCCGAAAGTTCACTGCGAACTCTCCCATTCAAAGGGACGAAAGGCGGATCACGGTATCCATGAGGAACCCTCACGTCCCTGGTAGAGACATCGCCACCTACCTCCAAAGGTTTTGTGTCGTGTTGAAGGACCCAGTCCGGATACTAGACACCAACGGCTTCTGGACAGCTAAGTGGGCCGTGTTTTTCAGGCTACTAAGAGATCGTCCCGCTGGAGATCTCCAACACCTGCAGCAGTGCTTCTCCCTGGGATCGTCAACAGGACTCCTACACTACCCGGACCAACCCCAGTCATGCCGCAGGTGCGGCCAGCCGGGGCACGAGGGTAAGGAATGCAATGTGCTTTCTTGTAGGTTCTGTAGGTCTGCAGGTCACGAGACCAAGGATTGCCCGAGGTCCAGAACCTGCAACCTCTGTGGACGGGCAGAGCCTGGTCCCCCTGCCCCTGGTCCCCCTGGCCCCCCTGCCCCTGGGCCCCCTGCCCCTGGTCCCCCTGCCCCGAGCCCGGTTCCACCCCCCCCTGACCTGTCCTCACAGGAGGACTTCCCGCCCCTTCCCCCTGTCACCCCTGTCAGCAACTCTGCGACGGGGTACAGGAAGCGGAAGAAGGAGCAGGCCAGCCCGGCGGCGGAGGACACCTCCTCTGCCACCAAGCGGCCTGCCGTCCTCCAGAATGCCGCAGGTCCCGACCCCGTGGGGGAGGACCTCGACACGCTGGAGGAAGAAGAGGTGGAAGAAGAGATGGCTCCGACCCAGTCGGAACTAGATCTCTCCACCGACTTCGATGAGGTCCTCAACGAGGTCCTCAATCAGATTGGTCTGGGCCAGGACACTTGTCAGGCTGCAGAGGTCACAGAGGTCGCCCCCCCTCTCCAGGGGAGGTAGGCACAGCCCCTGCCGACTAACCCCTTCATCTCTTTCCCATGATGGCTGAGATATCTATCTTTTCCATTAATGTGAGGAGCATCAAGGATGTGTCTAGGAGGCAGACTGTGCTGACCTTTCTTTCCACACAGCAGAATGATGTGTACATGCTTCAGGAGTGCGCACTTCCCCCTCTGAGGAGGTACACTCATTTGTCCTCCCAGTGGACCCACGGTCCCTCCTACTGGTCTGGGGGTGGCGATTGCAAGTCCGCAGGGGTTGCGGTTCTTATCAGGGGAGGACGTTTCACTGTTGACTCCGTCCATGAGCTCGTCTGTGGCCGCCTTCTGGTCATAGACGGTTCGTGGGCGGGGGAGCCCGTTAGGCTCATCAACGTGTACGCCCCCCCGGAGAAGAATGCGCGGCTGGAACTTTTCCAAACCCTGCGGACGCAACTCGCCACAACGAGAACAGTAGTAATCGGCGGTGATTTTAACTGTCCGATAGAGGAGGATGGGCGCAGCTCCAGCATGTACGCAAAATTGATTGCGGAGGCTTCCCTGCGAGACGCAGTGGGATCCGTGGGGCGCGGTTCCGTGAACTACTCATGGAGCCGCCCCGATGGATCTGTGCGCTCCAGGATTGACTTTGTACTCACCTCCAGGGCAGTCAGGCACCGCGGGTTCTCCATGGTTCCCTGCTTTTTCTCTGACCACAGGGCCATTCACTTTCAAGGTGATCTGGGAGAGGGCTTTGCCCCGGGCCCAGGCTCCTGGAAGCTGAATTGCACCCTGCTGGACGATGAGGAACTGCTAGAGGAGCTCAGGGAAACCTACGGTGCCTGGCGAGAGGAGAAGTCTTTCTTTCCTAAGGTAAGCGACTGGTGGGAGTTCGTGAAAGTCAAGCTGCGCAGCTTCTTTCAGGCCAGGGGACGCCAGCAAGTGTGTGCCAGGAGGAAGGAACGCAGGAGGCTGCAGCGTCAGCTGCAGTCCCTACAGGACCTTCATCACTGTGGCTGGGACGTGAGGCAAGACCTGGAGGACACCAAGAAGTGCTTGAAAAAGCACTTTGAGGAAGAATCCAGGCACATTGTCTTCCGTGCCAAGGTGGAGCATCTCGAGAAAGGTGAGAAGTGTAACTCTTTCTTTTTCAGGAAACTCCACTCAGGACACACACCCCTGTCGGAGCTGCGTGACAAGACCGGAACACTCCAGAAGGGGAAGGAGGCCGTGATGGAAGTGGTCAGCGACTACTACTCCAACCTCTACTCCCCCAAAGAAACAAACTCGGAAGCGGCCGACAGGTTCTTGTCAGGTATCTCTAACGCTATTGATCCTGCAGGTCTGTCGGCCACCAACGCCCCCTTGACGTTGGAGGAACTGCACTCTGCCGCTAAATCCTTTAGGCAAGGCAGGACCCCGGGCTGCGACGGTCTCCCAGCGGAGCTCTATGTAGCGCTGTGGGATCTCGTGGGCCCGGACCTGCTCGAGCTGTACGAGGAGATGGTGGTGGAGGGCAAGATGCCTCCTTCGTTGAGGGAGGGGATGATCACGATCCTGTACAAGCGTAAGGGGGAGAGATGTGATTTGAAAAATTAGCGTCCCATCTCTCTCCTGAACGTGGACTACAAGATCCTCGCCAAAGTCATGGCGAACAGGCTGAAGGCTGTCATCGGACAGATCATCAACCCGGATCAGACTTGTGGCATTCCTGGCGGCAGGATTGCGGACAGCCTAGCGCTTGTCCGGGACACGGTCCAATACATCAAGGACCGCCGTGTGCACGCGGCCCTGGTCAGTCTTGATCAGGAAAAGGCCTTTGACCGTGTCTCCCATGGGTTTATGTGCAGAGCCCTGCGCAGGTTTGGTCTAGGGGAAATGTTTTGTTCATATGTTGACATCATGTATAATGACATTTGTAGTTCCGTGCAGGTGAACGGCTGGAAGACTGACCCCTTCCCGGTCCTCTCCGGGGTCAGACAAGGCTGTCCTCTCTCACCTCTGCTTTTTGTTTGCTGTATAGAGCTCTTCGCCGAATGCATCAGACGGAATCCAGAGATCGGGGGAATCACCGCACCGGGACCAGACAGACGGGAAGTGAAGTGCTCGCTCTACATGGACGACGTGACGGTGTTCTGTGCCAACCAGCGCTCCATCAACCTGCTCGTCCAGACCTGCGAGGACTTCGGCCAAGCTTCGGGGGCAAAGGTCAACTGCGGGAAGTCGGAAGTCATGCTCTTCGGAAAGTGGTTCCTGCCTTCTTCTGCATCCATGCCCTTTGGCATCAAGACAGACTTCATGAAGATTTTGGGAGTTTGGTTTGGTGCCGAGGGCGCAGCCCTGAAGTCTTGGGAGGAGAGACTGGCCAAGATGCGCCAAAAGTTTGGACTCTGGAGCCTCAGAGACCTCACCATCGAAGGGAAGACACTGGTACTCCGCAGCGAGATTCTCCCTGTGTTGCAGTACCTCGCCCAGGCCGGGCCCCCTCGGGTCAACACCTGCAAGGCCATCACCAGGGCGGTGTTTCACTTCACCTGGGGCTCCAAGATGGACAGAGTGAAGCGGTCAGTCATGTTCAAGGAACCCCTCAAGGGCGGTAAGGGCGTGCCCGACATCGCCACCCAGCTGAGGGTGTTCTTTGCTTGCAACTGCATCCGCAGAACTTTGCCAAGACGGATTATGGACTCTGGCGGGAACGCAATGTCTCGCTTCTTCCTGTTGCCTCTCTGGAGGTCCCTGGGGTGGGACACTTGGGATAGTTCCATCCCCTACAACTGGGACACTCCTTGGTACTACTTGGACACCTTCAAGTTCATCAGGGAGCAAGGGCTGCAGGGAGTCAAGCCTGACTTGTGGAAGCCAAAGACTATCTACAAGCTCATCCGAGCCAGCGACATTTTGGAGTCGGTTCCAGGCCTGCCTTCAGACACCTGTAAGGTGGTCTGGAAGAATGTGTCTTACAACATCCTCACCAACAGGCACAAAGACCTGGCATGGATGGCTATCCAGGGGGGACTGCCTCTCAGGACATTTATGCATGCCAGGAACCTGAGCAGATACAGACACTGCCCCTTCTGCATCATCCACGAGGAAACGTCTTACCACGTTTTCTGGGAGTGCTCATTTGCTCAGGCCCTGTTGGGGGCCCTGGAACCTGAACTCAAAGACTTTGTGCCACAGACAGCCATCACTCACTTTGGGGTGTTGAATGGACTGTTCTGTGGAACCTTTTCTCTGGAGGACATTGACGGCGCCTGGCGGGTGCTGTGCTGTTTTAAGGACGCTTTATGGTGCGCCAGAAAGCGCCTCATCCACTAGCGGGAGAGGATGTCCATTGAGGACTGCCGCAGACTGATCCTCAGTCTGCTCAGAGACTATTCCTTGATGGACTTTAAGGAGGAAGAGGACGTCTGAAGATTTCCCCCTTCCCCCTACTCCCCCTTGCGTGTCTTTGTCTTTTCAATAAAGCTTCGGGCCTGTGTTTCCCCCTCCCTTCCCCCCCCCCCCACACACCCGATGCCTATTGTAAACTTTGATTTTCGGTTTTTCGGTTTTTTCGCTTTCGTTTATTGCATGACTTAGCACTGTGTATCAGGATGCTATGGTTTTTGGGGTAAGCGGCGTCATGCATGACGTGGCGGTCTGGGGATTCATCCTCTGCACATCACGTCAGGCATCATACCGCTGAGCGAATGTATTTATTTCTGAATGTATTTATTGTATGCTTGAACTGTATTGCTATGTGGTGCGCTGCGTCGCAGTACAGGGTGAGATGTACCCCGATTACACGTATCATGTTGTTTTTGATGCTTCTGTAATAAAAGTATCTTTTCAATCAAAAATTAATTTACACGTATTGGGATTTTTTTTTACCAAAAACATGTTGCAGAATACATTTTGGCCTAAATTTATACCTAACTTTGAGTTTACTATATATTTTTTATAGCCGAAAGTAAAAAATATAGTTTTTCTTCAAAATTTTCAGTCTTTTTTTGTTTATAGCGCAAAAAATAAAAAGCGCACAGGTGATCAAATACCACCAAAAGATAGCTCTATTTGAGTGAAAAAAAAAGGACGTAAATTTAGTTTGGGTACAGCATTGCATGACCGCAAAATTATCAGTTGAATTGGTGCAGCGTTGAGTACCAAAAAGAAGCTTGGTCATTAAGGGGGGTAAATCCTCTGGAAGGCAAGTGGTTAAACTTGCGTGTTACTGAACTGCATTTAACTGCCTTCTAAGCTGCATTATGCTGTTTTTGCTTTTCCTTTGCTGCTATGGGGAGAAAATTCAGACAAGAACAAAAACCCACATGCAAAGAAGTAACTTTCAAAGTGCAATTAAAGGTAGTGCATAGCAGACAACTCTAGTTACCTGTACATTAGGACTTTGTTCCAGTTTAGTCTGCTAGTGCGTACCCTGGCAGTGACATGGACTCACTCAAGTTGCAGAGTCTAAGTGGTAGCTGGTCTTTGTCAGAATTTATGGGAGAGATGGGCCGGGAATCCTACTGCAAATTGAGACCTGATTGCAGTCCTCATGATTGCCCCAGCCTGTTCACAAAGCTGCTGACAAGAAGTTGTCAGGTCTAGGTCTTGGCAAGTGGCAAGTGAGAGAGATGTCAGGTTCAAGCAGTAATCTTGGCAGATGGCAGGCAAGTGAGTGATCAGGTCAATCCATTTCAGAAAAAACAGGCAGTACATAAGTAGTAGTATAGTGCTTTTAGCTCTGTGATAGCTGATAAGACACAGCTCTGGCCACTTTGGTGCTTAAATACAAAAGGATATGCCCAACACCTTTACTGGGTGCTCTGGAAGTCCTGGAGGTGGTGGAGGTCCTGGGAATCCTGGAATACACAGCAGGGATTCTGCTGCATGGGTGACCCTGTTGGTCCCCTTCTGTCTGACATCTTTTAATTGAAAACCTAAAGGAGCTAGATGGAACATTTCCATCCAAACAGTGGCTGCATCTAATTAGATGCAGCCAATATTCAGGTGTTCTGACAGCTGACTACTGAGGCTGTCAGAATCCAATATGCACAGTGGGAGATTTGTCTATTCAGAAAGCAAAGTGGATGGAGAAATCTGTTAGATCTGTTTCATTCAGTACACAGGCTGTGGCCAGCTTATGTCTGTGTGTAGGTACAGGGATGTTTCTTCCAAGAAGTGCACATAAAAAACAAAAAGAGAGCTACATTTTTTGCAATGATTTCACCAGCTGAGTATGTATATACAAGCCCATGGTAAATTAAAATATCTACAGCTAGACATATTTAGAAATATTGTAAACTAAGATAAAAATAATATCCTTCCTCTGTACTCGGAAAAAGGAACTTCCACAACTGTTACCTAGTTGTTATGTGTTAGTTACTACAGGCTAGGCAGGCTTAGACACGTATAACTGGATTCCGCTGTATTTTTGTAAGTGATAAATCTGTTCTAGGGTTGTGTTGTGTACTTACTAAATACAGTAGTTCACATCCTACTCCTAAATCTGTGTTACTTCAAACTGTCTAGCAAGTTTACAATGTATAAGCACCACAGTTCAGAGAGGAAATACTGTTTGTGAAGGTGTGGTTGGTTCCCTGTACCACGATACATTCCTGGAAACTTGAATGGTCACTGCATAGTTGACATTTTCCACATTGCTACATTCCCTTTTTCATACTAACTAGAAATATTCCTTAGGCAACATTAAAACTTGATCTGAGAGTCTTTGATTCCTTTTACATGCTTTTTTCTTGAGCATTTGCACAGGCTTTTTTGATGGTCTTTGCAGGTGCTTTTTTGAGTGTTTTTTTTTGTTTTAATTGTAGCACCCTCTAGTGTACTACTAGAATAGTGCACTGTGTTGCAGGTAAAATCATTGTGTATGACTGATGGTAACCGTGTGAGTCCGTGATTGAGGTCGGGTTATGGCAGGTCAGCTGGATGACTTAACAGGTTGTGGCTCTATCCTCTTCCTGACTCTGAAGGACCATAGAACCTTCCAGAAGTCGGTTAGCAGGAATGGTTGGAGAACTAATCTGCATTTTTATGGGAGTCCGGCCAATCCCAGGTTTGGAGGCCTTGGTACAGTGGTGGACTGACTCATAAATATGGGAGAGTCAGGCTGTCAGAAGAGTCGGTTGGATGATGGAGTGCTGAGGAGACAGTTGGTGCCTGGGAGTGGTCCCCTAGGTCCAGAGGGGAATGGCCTCCAAGCTGGGCTCAGGCTGGCTTGGGAGGATACATTCAACAGTGTAGCGTGAATGGGACCGAGACCTGGAACAGCAGGGATCAAAGAGGACAGAGTGAGTACAGCAGCACTCTCTGGGATCTACAAGGGGAAAAACTGACACATGTAGCAAGCTTTAGGTTTCAACAAACTCAGTCCAGTCCTCATTAGTAAATTGCATATACAATGGAAACCACCAATTTTGTAAAGCAGCAAACAATGTGGTATAATTTTAATCACCAGATTTATTATATTGGTAAATATATGGGGGTGTGCACATTACATAAAGATTGTGTTGGGAAAAATTACAGAAAAAATTGTAATTTCCTTATGTTTTACCTTTTGTTCCAAATAAAAACCAAGGAAATAAAAATATTTGTCCAAAAAATTATATATCCGCATTTGCTACTAAATTAAAGTGTTACTAAACCCACAACAGTAAAATCAGTCTGTATATACAGTAAAAGCATGCTTGTTATACTCACTGTGGAACCTAAGGGGATAATCCTCTGTATTGCATAAAAAGACCATTTGATACTTTTTTTCTCTGGTCCTCCCCTTTTTCCAGTGACCACGTCTTGTCTCCAGACTGAACTGTAGGCATGCACATGCTCAGTTTGGTGTATATTGTTAGAGAGGTTTTTTTTTCTTCTTGGGAGAGTGCATGTGATCAGCACAGGGCCAATCAGCACTGTCCAGACAGAGGACAGGGTATTTGCATCCTCCTAGAGCAGAATGAAAACTCCTCCTACAAGCTTTAGCTAGTGGTGGGCTGGGCACAGATAGTCACAAGACTGCTCTAACTGCTGATGAGAAAAGGTATTTAGCAATTTATATTTACTAAAAATTATTGCACTTCCATGTTCTGTGTACAGTGGGAGACTAGATATAGTGGATGCAAGGTCCTGGGTTTAGTAACACTTTAAAGCTCTTTCTATCATAACAATGACACTAGGGTAGACTACAAACATTAAAAAGTATACTGTGCACAACCGAAACATCGCCAAATCAAAAAAATACTCTGGGACTCAAGGGCATTTAGAGAGAAAAAGCCTGAAAATAGTGAATAATATGCAAAAAGATAAAAGTCCATAGCCTGGCCACAGTTCTATAACACAACACTCACTGGAACCAACCACTTATAGTCAAATTGGGGATCAGAGGTCTGAATGTCCTTCATGACCCATGCAATTGCTTAGGGGAAAGATCTATGCCTGCAAACCATTGCTGACCCCAGTAGACATACCAATAGTCTTTGCCTCTATCAGGCACTCACAATCATTTCATTTTCAACTCTACAGTATGCTCTAGACATGACATGACAGTTTGAAGCTATTTAATGGTATGGACAAAATATTCTTGTTAGCACTTTTTTCTTTATACATTGTGCAAAAATAGACAATGCGTGATTATAGCCCCAATTACCGCTAAGGTATAATGATCATTATTTGCCACACTACACATTATTTTTAGCCGCCATTGAGACTGCAAGCAATGAGAGCATATTTGGAAGGGACCCTCTCCTCCTCTTGCGTTTTTGTTTAGTATATATTTTTTTTTAGCTTGTAATGCACTGGTTAATGATTTGGAGCACACTGCATATTCAGTGTTTTGTAAACAAAGGATTATAACAATACTAAGGAAAGTCAATGATTTCCAACACATCAGTACAAAATTATTAGGTATTAGATATTATTAGGTAAAAATATTATTGTGCGTTATAATAAAAATTTTAAAATATGGATGCAATTTACTTTTTATTCCTTTTCGTTTCTTCATTCGACAGAATATTTCATTATTGGAAAAGGGAAATAATATTTTTTTTACTATGGAAATTCAGAAACCACAGACATGTGGATTGTGAAGTTTTTGCCAACAAGCTGTGGAGAAAATTACAGAGATACTTTTTCTGTGCTTAAGAGTTTTTATATGACTCAGTGACTATTTTTGTTTTATAGCTGTACGCTTTTCTAGATACTTCATAGGTAATTTGATAGACATATTGAGCTCATATTCTAAGCAATTACAAAATGCCATTTCGACTCCACCAAATGCAGTGAGCTATTATAGAACAAATCAACAGTCTTTCTTGATCACATGCACTGTCTAATTAAATTTTTTCCTTTTAAGCTATTTAATGGCAAATTAGCAAAGAAAATGTATCTTATTCAGTCTAATTAGCAAAGAAAAGTCATTTTACTCGATCTTACTTAAAGCTAAACTCCAGGCAGAGTCATTTAAATATATTTTTCATTAGACACAAAAGATATAAATCTACTTTTTGTGCACCAAATGCCTTTACAAACCAATATATTACTTTGAAGAATTAGCTGGGACCTCATCACTGTGGTGTACATAGCTTGTGCAGAGAGCAGAGCTGTTGGAGGGACTCAGTGGACCCACCCATTATAGGCTGCCTGTAGAAAACTACAGAAGGGGCAGAGACAAGACCAGTCATCCAGCACAAGGGGAGAGCAGCAGTAACTGGTCTTTGGTACAGGAAGTTACTGCACAAAGGCAAAGTTTCACACTGGATTACTGCACAGATCTGGAAGAAATACACAAAGCACACCAAGATTCAAGTAAGAACACACACATGACTCTTGTACCTAGACATTATTTGCTTATGCTGGGGCTTGGCTTTGGTTCATTTAATTATTTTAGAAAACACCAGCAAAACTATACCCATTCAAGAACAGGAAAGGCTGAGGAAGTAACAAACAGAAGCTTCTTAGTGGGCAGTATATGCAGTAAAGGAGTGCAAAGGGTATGACAGACTATATGTGTATGTAGGAAATTAGTGTGCTCCAGCAAGAAGAAACAAGAGCAGTGCTGGAGGCAATTTGCAGTACACAAACTCATTTTGGTAGCATAATTATTATTGTGGAATATGTTTTTGTTAAAGAGCATTAATTGTTATCAAACTGTTATGAATAAAGTTCCACTTTAAAGAGAAGATTGTACTCTGATTGCTATGTGCTAATTTGTTGGCGTATCCCATGCCCTAACTCGTCTCCAGTTAAGTTTCATCAAGCAATAAATCCTAAAAAGACATCCTTTAGACTGTGTTTTTGGAGCTGGTGTGAATGGATTGGTGCTTGCAGTGGTGGGAGGTCTCTGTACTTTTAGGGAAGAACCAGTTAAAATCAGTTAAACCAGTTGCCCTGTAGGCTTGGTTCACATATATAACTGCTTTTGCGGGCAGAGTATACTTGGGCACAGCAGCCCATTCATTTTCCCTTTCCCATTCATTTCAATGGGCTGCTGTGCTTGCGCTTTCTGCAGAAAAAGGTGCACGCACCTTTTACGAAAAGCAGCCTACAGGGAAATCTCATTATTATTTTGACCATGCCATTTCCCTGTGGTTCCTTCACCCGCAAACGCGCTGAATTTTTACATGCGTAGGGGTGCCATTTAGAATCAATGGCAGCCCTGTGTGTTTTCTCACAGCAGCCGTTTTTTACAGTGGGTGCGAGAATTGATGCAATTCCTGAACTTGCAGCCACCCGCATAGATGTGAACTGAGCCTTAGGGGGTAGTGCTACACAATAATCCTCAGCTTGACAATATTTTAATATTTTAACGCACACAGATACACTATATTGCCAAAAGTATTGGGCCAGCCCCTCCAAACCATTTTATTCAGGTGTTCCAATCACCTCCATGGCCACAGGTGTAAAAAATCAAGCACCTAGGTGTGCAAACTGCTTCTACAAACATTTGTGAAAGAATGGGGCGCTCTCAGGAGCTCAGTGAATTCAAGCATGGTACCATGATAGGTTGCCACCTGTGCAATAAGTCCATCCGTGACATTTCCTTGCTACTAAATATTCCACGGTCAACTGTTAGTGGAATTATAACAAAGTGGAAGCAACTGGGAACAACAGCAACTCAGCCACGAAGTGGTAGGCCACGTAAAATGACAGAGTGGGGCCAGCACATGCTGAAGCGCACAGTATTCAGAAGTCACCAACTGTCTGCAGAGCCAATAGCTAAAGACTTTGTGTGACCTTCAGATTAGCACAATAGTGCATAGAGAGCTTCATGGAATAAGTTTCCATGGCTGAGCATCTGCATCCATGTCTTACATCAGCAAGTGCAATGCAAAGCGTTGGATGCAGTGGTGTAAAACACGCCACCACTGTACTCTAGAGTGGTGGAGACATGTTCTCTGGAGTGACAAATTACGCTTCTCTGTTAGGTAAACTGATGGACATGTCTGGGTTTGGCAGTTCCAGGAGAACGGTACTTGCCTGACTGCATAATGCCAAGTGTAAAGTTTTGTGGAGGTGGGATTATGGTGTGGAGTTGTTTTTCAGGGGTTGGGCTTGGCCCCTTAGTTCCAGTGATGGGAACTCTTAGTGCGTCAGCATACCTAGACATTTTGGACAATTTCATGCTCCCAACTTTGTGGGAACAGTTTGGGGATGGCCCTTTTCTGTTCCAACATGAATGCGCACCAGTGCACAAAGCAAGGTCCTTAAAGACATGGATGAGCGAGTTTGGGATGGAGGAATTTGACTGTCCTGACCTCAACCCAATAGAACACCTTTGGGACGAATTAGAGCAGAAACTGCAAGCCAGGACTTCTCGTCCGACATTAGTGCCTGACCTCACAGATGCACTTCAGGAAAAATGGTCAAACATTCCCATAAACACACTCCTAAGCCTCGTCGACCGCCTTCCCAGAAGAGTTGAAGCCGTTATAGCTGCAAAGGGTGGGCCAACTCAATATTGAACTAAGACTGGGATGCCATTAAAATTCATGTGCGTGTAAAGGCAGGCTTCCCAATACTTTTGGCATTATAGTGTATATTCAGTACATACTCTCACCGGCCACTTTAGTAGGTACATCTGTTCAATTGCTTGGTAACACAAATTGCTAATCAGCCAATCACATGGCAGCATTTAGGCATGTAGACGTGGTGAAGACAATTTGCTGAAGTTCAAACTGAGCATCAGAATGGGAGGAAAGGGAATAAGTTACTTTGAACGTGGGATGGTTATTGGTGGCAGGCAGGCTGATCTGAGTATTTCAAAAACTGCTGATCTAGCGGGATTTTCACACACAACTATTTCTAGGGTTTACAGAGAATGGCTCGAAAAAGAGAAAATATCCAGTGAGCGGCAGTTGTGTGGATGAAAATGCCTTGTTGATGTCAGAGTTCAGAGGAGAATGGGCAGACTGGTTGCTGCAATAATCAGATGGTATAGTAGGGTCAGAATTTGGTGTAAACAACATGAAAGCATGGATCCATCCTGCCTTGTAGTATCAACAGTTCAGGCTGGTGGTGGTGTAATGGTGTGGGAGATATTTTCTTGGCACTAGCAAGGTGTACCTAATAAAGTGGCTGTTGAGTGTGTGTGTATATATATAAAATGTTATATGTATTATATATATATATATTGTATATAATTCACATTTTAATACTGCAAGCACTATACTGGAATACTAGAGATGTTGCTTCTTTACACACTTAGCTACAGTATGTAATCCATATAGATTTCATAAAAAGAAATTTGCCTTACCTTCCAGCAGTCCTATTATGTAGACTTTGTATGAAGCTGGTTATTTATAAAAACTGTATTTTCCCTCCACATTCATTCTCCTGGTGATTTAATAGCTCCAAGTGAATGTCAGTTCACAGAAGCTTGCCCTGTACAATAAACTGTAATTGCAGTCATCTACCAATTGTTCTGGATTTTCTCAAAACATATTTGCCTCAAACAGTTTGATACACTATTAATGATTTGTTTGCTGGAATGTGTTTTATTGAAATGCAATTCATTGTTAAATACTTCACCCACCTCTTTGAGACAGTCACAGATCACTTGCTGTGCTTTTGACAAAAACCATTTATTTGAAACTATAGATGTGTAGGCACAAGCTCTGGCTTAAAGTCATATGTCTAATTTTTGTTTCTCCCATAAGAATCAGTTAATACATGTTTCCATATAATATGTGCATTAAAGTGGAATTTAATTGTATTTGGCACAAAACTGTATTTTTTGCCACTATTCAAAAAGGAGAATAGGTGTAAATTTAAAGGAACTCTAGAAACATAAAACTGTGGAAAAGCCTGGGATGATAAGAACTATTTTACCAACTATACAAGTATATATATATAAATATTTTATATCCCAGGAAGTATTTATTCCTGGGAGACACAATATAATAGTGTAGAAATCTGCTGCCCTCTACTGTCTGAATTGGTAAATGCCTGTAAATGTATTATGTATGCACATGTCCCTGGGATGTTGACTTTGAAACCCTGGAAGGAGGAAATGTAATGATAGAGAAAGTCCTGTCCATGCTGCTAAATGCTGGACCAGAAGAGACCAAAATGCAAGTATCCCTATGATCTTATGGTTTGTCTGCAGCTGCTGAGTTTATATTTAGATCCTTATAGCAGACAGAGCGTCTCTGCCCTAGGTTTGTGTAGTGGTCACCTCCGAGGATAATAGTAGGTGAACCTGTTTATTGCAATATAGTTTTTTATGCAGCTCCTGTTATTCCAGTTAATGCTGTTCCTTTTGGACTGGGATTCTATAGCTAGTTTTAGCTTAGGGCTCGATAACCAGCATAAGCTAGAGCCAGATCAGGCTTCCAGCGGCCATGTTGAGATCATAGGCTTAGAGGTCCAGTTGGATGTCAGATTAGAAACTATTAGAGGGGGGCTAATGTGTAGAGCAGATAGACTGACTCTTGATTTCCAGTGCCATAGTTCCAGTGCCATACCCGCAGTACCTGCTGGTGAGAAGCTCCATTCCAGGCTGGTCGCACAACAGTTGGAGATTCTCCCGATGACCACAGATCTTGTGTTCAGGTCTCCGACACAAGGACAGATGCTGTATCATCCTTAATGTCTGCAACTGGACTTTGCTACAACATTCACTTTTAGGTATCTCCCAGTCTCCACTGGGATAGCAGCTGTTTGTCCTAGTGGAGTTTTAAATGACGACTGGGATCAGAAGTTCCCTCAGGTCTTGGCAGGGATGCAGGCTGAAAACACTGGCAGCCTGTCACACTTGGCATCCAGTGCTATGCTCAGGAGCTGAAACTATCAGCTCCTGGGCTTCTGATTCTTTTGCACAGTGCTTCAAAGGAATGCTTTGTGAAAGCCAGTGTAAACACAATACTTCTGTGTTGTGTTTACTTTGGGTGTGTGATGATGCTACTGTACACCCATTCACTACAGAGGGTCAGGTAGAGTTGTCATAGCACTGCCCAGTCCTCCACACAGCAGCTGATCACTGCTATAGTGATCTACTGCAGGCTGATTGCAGCCAGCAATAGATGACTATAATAGCAGTGATCTACTGCTGTAAATCTTCATGGAGGGTATGAATCAATCTCCACAGATCAAATTCAGACCCCCTAAGTAGAAAAAAAAAAGTTTAAAAATGAAAACAAATGTTTAAAAAAGTGTATATAAAACATAAATAATATAATAAGTATGTATGTATTGATTGGACACAACTAAGGGAACCTGCGCACAAGATGGGATTCCGCACCTGTCTGATTGAAGCCTAAGTTGCAACAATGACATTGGGGTGATCTGGATGACATTTTTGTAAGTATCAAATGCTCAAGTAAGTGAATGCAAGGTCATTTAATTTCATGGTTGTGAAGAATGTGGTGTCTGACCCCAGCTCTCACCAACTCATGACAAAGGACTTGTCAATCTCACACTTCGCTGTCACTTACGCAACAATGCCACTCTCAGCTGCACCCTGCACCAAGATTTTCCAGCTCGTAGGACCACAATCTATGTATCAGCAGCCTGATAGTGATTGTCACTGGGTTAAGTTAACTAAGCTACCAACACTTTTTGACTGAGAAGGTGGAAACCCACAATCTTAGTAAGAACAAATATGAAAAAATAAACGTCTGTACACACACTGTCTCCACAGACAGGTATGTTCAGAGATATGTTTTATGCAGTAGCACTCTTCAAGAGAAAGGGATTCTTTAGTTTGTATTAAAAGCCTTAGGGACAGTTTAACACTTTTAAAAATAGGCTTTAATATTGAAAAGGTCAAAATTGTGCAAATAAAATATTTACAGAAAACAAGTGTTACAAAGAAATAAAGAGACAGTAAAACAACAGAGAATTAAAAAGGAATTGAAAATGAAGAATACTTGCAGAAGCTTTGTTTCTACCAGAGTCCAACTGATCAAGCAAAAATAGTACAGTGGCTCTCTCAAGTCCAGTTAGGTGTTCCTTGGTTGATTTTAAACAAGAGCTATCAAATCTGCTTGCAATCTCTTTTTTATCTGACATCAAGGGGGGTGTTGACGGAGGCCATCTGTCCAATTACCCGGTTTAAGGGATGGTGGCTGGGAGGCCACCATGTTTATGATTGTAATGGGCCCTCCCTTTACACACACTTTTATACTGATATTAATATCTTCCACTATGTATAGGTTGCATTCTGAAAACTGATACTGTAGATTTTGTTCAGCATTATATTTCTTGTCCTAGATTGGAAGCTCCAAGGAGCAGGGCCCTCAAATCCCTCTTGTATTGAACTGTATTGTTACTGTATTGTCCCCCACTATATTGTAAAGCGCTGAGCAAACCGTTGGTACTATATAAATCCTGTATAATAATAATAATAATGTCCAGGGATATCAAACAGAGAATATTTTGGATGGGTAAGTCACCCAGGAGGTAGGAGACTGCTTTCTTTCCTTTCATATGTCCTAGCTTAGTCATGTATGACATTGATTTGTTCAGTATGATATTGTCCATTCAAATATATATTTAACCTCCACCTGCATCGGCAGTGCTCCTGTCCAGCTGTTTATCGGCAATGGGCCAGACAGGAGTACTGCCGATGTGGGTGGACGTTTCTAAACGTCCCCTTGCATCCATTGCCTGTGCACGCTCCCTGGGAGTGCAGGGCACTGTGATCAGTGCCCGCTGTGTCCTCCTGACACAGATCGCTGTAGGGGACCTCTGTATGAGATCCCGATTCAAGAGATCACTAATTGGTCAATCAGTGATCACATGAATAGTAGTAAACAAGATGCCACTTCCTGACATCATTGCTTACTACTTGTGAAATCTGTGAATGACCACAGAGGTCACATGGTACAAAGCTATTCACAACAGCCTTGTACCATGTGACAAGCTGTGACCAATGAAAGCTTGCACAGTATTTCTCAATGGCTGCAGGAATGTAGCCGCAGAGAAGGAGAAATGATTGCTTTTACAGCCTTTTTTGGGTCCACTCATTCCCTTTTTCAGCAGGTATTGGATAACAGCTCGTTTGCTCACTTTCTCCATCTTTCAGACAATGATGACCTTCTGCGCTTCAGTCTTCAATAACTGAAACAAAGAAAAAGCTGTTTGTGAAATATTTGGTATGGAACCTTGCAAAGATATGTACTATGAGTAGCAAAAATAAAATTGGGCTAAGACAAATGCTTCATGGGTAGGCCGATAACTTTTCAGTCGCCCCTCCTACTTCAGAAATAGGGGTAGTCCCCACAATAAAAAACGTATTACACATTGAGGTGAACATCCCACACTAATTAGGCAAGAGCTTGATCACATTATCCTAAACAGTATAAATGGTAAACAGTACAGCTAACAGTGATCTAATTAACAGTAAGCACCCTAACAATGCTTTGATTAATCAGGGAGCCCACCGCAGACAGACTGGCAACAAACCCACCCCTGAGTACACAAAGTCCATTACACATGCTGTCTTTCAGGTATTTGCTTTTAGTTGTATATTCTGTCCATCATAGAACAAAACTCATACAATATTCCAACAGTCTGAAAAGTGGAATTAACTTATCTTCACAGATTTCATGAAGGAGATTGTTGAAAAATATTTCTGTGCCAAATAGAGGAACTTCTCCAACCCAGTCCGCATGAGGGCCACCATAATACATCTTTTCATCCACTCCGGAAGGGAAGATGTATTGTCTTTATGCAGAGAATCAAACCAAGCCTTGCTCTCAGAGTTCTTCATGGTTTTATCCAACATCACAGACTGATCCGCTCTCTACATGTGATCAGAGGCTGAACCAAGCTCTTTTCCATGCTCTGACCGGATAAAGCAGACAAAATGCCCGGTCTCCTCCATGGGCCATAATCAGTGGGTAGAAGGCTAGCCCCTAATCCCCTCCCAAAGCCCTTGTCCCTGTTGGGTCTGTCACACACGTTTATTTTAGGGTCGGTTCACACCATGCCTGTACATGAATCACACAGGAAAGCACCGTGCATTCCTGTGTGATTCACATGCAGTTTTATGCAATGCGATTTCAGTCCATTCATTTTGAGGGCCTGTTCACACCATACCTGCACATGAATTGCACAGGAATTGGCTGTGCGTTCCTGTGTGATTGATCTGTGGTTCTGTGTGGTGCAATTTAAGACAATTAATTTTGAATGGGTTACATTTGCACTGGACCACACCAAAGTAGTGCATGCACTACTTTTTAAAATGCGCTGTACAAAAGTACCTTGCGATCCGGTGCGGGCAGGTGCTCCAGAGCTTACATAATGAGGTAAAAGTTCACTTTACAAAGAATACCCAATCTCATGAAAAGAAAATTAAAAAAACAGCATGATGGATGATGCAAGTTAGCAGAGCTTCCCCTCATTTACTAAGCTCTGGGGTAACTGGACTTGCAAATGCAGTCTATTTGCCTTCAGTAAATCACCCCAAGTAGTGAAATATATTTATTTTCTCCTGCCATTTCAACAAATGTTCTGTGTGTGTATATACAAGCATATGCATAATTTGTTACATAAACCTCCGAATCACTCCAAACATGATACAATGTCAATATATATCACAATGGTCGGATTCCTTGTTAGACTATACTGTATGTCATATGTAGTGGGAATACTTTACTTTTTTACAAAATTCTTTGGAGATATCTTTAGCAAAAATTTTCACAAGACAGAATCAGAATAGGAATAGACAAGTATTCTTACAAAGGTGTGGAATTTGAGCTGTTAGGAGAGGGGTGTCCTCAATTTGATGGTTTGGTGGATGAATACCAGAGTGATACGTTCAAGAACATTAGAGAATAACAAAACAGACCTGTCCAAAGATATAGCAATGACTTTGCCAAATATCACAGCAAAAAAGACTTTAACCACTTGCCTACCGGGCACTTTTACCCCCTTCGTGCCTAGGCCAATTTTCAGCTTTCAAGGCTGTTGCACTTTGAATGACAATTGCGCGGTCATGCAACACTGTACCCATATGACATTTTTATCATTTTTTTCACACAAATATAGCTTTCTTTTGGTGGTATTTAATCGCCACTGGGGTTTTTATTTTTTGCACTATAAACAAAAAAATGCAAAAAAAAGTTTTTCTTTGTTTCTATTATACAATTTTGCAAACAGGTCATTTTCTGCTTCACTGATGTGTGTTGATGAGGCTGCATTGATAGGCAGCACTGATAGGCAGCACTGATGGGCACTGATGAGGTGGCACAGATGGGCAGCACTGATGGGAACTGAGAAACTGCACTGATGAGGTGGCACTGATAAGGCGGCACTGGTTGGCATTGATGAGGGGGCACTGATATGGAGCAATGATGGGCACTGGCAGACGGCACTGATGGGCATTGACAGGTGGCACTGATGGGCACTGATAGGCAGCACTTATGGGTGGCACTGACTGGCAGCACTGACTGGCGTCACTGACTGTTGACACTGACTCACGGCACTGCTGTATGACATCGATGGGCACTAATGGACGACATTGCTGGGTGGGAAAAAACCTGTCTTTTTTTTATTGGCATCTGTGTTCCATTGGGGAGATTTCCCCACTGTGTTCGATGTCAGCTTAAAATGTGGGAATTTCCTTTCCTTTCACCTTCAGTGATAAGGAGAAACAGTAAATATAGAGAGAGTGAATCTCCCTAATGGGGGCACAGACAGAAGTGAAATCTGATCTCTCTCCATTGTATCCAACCTACTGGATATTGCATCAATCAGATAAAATACCGAATGGTTTCAAGAGATAAATACTGCATATTTTAATGAAATACTGCATGCGGTATTTTAGAAACGTGTTTTCATGAATTACAAAAAAATTTGTGAAAAAGGCTAAGAGGTATTTTACCATGGATCTTAAAATGGTAGATACTGTTTCATGAATGGAGCCCATTGTTTTATACATATAGTTAATTTCATGCCACTGATAGTCCCATGAGAGATTTTAATTGTTTAAGCAATTGAAGAAATGTAAAAAAAAAAAAGTTTAAAACAAGTAAATGTTTTTATCAAGTAAACAAGTATATTTTTTCTGTTTACTAAGGCTAGCAACATAAGGCTTAAAAATAGTTAATAGTGACTGAGAGAGTTTAGGTCCACTTTAATCACTTCCCCTCCACCCTATAGCAGAAATACTATACACATGATTTTGCAGTTCCGGGTAGGCCATTCGCGGCCTCGGCTGTCAAACGCCAGGTCATGGCCAGTGATTACACGTTGGCACTGGCACCCGATGATCACCGAGCAGGGGCGGACTGACCATTTGGAAACTCGGGCACTGTCCGAGGGCCCGGGGTCAGTAGGGGGCCCCATGAGATGCCCCTGGCACCTTTTTCATACGCTTTTGTGAGTTTGGGCAAGGACACAAGGGCCCCATGATCCCCTATTGCCTGGAAGCCCCATGAGTTGTCAGTCCGCCCCTGTCACCGAGTATTATCGATGGGGGAGAGAACTGTATGTAAACAATACAGTTCTCTCCCCTGTCAGCTCCTGCACACTGCTTTGTATGGCTCTGCATTGACGGGCCATATAAAGCAGTGTGCTTACAGTGGAAAGCACACACACAGCATACTGTGAAACAGCACACAGTAAAACAGCACATAGTTAACCATTTGATCGCCCCATATGTTAGCCCCTTCCTGTCCAGTGACATTAGTACAGAGTCAGAGCTTTTTATTAGCACTGATCACTGCATTGGTGTCACTGGGGATGTTAGTGACACCAAGTCAGTCCCCCCCCCAGTGTCAGAATGCCTGCCACAGTCCTGCTAAAAGTCACTGATCACCGCCCACACTAGTAAAAAAAAAACACAATTCCAGTATATATACTGCCATTTGGAAACACTATAACTTTTACGTAAACTAATTAATTTACATGTATTTTGATTTTTTTTAGCAAAGATGTACTGTAGCAGAATATATTTTGCCCTAAATTTATGACAAAATTTAATTTTAAATTTTTTTTTATTGGACACGACTAATAGCAAAAAGTAAAAAATATAATTTTTTCTCAAAATTGTTGGTCTTTTTTTGTTTAAAGTGCAAAAAATCTAAACTCACAGGCAATCAAACACCACTGAAAGAAAGCTCTATTTTTGGGGAAAAAAGGGCGTAAATTTCATTTGGGTGCAGCGTATCATGACTGTGCAATTGTCAGTTAAATTAACGCAGCGCTGTAATGCAAAAAAAAATGGCGTGGTCAGGAAGGGGGATAAATCCTCAGTAGGGCAAGTGGTTAAAAGAAGTTGAAAGACCACATGTTGCAACTTTTCACATTTTCTGCTCATCACAAAACCTGTTTTAATAACTATTCATTTATCACAGATGGATTATTATTCATTAAGCTCCATAATAGACTGTACATTTTCTTAGGATAAACAATTAATGTAAAGTGCTTGCATCCCACTCTATAGTTAAGCTTTATATGAGGCTTTGTTCAGCACTTTTGCATCAATATGTTGTTAATGTAAATAGGTTTCTTGGTGTTAACTGAGGTAAAATGCTATTTTCAGAACTTAATCCTCTGACTTCATTACTGTGTCATCGTTTTATGCACCCCATCTGTTACAAATTAGTCTACAAACACAGGGGAGTAAAAACTGTAAGCTTGGAGCATGTCCCCTGGAATTGGTGGAACTAAAGGTTTGAAGTATATTAAATGTACATGAATTCTGACATATTAAAAACTTCAGCATATATGACTGTCCAGTATTCTTCCTAATTTCACACATAACGACTCTGGCACATGGGTGTATTGACTCGTATAATTCAAAATACAGCCGTGATTCAGTGCCTGGGAGCCACAGATGTTGCATATTGTCACCTGTCCAAATGAGTTACAGGATTGGGCTGTATAGGTAGGTCTGTGCAGCTCTGAAAGTAAACATGCATATACCGGTACATATGGACATACAGCCCTGGCGGTACACTGACTGTCATCCCCCATGGGGGATTTCTCCTCAGTTTCTATCTTTAATGGTACTGGTCTCTGGTACAGAAAGCAAAGAAAAATCTCCCCAGTAGAGACACAAAAAAAAAAATGCATAGATTATAATAATTCTCTCTAGATAATAGCATTCCCATTTCTATCTTTATCCATCTTGCAGATATTTCCCCTTCCTTCCTGTCCCTGGTGGCACCAGTCTCAGAAACAGAAACTGTGGTGAAATCTCCCCAGTGGGGACATAAACAGCAATAACATCTTGAAATATGTTGGATTGAGGAGCACTGTATCTCCTAGTCCTAGTTAGGTGAGTTTTTGCTATGTGGATAATTCCACTGTTGGGTTTTTTTAATGTAAAGGAACCTCAACTAAATTCTTATACCACCAGGGAAGAAGAATAAGTAAGAGCATGCCAATCCATGCCCAGATTATGTTAGGCAGCCTGGCGGACAGTAATAATAATAAAAATTCTCTCTGAGGACATAATTGTTTACCATCTAGATAAGGTAAGGTCAATTATGATAATCAATTTTGCTCTTTTGTAAGGCTAAAAGGCAAAGGATTGTGAAAAATTACATGGGAAGTTGCTTACTGACATGTACCAATGCAATGACTGGAGTTTTTCCGCATTGGCTACATACCAGTGCGGAAAAAAACACTGGATGGCATCACACATCACTGCATTGTGGTGCAATGCAATGTGTGGAGACATGAACAAAGTGTCAGTTTTTGCACTTTAAATAAAATTAAACTAAAAGAAAGAGTAAACAGTGTGATGCAAGGAAATGTCATGTCACTGCTATCTCCTTAGCTTACGTGCAGGGGCGGACTGACAACTCATGGGGTCCCCAGGCAATAGGGGATCATGGGGCCCCCAGGCAATAGGGGATCACGGGCCCCCGGGCAATAGGGGATCATGGGGCCCCTGTGTCCTTGCCCACACTCAAACCACAAACAAAAACGCCTATGAAAGGGGCATCTCATGGGGCCCCTTACTGACCCCGGGCCCTCGGGCAGTGCCCGAGTTTCCAAATGGTCAGTCCCCTGCTTACGTGACTGGAAATTCCCAGCCATGTAAGTTGATGGTGCTGGTGATTTCAACAATTGCTAGGGACACAATGGGTACTGACACCCTCCACTTCCTTAGCAACCATTGACTGCAGGAAGTTATCATATATAGAAATACCACTTCTATATAGGATGTTCGGCTTCCGTTGAACAGGGCGCCAAATAGGCAAAAGTACAGGCATCCGTTTTCCATGAACCTAGGTTCAGGCTGAACTGTTGGCTCTCCCTCACAAACAACCAAGTTCCTTTTTTTCAACCATGTTCCTTAGTTTTCAGGCTTAAATTCACTTTTCATCCGCTGTGTGAGGACGTCGATGACGAAACGCATAGGGCGGGACTTGATTGATGTGACATCATTACGTTTCCCAGTGGTCCATGGCGCATGTGCTTAGCGGCTGGGTTCGTCTATTGTGTTTGACATGCTATTGATGCTGGTGTCGGCTAGGACACCATTTGTTGTAAGTGCGATGTGTGCATATTAAATGAATTAATTTTAAAAGGTAATGCACTATGAGCTGTTGTTTTTTCCCGAGTGCCTGGTCTAATACCCTATGGATATGGATATGGTGGTGTCTATAAGAAGAGGATTTTCCTAGTGCCACATCCAATTGCAGAGTATTGCTCCCTGGAAATCAATTTGTTAGCATTTAGCTGTGGTGAGTTAATTTAGTATATTTGGTGGTGGATTGACACTTTTTTTCAGTATATTTTTTTTCACTTTATTGGACTTTATATTTATTTATATTTTTTTTGGACATTTATTCACATATATTTGTATTTTTACTAGTGCAAATTGTTTGTTTTTTGTCTATACACCTTATGATCATAGGGCGGATTTTGCAGCTGGTAGAATAGACATTGGCCATTTGGCTAATAAGATTAAGATCTTTTCTGTAGGTGCCATTTATATTTACTTAGCATTAAATTCACTTTTCACTGAATATGTCTTGATTGTTTGTTTTAAATTTTCAAAACTCAACCTTCAGTCCTGTTGGATTGTATGCAAATTCTTTTTGATGTTCAGTTTATTCTTCTCAGCCATTGGAAAAAATCTAAAGGAAAATAAAAACCCTCTATAATCTAGTGGAAAGTTCCTGGTCCTTTTCCTCCTTCTGCCCAAGGGCCTATAGCAGCCACTTTCTCTTAAAGGACTGCTAAAAACATAATTTTCCTCCTCCTTATGGGCTCAAAGCATCCATTTTTTTTAGTACCTGCTAACATGCCCCTTTCATCCACCTCCTAATGGGTGCATAGAACCCCCAGCTTAGACAGTCTCTTCAAAAGATGCAGTGGCCTGCTGCGAACAAAAGGCAGTTCTAGAACAGATAGTCATCATTAACAAGTGAATGCTGTACTTTCAGTTCTCAAAACATATAAATATGAAATACATATTTAAAAAAAATACAAAAGAAAGGAAAACCACAAAAGTCTTTTTCCTTTAAAAAACGTGAAAGAAAAGCTCTACTGACATAAACTGATAAACAATAAACTTCCCCAAAAGAAATGGCAACACAAAAGTACCAACCCAAGCCACTTGTTTTTTAAAAGGAAGTTTTGCAGCAAAAAACATTGACACCCAACTAGCACAGATGATGGCTACAAGTTATAACACCTTACATGTAGGAGTAGTGTTCTGTATATCATCATTGTGTTGAGTAGGAAGCCATCTATTGGGTGTTCACTGCAACTGCACCTGTTTTTATTATTCCCTTCAACAAGAACAGGAAGTGTCTCATGTTTGTTAAGAATAACAATTTCCACTGCAGCCATTTCAGCTTCTAAAAGAACACCAGTGAAGGTCTCCTCCATTCTCCCTTTGATACACATATGCCTGTAGGTTCTTTCATTGTATTTGTTACAGTCACACACATAGTTAGATTGCATGTCAATGTGATTTGTAAGAAGCTGTTTCTAAGAAAAGTGTTCATTGTATGCATTTCTGAGAAACATATAAACAAGCATATTGTAAATTCAGTTTATATAATTGTATTGCAGTTTTAAATAACTTTTCACAGAAGTAAATTTAGTTTTGAAATTAAAAACAATACTGCTTCTGTCAGTATTATTAGCTAACTGTTGGCTAACTGTTAGCAGGACAGCAGAAGTAGAGAACCAGATTGTCACAGTAAAAATTGATAGTGGCCCCTCTGTGCTATCCGCATGACAGAAACCTTAGTGCCAAATGCTGGTCTAGACTCAGCCGTTTTCTACCCTCTGTTACTGTTTTGTTATGTTTTCATGTTTTTTTAACAGTATTTGCAAATTATTATTTTTTTGTTTCGTTTTTTCTTCATAGAGGTGGCCAAATATACACTTGAGAACTAGTCTGCCCTGTTACATGTGTCAATGCAATCAGGAGGATTCAACTCAATCAGTGGGATTTATGTCTGAGAAGTGGTCTTTTAAAAATTTGGGTTGAGGGTACTCACTGTTTTGGGTGCACAATGCAGTGAATTCAATAAAGCTGCTGCACCTCTTTTCTGACATTACTCCCTCTCATTAATGTATTGCACCAATGAGGCATGAATTCATGAAGCATTTGCAACACTTTTGGTTCTGACAGTGGGTCATGCACTAAATTCAGGCAATTCTAAAATGCATGACTTTTTTGACTCAATGAAAAAAAAAATCCGACAGTTTGTATCTCACATAAGTGACATTTTGGGGTTTTCGTGAGCTGTAAGCCATAATCATCACAATTATGACAAATCACGGCTTGAACTATCTTGCTTTGCATGTAATCAGTCTATCTCATATGTTAGTTTCACCTTTTAAGTTGCATTACTGAAATAAATGAACTTTTTGCACGATTTTCTCATTTTTCGAGTTTCACCTGTATCTATCAATAAATTGTTGCAGGCAGATATTGATGCTTAAATGGATTGTGAATGTACAGATTTGTGCACACAGGTGGGGCAATATAATAACAAAATGTACCCAGCACTGTGTTCCAACAAACTTAAGCAAAGTTTGTTAAATTAAATGTATACTCAACCACTAAAATCTCTTTAAAATTTAAGAGCTGCTTATTCTGATATACTGTAAAGGTCCATGTTTAGGCATTGTGACAATGCTCTTCCCCATCTTCCACAATCTCTGTAAATTACCTTGTTGCATGTTCCCCAAAGGAAACAAATAAGCTTCTGTGCTGGTGCACATTGCCCAGGAATAGTATCTTGTTTTTAAAAGAAAAAACCTTTTAAAAAAATTGCAGTCAGCAACGATTTGGAAATATGCCCTGTGTAAAAACACATGCAACCTGTCTTCAATGTTGTGCATGTGGCCAGATTGTGAAAAAATCAGTTGCAGCCTGCAAAAATTACTAAATATGCTCCGTTAACAAAAACACATGCAGCGTATTATGACTGTAATGAATTTGACAGGGACAAGCTGTGAAAAAATCAACTGGAGCCAGAAAAAAAAATTTGCAGTGTGAAAAAATACATTCACATTTTATGACAGTAATGAATGCAGAGATACTGTAAAGCAGCTGTAATGTTAGAGGTAAACCCTTCCCTCCCCCACCCTTAAATTCCCCAAGATACACAACAGTTTGAGTACATGAAAGGTGAACTCTCCCCACACGCATGGACTCCTCTCCTGTTCTTGTGTGCGTGCTCACTAATGCCTGGGACCAGGCAGGGCTTCATTCATGTGGACTCAACTTTAAGGCAGCACCCCGTATTCAGAAGTGACACCTGGTGCAGCTGTATTGTACTTGAGGCTCCATACTGTGAACCACTTTTTACCATGATACCGCATACCTTGTCCTGTGGAATGTTGAAAGGGAACACTGCTGAGCCTGTGTTCCATTCCACCAATCCAGCTTTCCTATCACCTCACTCCCAGTAATGAGTATGGGCCCCACCATGTACAGGCACAGACCTGCATGCACGTTTTGACTTCATTAACTCCTCCTGCAGCTACGGGTTATGACTAACCATGTGATCGTGTGAAACACGTTAACAGCCATGCCTATGTCCTGGTGCTTTTTGTGTCCCATGGATTAATAAATCATTTGCAAATTTTTCATCATTCCTCCGGTGTGTGGCCAACCCTTCTTCCCTGCATGTTACGTGATGGCGAGCCAGGGTCTGCACCTGTGTTGGTTTGATGTTGATCGGTAGCCTGAGCGGTATCTCCTCGGCCCATCAGATCGGATCCCTAGTTCCCTGCCAGGACCATTGGAGGACAGCGGGAGAGGTCCGGTCCCTCTTGTGCCACCTGTAAAAGCAATCCAGTGGATAATTTGCTGCTTGGATTGCTTTTACTTTGCAGAGAATCGCAAGCTAAAGAAAACACCAATGTTATTGCTGACAGCTGCAGCCATAATCCCAGTATAACCATTGAACCCTATCACATACATGTAGGTGATGTGGTGTTTAATGCAACTTTATTGAACATCCAGCAACATAACAAACATACTGCATACGTCTCTCCCTAACTATCCAACAGCAAGGTGACCTGTGCATATGTTCCCCAAGGTAAGGGTCCTTAAAGTCTGTAATCTGGCCTTTGGTGTAACTCCCTTGATGGTGCTTTGCAGATTACTGTGGGTTACATCTTCCATTCTGTCTCTGGTCTCACTTTCTATCCAGGCCACGGCTAAGCACACATGGACAGAGCTTTCCCCCTAAAATAAATTCTCAGGAAAATGCTGAGCCTAACTTAATCCCTTAATTGCCCATCAGTTCACCATAACCATAAACCAAACATTTTCTAAGTTTGCCTCACACCCATTGCAGACGAAGCTACGCTACTGCCTAGCGAAATGCGTTGACGTCACAGGCAACGTCACGTGATGCAGTCTCTCAATATGGAAACCCAGAGCTGATGGTGTCTGAAGGAGCCAACGAAGAGTAAGGGGAGACATGCGATATGTACCATGGCTAAGGGAGTAGCAGCCATTATATATTCATTTGACACAGGACGAGCTGTGAATGTAGGGAGCAAAGAGGACAGCTGCAAGAAGCGGTGAAGTGTCAGCCGCATTCACTGTGAAGCAGTGCAGACCTATATGGACACTGGACCACTCAAGTACTCCCCATACACAAGGGTCAGTTTGGACCAGGAGGAACATGGAGTAATGGTCCCATTCTGTTGTCCATAATTTGGTTTTATACGGTTTCTGCTGTCTTTGCTCTATTCATATCTCATACCTGTGCTATTTACAGATGACTTTACGGCTTTTGGTGATGCTGCTCAATGTACACTTCACACTCAAGCCTACTATCACATAGGATCTTTATTGTCTCCCCTCTTCCAATATCTCACAGAAGGATCTTCTATGTGGGAAAAAGTATCAGTCCACATGGGATCAAATTACTGAATGGATAAACTTGTAAAAAAGGACAGATTCACTGACTCACTCAGGCCCTGCTACATAGATTGAGCATGCTCTATAGGCCTTGTTAATTATTATATACTTCAATGTACTTTATGCCTTATAGCACTATTCAGTTCACAGGGGTTTTAAGACCCACACATGGGAAAATGTATATATGAGATCTCAATCAATATGCATTGTGTATTGCGATACAGATCCCATGTCTGATTCTATATGCGTCTGGACGTTTATTTTATGTTTGTCTTGTCCTTTTTGTCTATGCATGTTTAATTATTGCTGTATTTATGGTGGCAATTGCGTGGAATCCACGTTGGTGGTTTTTTAACCAATATTTGATAATAAAGCATTCTTGTTTGATTACACTCTGAACTTAGTTCTGCTTTTGTGGCATCCCAGCCCAGAGAAAAATTTTCACCAATAGTAACCACTGTACCCATCTTTTGGGCTGTCTGTGTTTGTTGAAGTATTTTTTGGTTACAGTGACCATGCTTAACTTAAGCGATGGTGTGCTGGTATACTAATTTATTATTTATCAACCTCAAATGTTCTTTTGAGTCAAACCCATGCTTAACCTGAACCAAAACTCATCCCTAGTTGTTAGAAACATAATGATCAGACAAGGTGTACAGTGCACATGAATGTTCTCTGTAGCATTCACATTATCTAATATAAGTAAATGCTTTCTGCTAAGAAAAGCAATACTGTATCTCAAAGTGATTTAATGGAGGACATTTAAAGGATAAGTTCGCCTTTTGGTAAAAAAAATAATAAATGCACATTTTTTTGCAGTTAAAAAAATGTGCATTTATTATTTTTTGCTAGTTTTTTCTATTATTTTTCAGTAGATTGCTGGTGCCATGCAGGTCTCCTGCAGATCTGTCAGTATATCTGCGAGCCCGTACAGGATGTCAAAGTGGGATCTGCTGGAGCGGGGGCTGGTGCTTTCATAACATGAATATGGGTGTAACAGATTATGAAAGGTGAACGTATCCTTTAACATTTATTAAACCTAAAAGCAAAAAAAATATTAAACTGCAGCTTACCATGTTTTAGATATGGTGGCTGCATTAGTTTTCTCTTTTTTTGGCTTTTTCGCTTTATTTTACACCTGGTGATCCAGCCAGTAAGTCTGTTATTTTTCAACTTCCTTTAATAGAGCAAGCTATCCAGGCAAAGTAGCAGTTAGAAGGTTGAGAGAAACTAGTTACCACTAACAGGGGTGCTTATGCAATGGTCAGCTTTTATTCATTTATGGAAACCCTTTATCCCTAAAGGAATAAAACTGTTTCTTTTGAATGCCTATGAAGTGTTAGCTGGAGTTCAGCTTTAATTTGTTAGTCAAGTCCATCAAAATCTGCTAGTGTAACACTACTCTCCCCCTAGACTGACAATGCTACTGTCCAAAGATGGCACTTAACCCCTTCACGCCTAAGGGTAAAACAAATCTTAAAGCTTAAGTAAAATTTTACAACTTTGACATGTTGGTTAAACCGTACATATCATCACAACTACTTTGTACATCCAGGTGGGTTATACCTTACTTTTTCAGGACAAATTGGGCTTTCATTTGTTGGTAAATGGTAATGGATATCCCCTGATTTTTTTTATTATCAGAGGAAAACTGGCCCAAAAAAGTAAAAAAAAAAATATTTTTTAAATCTAGCTGTGTGTTTCTTGTTACTACCATAACCTACCACCAAAGAACAACCCAAAATACATTTTCCAGCTCGTGATGATCACAGCACTACCACCTATGTGCTATTTGTTGTTTGTACCTGTAGTACAGCCCAGAAACAATAATATGCATTTTGTTTTTTGTTTTTTGACCTACATCTGACACTGACACCAATTAAAAAAATTAAAAAAATAAATAAAATCCTGACCTTTGACCCTGACCTTGACCCAAATACTAACCCTGGCACTGAACTAGATCAAACCTTGATCTAAGTATTTTTTCTTTTTTTTTCTATTTTATTTTGTAATATTTATTTATTTATCTTTTTTTTTCTCTCTCTTCCATTCAGAGAGAAAAAAAACAAGGGGGGCGGGCTTCACAGTGGCTGATCACTGTGACAGCCAATCAGAGCGATCAGGTGACCCAGAATTGGGAGTCCTCCATCCCAATCATTAGAACAGGACCCGGGGCTCTCAGTGACACCCCAGTCTTTGTGCTGGGAGTGCGCTGTGCAGCAGCACAAAGACAGGTGCACAAATATGCAGCCCCATGGAAAAAAGCCCAGTTCTGTGAGGCCGCATATTTGTGTTACGTTGGTGCGAAGGGGTTAAAGTAACGCAGCTCTGTATCGCAAAAAATGGCCTGGTCAGGAAGGGGGTTAAATCCTCTGGAGGGCATGTGGTTAATGCCTAGTTTCCTACAGGGGCATAAAGGAATTCATTGCATTAGCTTTAGTTTGTGTTTGAAATGATGGTGACGACGGTGATGATATGACTTTATATAGAAATGATTTTGTTAGAAAGGCCTTTTGAGTGTCAGTTACCTGCCAAATCATTAATTGTGACATAAAAGAGGTTTTTTGGCTTTCTTGCACATATTGTAAAACTCCCTAGTTACCTTTCAGTCAAACTATATTCATTTAATAAGAGCTTTACACATCCACATTTAGAAAGATACAAAAAAAAAGTGGAGGAGCAGTAGTGACTTTGTTAAACATATTAAATGTATTGTTTATCAAATTGCATTTTTTTCTCACTATCTGCCTATTCTAGGCTTACAGATCACACAAATTAAAGAAGAACATGTTCTACTTTTCCAACTCTGGCAAGATGTTATTCAGAACAGAGCAAACATTCATATCCATGTCTTAGGGAAGGAAAGCTGCCAAAACCTTAGCTACAGCTGTAATAAATGTCAATGCAAATCTGCAAAGTAAACATTGAATTACTTTTACCTGACTTTTGAGCTCTGTATTTGTGAGCATTCCGAAAAACTACTGGGTGTCAAGAATGTACCACTGGCTGGAGGTGGCTCAATATGCACTTGAAGAACCAGCCTGCCCTGCTACACGTTATGTCAGATACGGCCTTAGGGCAGTGGGGGCAGAAGGGGGAAGGTGGCTTGGGACTGAGAAGACTTTTAGGCCTCATGCACACAAGTTGTTTTTTACAGCCACTTCTAGGGGCGTATGACGTTTTTCTTCCTGCCTCTAAGCGCCCCTCCATGTTAGCATATGTGTCCACGCACACATAGGCTTTTAGCAGCATTTAATGGCAGGAGCGTTTAGAGGCAGGAATTAAAACCCACTGCCAGTACGTCCAGGAGCAGCAGAGTTTGGGCAGAAAAAATGCTTGAAGCTACTAAAAGTTGCTAAACGCGCCAAACATTAGGGCTAGAGCATTAATTCATTTCAATGAACAGGATAAATTATTTATTCTTGCCAGTTATATGAATTGATGCCTAAGAGCTTGATGCATGTAAAAGCTCCTAAAGTTTGTAAAAGCTTTAAATGCTTTAACAGGCGTCAGGCATTTTTACTGCAAAAACACTGCTGGCTTCTAGGAGGGTTAAATAAACATCCTGTGTGCATGAGATCCCTGCAGTGTTTTGGGCACACAATGTTTTTACACTTTTTTCAACTAATGTAGTGAGGTGCTGAGAAAACAGGCAACTCTTGGATGGACTGTCAGCAACAATGCCTGATGCACTCTAATTGCCATTAGATAAAAGTTATAAACTAAAGAAAAAAAAAGAAAAAGAAAAGGATAAACCTCATTTTAGGCTTGGTTCACATCTGTGGGACCCGCAAAATACCTGCAGCCACACCACCCACACAGAGGGCCTGCCTGCACTGGGAATCGCAACCGTACTAGGAACCTCAGTTCCCGTGCGGGCTGCGATTCCCCAAGTAGTGCAGGGACTTCTTTCCTGTGTGTCCAGGCGCACGGGAGTCCATTCAAATGACTGGGCTCTTGTGCCCGGGCAAAAAATAAAAATGCTTGGTTTTGGCAGCTGATGAGCTGGCTATCAATCAGTTGTTGCGGTCAGATATTAGTCCTTAAAAGGGTTTGTGGGGGTAGATATCTGTGCACACAGACAGGGCACTAAAAGAAATTGTACCCCAGTCCAAAGAATGCAAAGAACTCAACCATAGTTTGTTAAATTAAATGTAAACCCAGCCACTGAAATTTCAACAAGCTTTAAAAGCTTCTGATATAAAGGCATTTTGTGTCATGGGGTGACAACTAGGGTTGCCACCTCATCCCTTTAAAACACATATTAATTACAGAGGTTCTGTGGCTGATTAAGGTGGTAATTAAAATCACTTTTGTGCATTATCTGTGTTAGTTTAGCCTCAGAACCTGTGTAATTAATATGTGTTCGGTTTTAAAGGGATGAGGTGGCAACCCTAGTGATAATGCTCTGCTTTGTTTCCCGCAATCTCCTGCCTTGTAATCACTTTTTTTTTTAAAGGCCTTTAAAAATCTGTGGTTAGCAACAGTTTGGGAATATGTCCTGTGAAAAAACACATGCAGGATGTTATAAATCTTGTGTGCATAGACAGGATGTTAAAAAATCTATTGCAGCCAGCAAAAAATAAGACCCTGTGAAAAAACACATGCAGCCTGTTATGACAGTAGTAGATGTGGAGAATCTGTAAAGCAGCTACAGGCCAAACATCAGCAACATTAATATATGTGAATGTACTTTGTTTTTAACACTTCTCAAACGTCTATGAAAATTCTGCACATGGCAGCACACAGTGCTGTTCACACTGAAGCATTGGCGTCGCATCACAGCAAAACTGGCACCTCATGTCCAGTCAGGAGGAGTTGAAGCCTCCCATTCAATTCTATGGTGCTGCTCAAATGCCTGGCAGGCAGTTGCGTTGCTGTTGCAGGTAGGACACGCATGCCCCCTACCCAAAGATGCAAAATCACATGTAAATACGTGATTTTGCGCACCCGTGCCGCCCTGTAGTAGTATTTCTGCTATAGGGCAGTCGGGAAGCGGTTAATGAGCAGCTGTACATTCCAGCTGCAGTGAGCCAGCAGTAGGGGGCAGTGTGGTGTGTGTTTCAGTGCATCACACAGTTCCTTTCTTTTTCCACTCAGCTTTATATGAGGTGCACAAAAGTAACAGTTTAGTCCTGACCCTGTACAGCAGCGCAGTGTATTCCTATCCAGTACACTACTATAAAATGCAGAAAGTCTGCATTTTATAGCATAGCATTGCAGTGCAACTCTGGGATCTGTTGCAGTGTGAATAGGACACATAAAAAACAATTGCTTTCTGTATGTCCTAGCAATGACTGGTGTACCTCCAGTATGGAAAAAACTGGTCACCATACTATTTGTGAAATGGCCGTTAAATAACAAATAAATAACATGTTCTACTTTTCCACCTCTGGCAAAAAAAATATTCAGAACAGAGCAAACATTCATGTTCATGTCTTAGGAAAGCAAAGCCACCAAATTCTTTAGTCACAGTTTTAAATGTCAAGGCAAAACTTCAAAATAAACATTGAAATACTTTTACCTGACTTTTTAGCTCTGTGCCTGCTGGCATTTTAAAAAAAATCTATTCTTGCATATAGGTGATGTGCATGAATGATTTGTTTAATCTATTCTCATTATTTATAAACTACACAAGCAGCTTTGTTAAGAGTTGTATAGCAATCATAAATTAATGTACATTTCTTATTGCATGTCTGGAATGAAAATGTTTGTTTTTTGTCACAGTAGTGCTTTATGTCATGCTATCAAAGTACATATGATGATATATACCAGCCTATGTAACTATACCCTTTTTGTTCTGCACATCCACTGGTTCCTATAGTAGGACCACTGATCTTTCAGACTGATCAGCCTTTAATTCTTATTTCATTATTATACAGTATTTTGTACATCATTGCTGTTCCTACACTGTTTTAATCATTCAGCTCATTTATAGAAAAAGGATCTACTGTATGTAAGCAAAGACAGCACACAAGGTATGCTATCTCTTTGTCCTGCGTGCAGGGCCCCCACTATGCCAGTATTAAAGGATAAGTTCACCTTTGGGAACATGTTTCCACTGCTGCAGCCGCCGCCTGCTGCCCTCTCTCCCTGTGACAGCAATACGGGGAGAAGTTCCCCATATTAGCTGTCACTATTTGAAGTGACTCTGCTCTCTCCTGGTTCTCCTCTTACCTTTCTCAGCACACTTTCAGTGTCACATACACCTCCTCCTTCGCTCCTCTTCCTCTTTCTGTTGGGGTACCCCAAGGTTCTGTCCTTGGGCCCCTCCTTTTCTCTCTCTATACCTCCTCCCTGGGCCAACTGATAACCTCCCATGGCTTCCAATACCACCTCTATGCTGATGACACCCAGAAATATCTCTCAACTCCCCAGCTCACCCCCTCAATCTCCTCACGTATCACAAATCTACTAAGCGACATATCAGCATGGATGTCACACCACTACCTTAAACTCAATCTTTCTAAAACTGAGCTTGTAATATTTCCTCCTCCCCGATCCCCCACTCACAACTTTACCATTAATATCAACAGCACAACCATTGGTCCTTCCCCTCATGCCAGGGTGCTAGGCGTAATCCTAGACTCTGACCTCTCCTTCAGGCCCTACATCCACTCACTGGCTAAATCCTGCCTCCTCAACCTCCCGCCCCTTCCTGACCAATGACACCATAAAACAACTTATCCAAGCCTTGGTTATATCCCACCTTGATTACTGCAACTCCCTCCTCACTGGTCTACCGTTACACAGGCTATCCCCCTTCAGTCTATTATGAATGCTGCTGCTAGACTCATACACCTTACCAACCAATCAGTGACTGCTGCATCTCTCTCTCAATCCCTTCACTGGCTTCTACTAACCCAACGTATAAAATTCAAAATACTAACCACAGCTTACAAAGCCATCCACAACACTGCCCCTAGCTACATTGCCAACCTCATCTGAAAATACCGCCCAAATCGCCATCTCCACTCCTCCCAAGATATCCTTCTCTCTAGCTCCCTCATCACCTCCTCCCATGCTCGCTTCCAGGACTTCTCCAGAGCCTCTCCCATCCTCTGGAACTCCCTACCACAGTATGTCCGGTCACCCTGTCTGCCTTTAGGTGATCTTTGAAAACTCACTTCTTCAAGGAAGCCTACCCCACCTACACCTAAGAACTGTACTTGAATCACCTCCACCAGATCATCCCCCGCAGCTATCACCTCCCCTTTTCCTTTAGATTGTAAGCTCCACGAGCAGGGCCCTCCTATTCCTTCTGTACTGAAATGTACTGTAATTGTACTGTCTCCCTTATATTGTAAAGCGCTGTGCAAACTGTTGGCGCTATGTAAATCCTGTATAATAATAATAATAACTATTGTTATCAAATGAATACAACTGTGCAAAAGTCAAAAATCCCACTTTAATTTTCTTGCCTTGAATATTGTATAATCCTCAGAATAAACACATAAAAGGGTTAGCATGTCAGCCAGGCAACTAGCATCTTCTAAGTTCACAACACTTCAGCTGTAGCCACTATGTTTCTCTTAAGACAGGTGTAGCAAGCCCCCTGACTCCCCTGAAGACAGGATGGTACCTCCAAAGGGCAGGGAACGAGCTAGCATTTACCTCAGGGCTGAGTCCATGGCTAAAAAAAGATCGGAACAGAAATTGGGCGCCAGTCACTTTAAGTCTCTTCCAAAGCTTTAATATTGAATTTGAAAGGCAGTGGAAGGAGAGGGTTTGGGGTTTCAGATGCCACACAGATCACTTAAAGACTCCTTGGATCCAGAACAAAGTCCAGCCTCACAGTGTCTTAACCTTTAAGCCACCCTGGCAACACTGCAAGCATGTTTTCAGAGTTTAGTGCATCCTCCAAGCGAGTCACCAGGCCCCTCTGAGAGACCAGCCTTCATCCTGGCTCTCTCCAGCAGGGGGTCTCCCCTGAATCTTCTCACCTTGGCTGGGACTCCTCCACGCCAGGCAGGAAAACCTCAGGACCACTTGAAAGCGGATAGGCTTCTGGGCCTAACATGCAGCTCTTCCCAGCAGCACCTCCTCGGGCCTGGGGGGGCCTGAGGCAAGAAAGTGAGCACATGGCCTGCCCTAAATATATATATCCTCTCCCAGAATGCACCAGGGCCATAGAACCTCCTACTGGGCAGAGGAAGAAATATAAATATTCATAACTCAGTCTATGTGTTTAATCTCATACTGTGACCTGTGGTACCAATGACACCTACTGGCAACAGTGAGAAATGCACAACCCAACTGAGATTAGGGGAAACCCAAATAAGAAACTGTACAATCAGTCCGAGCCAACTACAGCCTAGCCAAAAACTAAACTTGCATAGTAGCCCAGTTTAGAACCAAGGAGCTGCACAGGTTTGCTTTCTGTGATTTGCGTTCTGAGTGGGATCAGGGTCTTCTGGGGCAGAAAGGACGGTGTGGGTGCACTATGTTGTCCCTGCAAGGGTCTTATGTAGATTTCATTTTTCTGTTGACATTTGTGCTCAATTCATGTAAGAGACCAGTGTGGGGATCTTCTGCCCTCTACCGTTCGATGCTAATATCACAGTCTTATATATAATTATGTATTAGCACTTCCTGTCTCTTGGAGGCTGGCTTTCAAAAACCCCATAGGGAGGAAATTAAAAGAGAGAGGAGCTGACACAACATGTCCACATACAGAAGTTGCATTACTACAGTACTTTATTTTATTCAGACCAGCAGAGACTATTAGGTAATTGCTCCTGTGTTCTGGCTGTTTAACTGTAACTGCCTGTCAGGGACTGTGGGTCTCGCAGCGGCGCACAGGTCTGCACATACACAGATTGCCTAGGTGCACTAATATGCAGGCACTAGGACCTGGGCGTCGGCAATTGCACCAATGACTGTGCAGGGTGCACTATTTAAACTGGCCAGATGGTGACTAGGTTGCCGCAAGGTCTAGTTCCTGTACCTGTGTTCTGAAGTGTGTTCCTGTTGCCGATCCTGCTTGTCCTGATTTGTGTTGACCTTCTCCTGCTCTGACCCCCGGCTCGTCCCTGACTACTCTCCTGCCTGTTGTATATTACTATTGGACCTCCCATTGCTGAACCTTGGCTCGTGACCCGGCTGCTCTCTGTCTACTGTTTTGTACCTACCTGCCTCCACCGTTACTGACCTGGCTAGTCTGACTACGCTCATTCCTGACTGTCATCCATCTATCCCACTTGGGACCTGGACTTGTCAGCCTCTTCACAGCAGGCTCACCCCCCCGGCACGTACCCTCGGCGGGACCCCTCTACCACAGTTGGGTGCACTCAGGGGTCGCAACCTGGTTTCAGTCTCGCATCAAGTCCATCCCCACCATCAGGGGCTCTGGTGAAAAGGCAGACTGGGACTTAGACTCCGCGTCCTGGGGAATCCCGTTCTGTGGATCACTAGAGATTCCGCCGGGCGGTGCCTGACACTGCCCATAAATTATTAATCTGAATCTTAGTGTCAGACAAGTCTCTTTTCACATGCACAGTGTCAGATAGTTAGGTCTGTGATACTGTATGTGTGCAGTGGTCACCTTCCAGTATATTAGTAGGTGAACCTGTTTATATGCAGTTATTTTAGTTAACCCTGTCCCTTCTGGTCTGGAATTCTATAGCTAATTTTAACTTACGGCTCAATAACCAGCATAGGCTTGAGCCAGGTTAGGCATCCGACAGCCACTTGTGGTAGTTAAAGGGTTGTGAGGCGCATGTGCGGCAAACCAAGATGGCGGACACAAGAAGGGTGAGCTCTGCCAACCCTCAGACTACAACGGCCTCCAGACACCGTTCTAAAGCAGCCACAAGACCGAGAGTGTTCCCATGCGTGTCAAGACACATCTGGACGCATCCATGGGAAAAATTGGTCGCTGGAAGTCACCCATGCCGCCTCCTCTGGACCCGAAGCCTTCCATGCTGGATCATTTCTTTACTAGGCCTGCATCCCCAGCCTCGAGTAGTTGTGGGGGCCTAAGCGGGTTCTCCAGAGAGTCTGCGGACAAAGACGCACCTGCTGCCTTGCTTACTATGCCGGCACCCCCCTCTCTGATGGTGGATATCCTGGAGGACAAATTGCAAGTATTTTTACACAATATCACCCGCACTATCTCTGCTGAAATTGGGAAATTGGCTTAGGAGCTTAGGGGGGAGATTACTCAATTGGGGGATCACACAGACCACCTTGAATCAAAATTTGACAAATTGGTGCAATATGTGCATGTCCTGGAAGAGGATAACGCAAATTTGAAACATTCCATGTTCCAGCTCCAGCAGGAGGACCTGGAGAACAGGGAGCGCCGCCAGAATATTCGTGTTCGAGGTATTTCTGAAATGGTCCCTGACTCACAACTTCAATGCCACCTGCTGTCTCTGTTTACCACTCTGGCCCCCAAAATTCCAGATGATTGGGATATGGATTGGGCCCTTAGATTGCTAGGTCTGCGGCCTCCTGACTAGGTCCAGAGACGTTATTATTCATTTCCATTACTTTGAAAGCAAAGAAGCTGTGATTGCCTCTACTCGCAACAAATCCTTCCTGTAATTTAAAGGAGACAAGCTTCAGATTTTTAGTGATCTATCCCCCATTACCCTGGCAAAGAGATGTGTCTTGAAGCCGGTTACCACTCACCTCCAGCAGCATCGTATTGCTTATCAATGGGATTTTCCTTTTAAGCTTATTGTCTCCAAACATAATTCCCAAGATTTCCTCCGTGATCTTCATGAGGCGGACTCCTTTATTAAACAATTGGGACTCCTGCCGAAAGAGGCTCTCTTGCAACCTCCTACTCCATCCTGGTCTTCTGCTACTCCATGTAAGATCTGGACCCCCGCTAGACCCGGGAGGAAGAGGTTTCCACACGCTCCCCAACAGCCTTGACTTCCTGGTTCGGTGGGTCCCACCACCTGACTCTTTTAGTTATCAGGTTTCCCGCCTTGCTAAATGAACTCTTTTGCTCCCATGTGTGCCTTAAAATTTGTCTATTACCCCCTCCCTCACTTGTGTGTCCTGATTACAGCTGTTAAATGATTATCTGAGGTAGGCATCTGTCATTTTTGGGTCGGCTGCCATGTTGCCCCCTTGAGCGTCAGACTCCCAGCCTTGACAACTTGG